>NW_019154133.1:9744008-9973284 GCF_002288905.1 Enhydra lutris kenyoni | reverse complement strand
ACAAATCAATGAAACTAGGAGCTGGTTCTTTGAAGAATTAATAAGATTGATAAAACCCTGGCCAGACTTATCAAAAAGAAAAGAGAAAGGACCCAAATAAATAAATGATGAATGAAAGAGGAGAGATCACAACTAACACCAAAGAAATACAAACAATTATAAGAACATATTATGAACAACTATACACTAGCAAATTTGACAATCTGGAAGAAATGGACACATTCCTAGAGACATATAAACTATCACAACTGAACCAGGAAGAAATAGAAAACCTGAACAGACCCATAACCAGTAAGGAGATTGAAGCAGTCATCAAAAATCTCCCAACAAACAAGAGCCCAGGGCCAGATGGCTTCCCAGGGGAATTCTACCAAACATTTAAAGAAGAATTAATACCTATTCTCCTGAAACTGTTCAAGAAAATAGAAATGGGAGAAAAACTTCCAAACTCATTTTATGAGGCCAGCATCACCTTGATCTCAAAACCAAACAAAGACCCCATCAAAAACGAGAATTACAGACCAACGTCCTTGATGAACACAGATGCGAAAATTCTCACCAAAATACTAGCCAATAGTATCCAACAGTACATTAAAAGGATTATTCATCACGACCAAGTGGGATTTATTCCAGGGCTGCAAGCTGGGTTCAACATCCACAAATCAATCAATGTGATACAATACATCAATAAAAGAAAGAACAAGAACCATGTGATACTCTCAATAGATGCTGAAAAAGCATTTGACAAGTACAGCATCCTTTCTTGACCAAAACTCTTCAAAGTATAGGGATAGAGGGTACCTACCTCAATATCATCAAAGCCATCTATGAAAAACCCACATGAATATCATTCTCAATGGAGAAAAACTGAGAGCTTCTCTGCTAAGGTCAGGAACACGGCAGGGATGTCCATTATTGCCACTGCTATTCAACGTAGTACTAGAAGTCCTAGCCTCAGCAATCAGACAACAAAAAGAAATAAAAGGCATCCAAATCGGCAAAGAAGTCGTCAAACTATCACTCTTTGCAGATGATATGATACTTTATGTGGAAAACCCAAAAGACTCCATTCCAAAACTGCTAGGACTCATAAAGGAATTCAGTACAGTGTCAGGATATAAAATCAATGCACAGAAATCAGCTGCATTTCTATACACCAACAACAAGACAGAAGAAAGAGAAATTAAGGAGTCAATCCCATTTGCAATTGCACCCAAAACCATAAGATACCTAGGAATAAACCTTACCAAAGAGGCAAAGAATCTGTACTCAGAAAACTACAAAGTACTCATGAAAGAAATTGAGGAAGACACAAAGAAATGGAAAAATGTTCCATGCTCCTGGATTGGAAGAACACATATTGTGAAAATGTCTATGCTATCTAAAGCAATCTACACATTTGATGCAATCCCTATCAAAATACCATCACTTTTTTTTTAAAGAAATGGAACAAATAACCCTAAAATTTATATGAAATCAGAAAAGACCTCGAATAGCCAGAGGAATGTTGAAAAAGAAAGTCAAAGTTGGTGGCATCACAATTCCGGACTTCAAGCTCTATTACAAAGCTGTCATCATCAAGACAGCATGGTACTGGCACAAAAACAGACACATAGATCAATGGAACAGAATAGAGAGCCCAGAAATAGACCCTCAACTCTATGGCCAACTAATCTTTGACAAAGCAGGAAAGGATGTCCAATGGAAAAAAGACAGTCTCTTCAACAAATGGTGTTGGGAAAATTGGACAGCCACATGCAGAAAAATGAAACTGGACCATCTCCTTATACCACACACAAAAATAGACTCAAAATGGATGAAGGACCTCAATGTGAGAAAGGAATCCATCCAAATCCTTGAGGAGAACACAGGCAACAACCTCTTCGACCTCAGCCACAGCAACTTCTTCCTAGAAACATCGCCAAAGGCAAGGGAAGCAAGGGCAAAAATGAACTACTGGGATTTCATCAAGATCAAAAGCTTTTGCACAGCAAAGGAAACAGTCATCAAAACCAAAAGACAACTGACAGAATGGGAGAAGATATTTGCAAACAACATATCAGATAAAGGGCTAGTATCCAAAAATCTATAAAGAACTTATCAAACTCAACACCCAAAGAACAAATAATCCAATCAAGAAATGGGCAGAGGACACGAACAGACATTTCTGCAAAGAAGACATCCAGATGACCAACAGACACATGAAAAAGTGCTCCACATCACTCGGCATCAGGGAAATACAAATCAAAACCACAATGACATACCACCTCACACCAGCCAGAATGGCTAAAATTAACAAGTCAGGAAATGACAGATGCTGGCGAGAATGCGGAGAAAGGGGAACCCTCCTACACTGTTGGTGGGAATGCAAGCTATTGCAGCCACTCTGGAAAACAGTATGGAGGTTCCTCAAAAAGTTGAAAATAGAGTTACCCTACGACCCAGCAATCACACTACTGGGCATTTACCCTAAAGATACAAATGTAGTGATTTGAAGAGGCACACACACCTGAATGTTTATAGCAGCAATGCCCACAATAACCAAACTATGGAAAGAACCTAGATGTCCATCAACAGATGAATGGATAAAGAAGATGTGGTGTATATATATACAATAGAATCCTATGCAGCCATCAAAAGAAATGAAATCTTGCCATTTGGAACGATGTGGATGGAACTAGAAGGTATTATGCTGAGCGAAATAAGTCAATCAGAGAAAGACAATTATCATATGATAATATCATCTGATATGACGAATTTGAGAGGCAACGTGGGCGGTTTGTGGGCTAGGGAGGGCAAAAATGAAACAAGATGGGACCGGGAGGGAGACAAACCATAAGAGACTCTTAATCTCACAAAACAAACTGAGGGTTGCTGGGGGGAAGGGGGTAGGGAGAGGGTGTTTGGATTTGGACATTGGGGAGGGTACGCGATATGGAGAGTGCTGTGAAGTGTAAAAGCCTGATGATTCACAGACCTGTACCCCTGGGACTAATAATACATTATATGTTAATTTAAAAAAAGAATTGTCAAATTTGTAGTTAATGGCAGCTATCCAAACTTGGAGTAGAGCATCCTTAAAGGCTATAGACACAAGTACGTAAGTATATACATATGTATAGACATATATAGGCACGTGTGTGTAGGCCTAAAAAGTATACACTTTGCAGTGCATATCTGAAGTAGAATGTCCTACTCCAAAATTTCTGAAAAATTTTATATCTACTACGTCTCTCTCAAAATATGCTTGGGAATGCAGACGTAGGACAGTAAATGGCTTCAGGGAAAAAAAAAAAAAAAAAGCCGCAGCCACACTGAGTTCAATGTGTCTTTCCTTCTTCTGCTCCAGTCAGCCTCCTCCTGGTGCCCCTGCTCCGCTCTCTTCTCCGTTTCATCTAAGACACAGCAGCTGACAGAGTCCGTTTGCTAAAGCATAGCTCCAGTCTGTCATGTCTTACTTAAAAATCGACCGTTGTTAACCGGTGTCGACAGAATCAAGTTCAGATTTCTCAAAGTGGCAGCCAAGGGTCGTGACCATCTACCCGCAGCCTGCTCTCGGGCCCGTGCCCCACCACTCCTTCCCACCCCCATCCCACGGAGCTCTGGCTGCGTTGGAACACTTCCACTCCCTGAGCATGTCCTCTTCGTGTTTCTGCAGTTTCGCTCACGTGCTTCCCTCCGCCCGAAACACAGTATTTCTTATTTGGCCAACAGATAATACATGTGATCTTGCAATGAAGAGATAAAGACAAGGAATAAGGCATGATCTTTGCTCTCAAGGAGCTCACCATCTAATGGGAAGCACAGATGAGAAAACAAATTTCGAGAGAAGTATGAGAGTTACAGACATATTAATATGTTCTGGAATTGATGGGGACATTTGATGGGGGCACTTAACTTTTGTTATGGATAAGAGACTTTGAGAAATACAACATGCACAAAATCCACGGAGAAAGGAGGGCCCAGTCTGTGATTTAAGAACCCCCAAAATAAATAGGAAGAATTGATGTGTGGCTACAGGATGGCTATATTTAAGAGCTCAATCTAAAAACATTCAGCTTATTACACGTAATGTTTATGACAGGCTGGGTTTTTTTTTTGCTAAGTCTATTTATTTTTCTAGTAATCTCTGTACCCAACGTGGGGCTCGAACTCCCAACCCTGAGATCAAGAGTTGCATGCTCTTCTGACTGAGCTGGCCAGGCACTCCCTGTTTATGACAGATTGTAATCACAAACTCAAATATAACTCGTTTACTTTATGAAGTCTTTGCTATCAGATAAACACAGAATCTGTGGGAACCAACGTGGAAGTACAGGATAGCAAAGGGAGGCCAAGCGTTGGTTTACACACCCAGAGACTGGAGCAATTACTTCCAACAAATTACAGAGCATACTGATATACAAGTGAAAGAAAGAAGTTCAAGGCAATGCTGAAAAGTAAAACATTATAATCCTGTATTTAAGAGTATGACATACTTGCTGCTACATTCACTGTTATTTAAATTAAAATGTTTTTTAAAAATTCTTTTTATTAAAGTATAATATGAAGAGTGCACATGGACAATTTTATTTAAAACAAAACACACCAACAAACACCGATCTGTCCACCTTCTAATTAAGCAATAGAACACGACTAGTATCTTGAAAGCTCCTAGAATTCTCTTCCCCAGTTGCCTCTCCCTCTCTTCCCATGAGTGGGGGTCCACTCTCTTGTTTTTCGTGATAATCACTCCTTTGTCTTTCTTTATAGCTTTACCATCTACATCCTACCACCTAAACAACACTTGGGTTTTGTTTTTGGAAAACTGCACAGCAAACACCAGCCTAGCAATCTAAGGAAGGAGCAATATTGCTGACACTATGTGGAAGGCCAGGAGAGGAGAGACACAACAAGGGCCTAGTCTGGCTTCAGGTTCTCCGAGGATTTATGAGCGCCTCTCCTGGACAAGTCAGAGGGCAGCTGAGAGTCCTGAGAAACAGAGGCCTCGCCGCCTCTGGGCTGTTGTCACAGCTGTAATGCCAACCAAGAACCAGACGTCTGGCAGGACTGTGGTCAGGTGTGGGCTGCTCTCTGTCATCTGTTTTTTTGTTTTTTCTTGTGGCAAACTATATATAAAACTTACCATTTTAACGGATACAGCCCTGCGGCATTAAATACATTAACACTGTTGTGCAACCTTCCCTGACATCCATCTCCAGAACTCTCGTCTTCCCTGGTGAAACCCTGTCCCCGACCACCCCAGTGATGACTACATGAATTCCCATCTTAGTGGAGGCAGGCCCCTCATGTAAGTGGAATCACACCATTTTTGTCTCTTTGTACTGGTGTATGTCACTCAGCGTCAGGTCCTCAGGGTTCATCCACGCTGCAGCATGTGGCAGAATTCCCTCCCTTTTTTCAAGCTGAATCCCATCCCATTCCATGTATCTACTGCATTTCGTTCATCCATTCACCTGTTAATGGACACTTGGGTACTTCCACATTCTGGTTATTGTGAATACTGCCACTATGAACACGGATAAACCGAGAACTCTCGGAGATCCTGCTTTCAGTTCTTCTGGGTATCGACCCACAAGTGGAATTGCAGGATCCCATGGTCATTCTGTTTGGCTTTTCGAGGAACTGCCCTACAGTTTTCCGTAGCTGCTGCCGTTCATTCCACACTCCCCCAGCACTGCACAGGGCTCTGATTTCTGCAGGTCCTTGCCAACGCTTAGTATGCTCTGTTTTTGATAACAGCCATCTTAATGAGTAGTGAAGTGGTATCTCATTGTAGTTTTTATTTGCATTTCCCTAATGATTCGTGATGTCGGATAGCTCTTCATGTTTTATTGGCCATTTGTCTACCTTCTTTGGAGAAATGAGTCCTTGGCCTTGTTACTGAATTAGGCTGTTTCTGCTGTTATTGTATCTTCTGTTTTTAAGCTGTGTCATACCTCCCGCTCATGGGAGTACATATGAGGAAGAGGAGTAGAAATGAGCACCCTCAGATAACCAGCCAGGAGGACACAGCGAGGAAAGTAGGAACTTCGTTAGTACATGATCAAAGGGGGAAAAAATACAGAAAAGAATCAGTAGTAGGCTCTCCCGGCATAATGTCTTCAGGTAAAAAAACAAAACAAAACACAACAGTACACTCCCAGAAGAGGTCCTGGTGATGGTGACCGTAGCAGCCACGGTGTCTATTCTGTTCTGTAATGTATACAAGTAAGGTATACAAGGTATCCTGGCCTCACCCTTCATCTTCCTGATGGAGACTGCCTCTGCCTGCTCAGTGCACCAGATCTCCTGCTTTCTATCTTGTTCTATCTCTCATTTTGAGGGGGCATGTTTTCAAGTAGCTTTTTTTTTTTTTTTTTACAAAGGGGGCATAGGAGGCAAATATTTTTAAACTTTGCATGTCTGAAAATATTCTTATTTTATTCTTTCATTACTGATTAGTTTGGGTTGGTATAGAATTCTAGTTGGTGACTATTTTCTTTTGGAATTCTGAAGGAATTGTTCCACTATCATTCCTGCACTGCTTTCGAGAAAACCAAAGCCATTCTAGTTTCTGATCCTTTCCATGGGATCTCTAGCTTCTTGGGATACCTTCTCTTTGTCCTCAATGTTGTGAAAGCTCATAACATACTTTGGTGGGGAGCTATTGTCATCCATTTCGGGGCACACTCTGGGTTTTTTCCAATACGAAAGATCAAGTCCTTTGTTCTCTATCCTCTATTTCTGGAACTCACAATATTGGGATGTTGGACCTCTTTTCTGTTTTATTTCTATTTTCCATCTCTTTGTCCTTTTGTTCTGCTTTTTGATAATGTTCCTCAACTTTATTTTCTAATCCTTCTATTACCAAATGAAAGCAGTTTCTGGGAAACAGCATCATCCTATTTGTATGCTCCGACAATAAAGAAAAGGGCACACCTTCTGAGCAAAGGTTTCAGGCAAGTATAAAGGGAAAATGGAGCCAAATGTTACAAAGATCAGTCCTGGCTTTAAGACCAGGTGAATTACGCATGCATTATAGGTGCAGTGTGTGGCAAGGGCTATTGTATTCTTTTGGGTTTACTGAATAGCCAGCTTTACTCAATTGTTTTCTGCTCAAGGGAGTTGTTATAAAGTTTCTTCCCTGATGACCCTGTGTTCCAACTTAAGAACAGAATTTCTCAGTGGTAACATCTTGGAATGCCTTTGTCTCTCAAAGAATTTGTCCATTTCACATAAATTGAATTTACTGGCATAAGCTGTTCATAATATCTGCTTGCTTTACTTTTAATGTATGTAGAATCTGCAGTGATGTTACCTCTCACCTCTGATACTGGAATTCTGTATCTTTTCTCTTTTCATCCTGACCTCTAGTCTGGGTAGGGGTTTATCAATTTTATTAATCTTTAAAAAACAGGTTTTGGTCCTACTGATTTTCTTTGTTCTTTGTATTTATTATTTCACTGTCTTCTGCTATGATCTTCATTATTTCCTTTCTTCTACTTACTTTGGGTTTTTCCCTCTTCTTTTCTTAGTTTTCTTGAGGTAGAACTTGACACCATTGATCTGAGGCCTTTCTTCTTTTCTGCTATTACCATTTAGTGCTATAAACTTCCCTCTTAATATTGCTTTAGCCATGCTTATAAATTTCAACGAGTTGTATTTTCATTTTCCCATTGAAAAGATGATCTAATTTTTCTTGTGATCTCTTCTTTGGCATGGCCATTATCTAGAAGCATGTTTAGCTTCCAAATATTGGAAATTTTCCATATATTATTGTTACTGATTTTTAATTTAATCCCAATGTGGTAGAGAACATTGTTTGTATGATTGAATCCGTTTAAATTTATTGCAGCTTGTGTTAGGGCCCAGAATGATCTGTAGAGGAGAATGTTCCATGTGTCCTTGAAAAGAATATGTGCACAGTTCACTGAAATGTTCTATACACGTCAGTTGGGTCAAGTTGGTTCACAGTATTCAAATTTTCTATATCCTTACTGATTTTCTCTCTACTTGTTCTCTCAATTATTCAGTGAGGAGTGTTGAAATCTCTGACCATAACTGTAGGTTTCCCTATTTCTCCTTACAGTTCTATCAGGTTTTGCTTCATATATTTTGAAGCTTTGTTAACATGCATAAACATTTATGACTGTGTCCTCCTGATGAATCACTCTCTTCATTATTATGAAATGATCTTTTTTATCCTTGTTAATATTCTTTGCTCTAAAATCTACTCTGTCCCATATTAATAGAGCCACTTCAGCTTTCGATTTTCTTTGAATATCCTTGAATGCAAAGAACAAATAGCCATGCATATAGAACCACCATCTCTATAAAATGTCTGACACAAATCATAACAGTAACACAATAACAAGTTCTGAGTGGTTAAAAAGATTTAAAATGATGACCCCCAGAGCAGGGCAGTATTATTCCTCAGACTGACCACATCAGTATCAGTTGGGAACCTGACAGAAATCCAAATTCTCAAGCTCCACTCCAGACCCACTGAATCAGACTTTGTGGGATAGAAATCTGTGTTCTAACAACTACACCTGGGGATTTTGAGGCATATCAAAATTTGGGAGTCACTTCTAGCTTCTGATTCTAGGAATAAATATTTGGATCAAAGTAAGCCAAAAAATACTTTTTTTTCTTTAAAGATTTTTTAAATTTATTTGAGAGAGAGAGAGTGAGAAAATACAAGAAGGGAGAGGATCAGAGGGAGAAGCAGACTCCCCGCCAAGCAGGGAGCCTGATGCAGGACTTGATCCTGGGACTCTGGGATCATGACCTGAGCTGAAGGCAGTGGCTTAACCAACTGAGCCACCCAAGTGCCCCCGAAAATACTTTTTTGGGGGTGGACCAAATGAAAGCTCTCTCTAGCTAGAAGGATATTTTTGCAACTCTACATTTCTATGAGGTTGCCCAACCAAAGGCCCATTTTTGTGTAAGTTAGTTATACAATAATACTCCTGATTAAAGTGTAATAACAGATTAAGTAAGCATACAGAAAACTAAATTCATTTTATTTTATTATTTTTTTTTAAAGATTTTATTTATTTATTTGACAGTCAGAGAACACAAGTAGGCAGCGAGGCAGGCAGAGAGAGAGGAAGGGAAGCAGGCTCCCCACTGAGCAAAGAGCCCGATGCGGGGCTTGATCCCAGGACCCTGAGATCATGACCTGAGCCAAAGGCAGTGGCTTTAACCCACTGAACCACCCAGGTGCCCCCTAAATTCATTTTAAATAGAATCATATTTCAGGAAGAGGGAGAAGCATTCACTGACTTGAGTTTTTAGCTGTGATTTTTTAAAAGTAGGAAATACTGCTTGTGGAAAGATTATAATGAATTTTCATTGCACATGACTACTGAGTCTTAGGGATAAATCAAAGCTGGGTATGGCTAAAAAATTCTCTCCTCTTAAAACAACTTTGTTTTCCTTTAAGTCTAGTACAATACGTGGGTCACTTATCTTCTCAGTGAAGTTTCCCTACTGTGCAGTTAGTCTGTGTACATAATAATTTTTTGAGTGCTATCCCACACAGGTGGATTCTTCTTCCTTTTATTTAAATAAACTCTTACTCCTGGAGAGGACTTTTTTTTTTCCTTCTTTCCTGCTCCAGCTAGTCTGTACCATTTTAAAAGCTCCTCTCAGGTGTGGGGCTGCACTCAGTTCTTCATACATAATATCTCATCTAATCCCCACTGTAACCCTGCCAGCAGGTATGACATACTCCATCAGAGATAGGTAGAGCGAGTGGCATGTGGCCCAACTGCTAGGGTCCATGTATGAGCTGAGCTGGCAGTTTACTTCTAGACTTCAAATCCTGGAGAATTCCCACTGGGACCACCATACCTACTAGTTATAACTATGAAACATAAAGAATACAGAAAGGAAAAAGGTTCATGATCTAAAACAAATGAACAATAACAACAAAAAACCCTTTCCTTTAAGTTCAAAACTTTTTTAAAAAAATCTTTTCATTTTTTTAAAAGATTTTATTTATTTATTTGACAGACATAGATCACAAGTAGGCAGAGAGGCAGACAGAGAGAGAGGGGGGAAGTAGGCTCCCCGCTGAGCAGAGAGCCCAATGCGGGGCTCGATCCCAGGACCCCCAGATCACGACCCGAGCCAAAGGCAGAGGCTTAGCCCACTGAGCCACCCAGGTGCCCCTAGTTCAAAACTTAATAGACATTTGAACAGTAAACAAACTGGTTTATTTCAGCATACATGACATATTTCTTGGTATGAAGGGAAACCTAAGGAAGGAGAAGAAAGTCCTTACCTTGGCACTTTGTAAACTGACTATATACAAACACACACCCTCACACAAATACCCAAAGCCAAAAAAGTTCTTCCAATAAAGAGCAGCAGGAGTCATTTCAGTATATTGCCTTTCATTTAATACAGACTGGACTATATACCTGTATTAAATATGCTTAAGTTTTATTTCTAATAGAAATCTTTTATTTGAGCTACATATACTACTTAAAAATTATTTTTCAGTCAGAAAGAGCAAGAATCACTAATTATAGTATGGAAATTTTGTCATACATCAATAATTGGGTATTATAATATTTTATGTATAACTTACTGATTTGAACCATTCAGTAAATAAAATTTAAAACTTCATTTTCAGAATCACAGGAAGAAATCAGGTTCAGATTAAAGCTTGAATACTATTTACCCAATTGGGATGGTTTAACTGGCGGTTTTCTCTACAAAGAATGGTAAACAGAGCTCCCATACCTATTCTAATTTCCTTGTATCAGAACCAAAAATAATATTTAATATTTGCTTTGTACCTTACACAAGAAATTGAAAACCAAACAAAACAAAACAACAAATCCATGCACAGAGTAGACAGTGAGTGGTCAACAAAAGAAACTGAAAGCCTAAAACAAGAGACACTTTGGAGGATGAAGTGATTGGTCTTTTCTCTTTGTTCTCTATTTCTAACAGCACAAAAATGGAAGTATGGAAAAAGTATTTTCAACATGCCAATAAAAGAGTAAAAAGAATCACTTGGTTTGAAGGCGTTTTAACAACGTAACATTAAGGAGAGTAGAGGCTGTAAAATAAAACCAAAAAGTATGTCCACAAGAACTTGAAGAAATCAGGAAAAAAAAAAAAAAGAAAAATGCTCACAAATTGTCTGGACAAGCACATGCAACCATTGACTTGGTTTGTTGTGATTTCAAACGAATTCCTCTTAAAATATGTGATTTATATGTGACCATTTCCACAGCTCTTATCTATGATTTCAAAGGTGATCAGTTCAAAGCTTAATGAATTTTCTTGATATTGAATTGTTAAACCTTTGAAATCTTATATTTCAGTAATGTACTATTAACTGAACATTTAAGCAAAGCTGTATGATCTAGAGAAAATTCAATCTCTTCTGATGATTAAATTTCAGTAATTGAACATAAAAACATTTGGAACAAAAAGGGCTGTATAAATGAACTGTCAGCATATATTACAACATTACAGTGTTGCTTAGGTAAGAAAATGCTCCTGGAAGAAGTTGGCACAAGGATCAGCCAATTGGAAAAACAGAGGAAGTAAGCTATCACTGAAATAATGAGGAGGAATTCCATTAAGGCTCCAGGCCAGGTATGTGAAGGAGGTGTGATTGATATGCAGGACTGTGAGATTAACTGTGTGGGACATGCTGAGGCCGTGCCTACATGCATCTCACATAATGCTATATTTGGTATCAGAGTTTGACTGAAGGGGTGTTTACAGAGTCATTGCTCTTACAGGCTCTTTTCTCTTAAACGCCAAGGATTCTGTTTCAGCCATGGCGTCAGCAAGGGAGCATTTTCACAAGGAAAAGAAAAATAGAGTCATGGCCAGAGTTAGTCTCATACTGAGATGTGATTAGTGTTCACTTTTAGTGTCAACAATAATTTAAAATGCTACATCTCATACAAAGGCAGGGATGACAATGGCCATGAGCTCATCAAGTCCCTATGTTCCTATCAGTAGGTCCTTTTGGGTACTGCTAACAAACGGTAAGATTTTAGAAGCCAGCATAATGACATGATATAAAAACAATTTTAAAAATTTGATATTTATGAGCATGGGAATATGGAAGAAGTCATTGTTTTGAAGCTGCTTCTAGAATTGCTACAGAGCATTGGAATCTAGCTCAAGTTAACAGAACATCCTTGAAATATTCAAAGACAAGAGTTAGCTCTGAGTATATATTTCCAGTGACCTCGTGATGGAATAGAGGTTAGTTGGATGGATTTGCATATTCGGTCTTTAAAATCTCCTTTCAAATGGAATAGAAGTGAGACTCTGGAAACCTAGCACAGCAGAACCTTGTTAATGGATCATGGCTTTTTATTACATAAATTCTGACGCAGTGAGGGTTAAATGATGTTTTTACTAAACTCACCTAGTACTTGTGATGAAAGTGTAATATCTTAGTCTGTAGGGCGAGTGATACTCCTATTTATCAACATCCAAGTTACAGAACATTAGAAGAAATGACCAACCTGGGATTCCTAGTTCTGCTCCCTGCTCCCTGTGTCACCCTGGTCAATCACTCCATTCTCTGTGGCAATTAAACATGTAAAAACTAGGCACACTGAGGCCAGTTTTAATTACCTGCAAAATTTTCTCTAATAAAATAAGGATTGACAACTGGCCCCGACAGAGGTAAAGCAAATAACCTAAAGGTATTTACTTTTTCCATACCTTATTCATTATTTAGTAATGCTACATCATAACTACACTTCATCCTTCTTCAAAGACCAAATTCAGATAGACCCATTCTAATCTCATGGGCAAAGGAAGAAGCAGGGCAGTGGGCACTGTCAGAAGAGTCCCTATTATCTGAATCCACACCAGCAACTGGGATTACACGTGATTTTTTAAATGTTGCTTTGCTCTGCTTATCTTTTTAGAGAACTACATCCTTACACATTTAAAATAATAGTCAGTTCTAAAGTTATCAATTTAATGTGACTTAGAGGCATTGACTATCTGTCAATGACTGTCAAGAAGGTCGGGGAATAACATTTAGGATCTTGGACTCTTCTTTTTAAGAGTCCAGACAGAGGGGGGGAAAATGGAGGCCACACTCTTTGTACAGACAACTAATCTGAAACTATGTCAATTAAGTACAGGATACATTGTTTTCTTTTATTGACTGTGGGAGCTCAATGAGCGCAGGAATCCTGTGTTCTAGCTTCTGAATCTCCAGAGCCTGCCACTGACAAATGCCCAAATTCTTTCTGAATATTTATGTAAATGGACAAATAACTAAATTGACTAAGGTAAATGTGAAAAATTTAATGTTACTATTGGTATATTTTTTCATACTGGTAAGTTCCTATGTGATTTATTTCAAATGAATAATAAGCACATGAAAAATTCAATGGGATTTTCTTTTCTCCACATGATTTCCTTTCTAAATTGTTCAGAAGATCATATAAACATTAAAATATTAACAAATATTATACACAATGAGTTAATGCCACAGACTTGTACTAGAGACTGGTTTTGCATATTATCAAGTAGATCTTTGTATGAAAAGCAAAACATATTTTGCCAAAGATGACATCTAATAACAGAAAAGCTTTTTCCTATCAGTTTTTCCTTAAAAATATCTGTTCCTCATATCTGCTTTTAAAAGGGTTGTTTTACATTAGAAATGCAACAAAATCTCTTATAATGTTTGCAGAGATCCATATCTAATACTCCAGAATTTTCCCTCCTCATTGGCCATTGAACTCTTGGAACTGGTCAGAGTGATAAAGGCAATAAGAGCTTTTGCTCCTACCTCTGGCATTATTCAAGCAAGGAAGGATTTTAATGAAGCTATGGTTTAAGAACTCTCTTGTTCATCAGGCTGCCAAGGCTATCCATAGGTCAGTTAGGGAAATGATGGAAAGAACTTCCTTCTGACTTTTCAGATTCTCCAGAATCTGAGAATCTGAGAATCTGAGAATCCATTCTGGATTCTCCAGAAATTACTTCTGGGAAGGACTCAGTGCCTATTACTAACTCTGGTGAGCAGTAGGAGTGGAGAGGCTGGTAAATGTGTCTTGACATTTGGAAGAGAGGAAATCTGGTGTTTCCTCCCCTCACTAAAAACCTCTGCTCATCACTGGACATTAATAAAAAGGTGAAGAGATGACTTGTGAGTTTCTGTTATAACAGATGGAGCTCCCAAACACAGCAGTGATTATGGATGAAGAATTTACCTTTCTCCCCTTTCACATAAACACACAGGAGTGCCTTTCTATTTGATAAAGAGGGTGATAGGAGAACTTCTGATTTGTTTGTTTGCTTAGTGTCCAACTCTTGCCTTTTCCTGCTGTACTCTGCAACTCAAAAAAGAACGCTTTTCCTGCAAACCGCCCACATAAGTCACGCGGGCACATCTGGAGAGCTCTAAGTGTATCTGTACAAGGCAATACTGTAGTAGTATTATCAATGCTGAACAGTGGTTTAAGTGGTTTAAATAATCCCAGATCAAATTAGCTTGATTCAGATCAACAATTGATACTGCAGAAGAAAATAAAAATTGGGGTTCCAAGAGAGGGGAGGTTAAACTTCATTTAAAAAACAGAGTATAAGTTGTCATTATATACAACCTATACATAACATAAAAATTCATGTTTTATAACAAGTCATAACCTACATTAACCAATCCTAATGAAATATTTAGGAGACTCAGTGATTCTGGAATACAAGATTTTCTTACCTAGTTTGTTTGGTTAAAAAGTCAGTTTATCATAAACAAAAACCATTTTGAATGGTTCACATATTTAATCCAGGCAAAACAACTTTAGTTTTGTGGCACAGTCTGTTCACAGTAAGTGTTCAGAAATATTTGTGTGAATGAATGAAAATTTTACTGTAATTACTTTTTGTCCCTTGAAAGCACAACAGGGTAATGTAAGTGTACTCTTCCATAGAGTATAAACTTTTAAATTATTCTTATTTGTAAATAAAATTTCAAATTCCAAATAAAATGATGGGACTAAAATCAGAAAACTATATATATATATACATATATATATATATATATATATATATGTATATATATATATGTTGCTTGCTAATTGTCAGAGGACCCACCCACTGAGGCTAAGAGTTTTATAGACTCAGTTTTACAGAAAAGTTTTCTTGGGAGCATTAACATGTAGTCCCATTAAGCATATAATATATATATTATATTATATATATATATATATATATATATATATATATATATCATAGTGCTCTTGATATCATTAGTTGTGAATATTCAAAGGTAAAAAGTATTTACATTTCCTATTCAGAAGACCAAATTTATCAAGAAATAGCTTTTGATTACAAAGAATGCAGCATTTACGTCTCTGCTAGCTCAAAGAAATAAAGCTCAATAAAGGAAATAAAGCTATAGTAAATTGCTCCAAAGCAAAAGTAAAATGATCACCCAATTAAGCTATAACTTTAAAAATCACCTTGAGGTTAAATTGGAAAGAAATATGAGGAAAAGGGCAATTAAAGATCAGTCTTTTAAATTTGAGGTCTTCTCATTGACAATGAAAGATTCAGTTACTTAAATTGTTTTTTGCTATTTCATTTATGAGTTGCTTTTAACAGTATTTCATCCCTCAACAGAGGAAATAAGGAATGCTTTTTAGGAAAAAAAAAAAAAAGCTATACCAGGCTATCAAAATCTTTGCTAAGAAAAATAAACTAATCAAGATTGATCTCCTGGGTTTCTCAGAAGTTCACCAATTCCAAATGTTCACATAAATTTCAAAAGGGAAGAAAACAAAAAACTTCTCTATAATAAAATGCCTAAAAATTTGTTTAGGGGAGCACTGGGATTGACAATAGTCATATCTCGTGAAGTGCTTTTAAGTATAATTAAAATAAGTATGCATCTATTTTCTCTTCTGGAATTGAAGCTTCTGTTCTTCATTACTAAGAAGCACGGATCAATTTTGTCTACCAATTCTTAAGGAATTTTCTAGAATAGTTTGTTCAAGAAAAGGTTGAACGTGCTTTGGCAATACTTTGGCAGGCGGGACTGTTTTTTCAAATTTGTGTTTTGTTTTTTTTTTTAAACCTAACAGCAGTGTGACTACTAAATATGTCTACAAAGCAAATGCAAGGGAGACTTCCTCTACATTAAAGCATACTGGAAAGTTATTTCTTTTTCAAGAGGTCTTTACTATTAGTTAATAAGAGAGCAAGTGAAAATGATAAAAAAAAAAAATTATCACATGGCTGAAAAAAGATTGGTTATTTCCCTTTGTTTTCAAATTCTCTTCCCGCTTCTTTTAAAATCCACTAAAAAGACAGAGTTTGCTATAAATGTCGCTGAAATGGGATGGATAAATGGTTAAGTATGACTGAAGGCGGCCTTAATCTAATGTACCATTGTCTGTCAGCTAATCTCTCCTGGTTTAACAATCTGAGTTTAACTACTTCATGATGAATGAAGGGAGCAAATGACCTGAGTGTTTCAGACCATAAAACAGGCTTAGGGAAATAAAAGTTGCAAATTTAATCGCCAGCCTTAGACTGGCCATCAGTGGCGATATAGCTATGGTTTTAACAAAGACGAAGAGTTTTCAAGGAATTGTCTAAGTGTAATGAAACGCCGATCACTTACATTTAAGTTACCATTTACCCTAAAGCAGCCTACTATATGCAAGATTTGCCGTTACATGAGCTCTGAACTGAAAGGTGGTGAGCTAACTGTCAGAGGACCCACTGAGGCTAAGAGTTTTATAGACTCAGTTTTACAGAAAGTTTCTTGGGAGCATTAATATGTAGTCCCATTAAGCAAAAAAAGACTCCGGTTGTTAACAGCAGGAGGTCTATTGTTCAAGAAGAAGTACATTTCTCGAGATTCATTATGAGGTGTGGGGGGGGGATCCTTTTTGCCATTCTGCATATAAAATCTTCTCAAAAAGACATCTGCTGTTTAAAAAAATTCCACCTACTTTTACTACTACAACCTTTGTTAATTTTCACCAGTTCTCTGCTCTGACTTAAAAGTCATTTCCTTAAGAAAACAGATGACAGACAGGTTGAGTGACTGATTACATTGTGCCATCACTTTGTTTTTCTCAGAGGCCTCGGTTTAAGAGGATGGATGTTGGTGTAAATGACAGAAAGGGGAGCTTCGCATACGATTTCACTTCTGTTCAAAGACAAGCTAATGTAACCTCACTACGGTGCAATCAACTTGACAAATGGACACCGTGCAACCCTCTGCCTCCCACTGAAACCCGAGAGGCTGGTTTACCCGATATTCTCCCTGTGGACGGAGAAAGACTTCATGCTGCTAGGCTGTATAATGGGTTCATCTGATAATTCTTTGCATGTAATGAAATTTGATAATACGGAGGTGAAATGCATCTCAAAGAATGAAGCAAGTTAATGAACTTATAAAACTACACTTAGGTCCTTTAAGACCTGAAAAAATAGAAAAAGGGACCCAGCTCAAACGATGTTGGGAAAATGTAGCAGTTCTCATGCTTAACTTTGCAATCAATTAAAGATATATGGCTTTTACTTACAATGAATAAAAGATCCTAACTCTAAGGAGTACAGCTCTCCTTAAACAATTCAATATAATCTGTAGGCTTTGGCGTGCCTTATCTTTACCATCAGATTTTGCCAGACTCAGGTCTTTACCTCAAGAATTTTATGTTACTTTATTCTGTTGAATTATTTCCCTGGAAGCTTAATATTTTTCCTTTTAAAGTGGCAAAAATCTTAAAGAATTTATAAATACTGTCATACAAAATTGATAAAGAGTTCATCTGGAGATTTAAACATATCTTAAACGGGTTATGGACACAAAAATCACAAAAATCAGGGCTTCATAAGGAATATAAACTTCAGCTTTAAAGTCATAGTGTGAATCTTTGCTTTTTCCAAGTACAAATGTTTAGATAAATTATTTAAGAAAGAAATACATGGTATCGTATATGTTGCAGGCAAGGCTGATTTCAAATCCTCTGTAGTAAAACTGTCTATTGGTATTAATGCTTGCAAATAAATGACCATGAATGTAAACTGCAATCAGAAGCAGTTTTAACACATGTAAATGTTGAATGAGGTAGAATTTTAGTCTTATGTTTACTTTGCTGTTGTCACAAATAAAAAAAGCACTTATGAAAACATTTCATGCTGAAGTGAATGGATTTCAACAGCTGCTGATTTGGTGACATGGAGAACCCCAGTGGAGACATCCTGCTGAATTAACGTTTTGGAAATGTTAAAAAGAAACTTCAAACAGACCTCGTTTAGCAGGCGGTCAAAGATTTTGCTCGGTGGGGATCATGTGAAGGCTAGAGGAGCAGTCACTCAGCCGTGAATCAGACTTGTCAATAGTTGCCTATTTTCTCAACAGGTGACTCAAAAAGGCACACAGTCTATTTCCCCTAACACTTCTATGTTTACTCTACAGAACAAAATTATCCTAGACTTCTCCGGCATTATTTAGGAAGGCACAGCACACATGGGTGGGGAAATTGTGATTGAAGGGATTTGAATATATTTTTAAAAAGTTATGCTTTCCTTCTTTTCTAACCAATAAAAAATGAGCTAAGCTGTGTTTAACATCTAATGATTTCCAAGCAAACTTTCATCCTAAATTACAAATCTGGAACAGATTCAATCAGAATTATGAAACAGGACGAAATCCTGGTGACAACCCCAAATCAAACTCCCATTTTACAGCTGAGGAAACTGAGGCTCACAAAGACCTAGTAGAGATTTAAGTAATTTGCCAAAGATCACATATTTATTGATTAATGTGTTAGACAAGAATGTCTATCTTCTGACTCCGGAGTTCAATATGATTATACTTGTCCTTAAGAAATAAATCAGAACTAGGCTTCATTTAGCAATGAAAAAATACCAAAGGAAAAACACCATTAAACCGGGCAAGTTCTCATGGTTCAGTGTTTTTCTGATTTGGCATGTTTTAATTTTTTTTTTTCCTTTAAACTTGCCACAGAGATAGAGAGTTAACGGAAAATTCCTTCCCCACATTACCAAGAAGTGGGGGTGGAAGAGGGCGGGGGGGTGGGGAGGGTGAAAAGAGGTCCAGTACCAAGCTTTGTTTTCAACTCTCAACATTTAAGAGTTTAGTACAAATACAGAGTACAAAAATAATACAGCATCTCACTGTCACTGATTCAGATTGGCATTGTAAAGTGTGCGATACAAGCTACTATTATGTCAGAAAATTACCAGGTAGCCATTAAATGAGCCCAGACTACTTTCTATGGTTCCATTTTTTTAGTTGTTTTTGAAAGCCGAAGTACAGAGTTCAGTGAGAGTTCTCAGAGGTGACTCCACAATCATAGCCGTGCTCGTTAGCTTAGTCAACTTCACCTACTGCTCCCTTCAACACAGTCATTACCAGCCAATGCTAAAATGGAATCTGAATGCTTAGTAAGACACCTCATGCTGGCAAGACATTTCCCAGAAAAGTACCCTGTTGAAAATACTTTCTACACAATTCAGAGATACAAATTAGTAAGAAACTTGAGTAAATGACAGTCCCATAAACACATACACACAACCAAATACACAAACCTCTCAGGGCCTGAGCTCACTAATTCCTGTTAATGAAATTTACCTTTTAGAAGTTTAACTCTTCATGTCGCATAGAAATGCAAAGGAAATCTAATGCAAAGGCTGATGGGAATGTAAAAGACAGACTGGGTTTTTACATCAAAATGGAAAATGCCCTCATTCGGTGACTCAGAATGCCCACATACAGAAATTAAGCCCAAGGAGATAATTCAACAAGTGGAGAAAGATATACGTGCAAAGATCTTCATGGCAGTATTTCTTTATGGTAGTACAAAGTTGGAAATTAAATTGAACTAAAATTGAATGAAGTTGGCAAGAAAATATATATATATATCTTAGTATATATATATTAAGACCATAAAAATGGTCACTTACTTAATATAAAGCTACAGTTACATCAGCATAAGGACTAACAAATAGATTAATAGAACAAAATAGAGAGCCGAGAAGTAGACCCACACTAACTTGGTCATTTGATTTTCAACAAAACTCCCAAATTATCCAACTGTGTTGGGATTCCTAACTGACACTATGTGTGAAAATAAACAACTAAACACCGCAACTCCTTGTACACACCCCACACAAAAATTAACTTTAGATCTATTGTAGATCTAAATATAAAAGATAAGACTATAAAACCTTTTGATGAAGACAAAGAAGAATATCTTCATGCGTTGGGAATACGCAAAAGTTTCTTGAAAGACAGATAAGTTACCATAAAATAAAAAACCATTAACTTGACTTTCTCAAAATTTAAAACTTTTCATAAAAATACATTGAGGAGATGAAAAAGATAGCAGCCGACTAAGAAAAACTATTTTCAAAGTATGTATAACAAAGGATTGGTATCTAGGATATATAAAGAACTCCTATAACTTGATAATGAACAAAACAACCTACTTAAAAATGGGCAAAAATTTGAATAGACTCTTCACTAAGTAAGATATATGAATGACCAATAAACGCATAAGAAAAAGTATTCAACATCATTTGTCATCAAGGAACAACAATTTGAAGCCATAATGAGATACCACTACACCCCCACCAGAATGGCTAAAATTAAAAGGACAGCACCAAATGTTGCCAAGGATGTGCAGCAACTGGAGCGCTCCTACATCATTGGTAGGACTGTTGAATGGTGTCTTACAAAAAAACATACACCTACTCTATGACCCAGCAATTCCACTTTTAGGGATCAATCCAAGAGAAATGAAAACATGCCCACAAAAGACTGTACAAGAATGTTCACAGCAGCTGTATTCATCGTAGACAGAAACTGAAAACAATTCAGGTATTTATCAAAAGGAGAATGAATAAACAAATTGTGGCATATTCATACAACAAAATACAAAATTCAGCAATAAAAAGAAACAGACTACAGATAAACACAACAATGCTGAGTAAAAGAAGCATTACACAATGGCATATACTATATGAGTTCATTTATATAAACTTCTGGGACAGGCAAAAATAATATACCAGGGAAAAATATCAGAACAATGGTTGCCTTTGAGGGTGGTGAGTGCTGGGATTTACTGAAGAAGGACATCAGGGAAATTTCTGTGGTGATGGGAATGTTTTCTATCTTGATGGGGGTTTGAGTCATACAGACATATGGTCAGAAATTGTCAACTGATACACTTAAGATTTGTGCATTTTATTGTATAATTTTACCTCAAAAGGGAAAAGAGGAACCATAAACAAAAATTAAGTTAATGACATGAATGTTAAATTACTGGGGTCGCGGGGTGGGGGGTGCACCTGGGTGGCTCAGTTGGTTTAGTGACCAACTCTTGGTTCCCACACAGGTCATGATCCTGGGGTCCTGGGATCGAAGCCCAGGTCAGGCTCCATGTGCTCAGCACAGTCTGCTTGAGATTCTCTCCTTGTCCTTCTGCCCCTAACCTCCCACCCACTCTCTAAATAAATAAATAAACAAATAAAATATCTTTAAAAATTACTGGATTAGGGATGGATGTTTGCTTCCTTCTTTGAAATGCATCCCCCCCAAAAAGACAGATGAATGGAGATGCTGAAATATAGAGATATGTGATGAAGCAAGTGTAGTAGTCAGAATGCAGGTGATTTGCAAGGAGCATGTATAATTTTTCAATGTAACATTTTCCTGAACTGACATGTTACCTCTATTAACAGATACTTCTTTCATCTTTGTATACAATGAAGTTTAACTTTTCCTAAGAGAAAAAAAAGGATTGAACAATTTTCACATCCATGGCAAATGTCAAAAGAATGTAGCAAATACAACTAGTTCGGTTTGGTCAGTCATTTGAATATCAAAGTCTGTTACCTTTGGAACAATATGAAAATGCAGTGACAGTTCTGCCACCTTTTGTTAAAAAATCTCTGACACAGCTCAGAGCAAAGAATCTTTTAAAAATGATCTAGAATAACAATAAACTGTAAGCCCCTTATATTTTAATTAGAAATATAAAGATTACTGAGAAATATTATCTTAAATTTGAATGGAAAGCTTTGTCAACAAAAAACATTTTCAATTTTGTAGATGGCTGATTTATATGCATGCAGAAGGCAAAGCAACATTTTTCCAATTGTGTTGCACCAAAAAAATGAAGATAAACCACAAGATACTGTAGGACCCTCCAGAATCATGTATAATAAGAACACTTTATTATAATCTGAGTACCTTTACCATATAATCAGATTAAAAACCTAAGCTGTGCTCCTATTTCTAAACCAATGTACTTTATTGATGAAAAGAAGAGATTGCACTCTTATTTTTTGGTTATGACTTTTTATTGGCAATTGAAACAATAAATCTACTTTGTATCACATTCTGGGATGATTTGGTATGACCCAAAATACCATGCAAGGAAGCTGATCTGATAGAAGTGTTTTGGTCTCTTCAGATATTTAAGTGCCAAATATATTACTATATATAAAATTCGATGATATACAGGGGAGTGTGCTTATGGTATTCAGTAATTTACAGATACTAAATTAACTATGCTACTTAATATAAAACCACATAATGGACCCCAGAAGGATTTCTTCTTTTGGCTGCATAGAACAATGTGCTTTTTCCTCTCCGTTAGATAAATACTTAGCATCACAGGTCAATAAAGCAAAAGTCTGTCATTTAACTGGAACTGAGAATTTTTTTTTTTTTGGAACTGAGAATTTCTTAATGGTTATTGGATATAAGAGACCGTCAAAGTGCGAAGTTTAAGTCTTATTTACATTTTTCTTCTGATGAGTTATTTTAAAAAACACATTATCAGTTACTTTACCAACTGATTTCTTTCCTTATCTAATGTCTTCTTCATTTTCTTATTTAATGTCATATTATAGTTTCTCAGCTGTCAAATAAAATGTCAATAAAAATTCATACTTTTTTCATTATTTAATTTAGCCACATTTAAAGACTGGGTCTTTTAAATAAATCATAAACTATCAGGGGGATTAATTCCCAAAACTCAACATATATGTGTATAGTTAACATAAATTCCTTGGTTTAGCTAATGAAAAATGTGACTGTAAAATAATAATGATTAAAATATCTCAGAAATTATGTATATAAATGAGTATTGTCTTATTAATATTCATCTGGGAAAGCAACAATTAATATAGTTGTGGAATTCCATGTTGGAACTGTCTTTCACAAGCCTGTGTGAATGTGTCTTCTCTTTCTCTCTCTCTCTCCCTCTCTCTCTTTCTCTCTCTCTCACACACACACACACACACACACACACACACGAAGTTGCCTTCTTTTATGACCACAATTTCAGACACAGTAGTCCTTAGCTGACATCTCCGAATGACTTGTAGTTACTCCTAAGAATCAAAGCCACCACAAAAAGTGATAAAGTTGCTACCGAAAGAATGTTTGGAAAATTCTGAAGACATTTCTGAAAGTAGAAACTCAAACATATCACTAAAGTAAACATACATTGCCTCCCAAGATGCTAACATGGCCACTTTGGAGGAACCAATACTTAGATGCATACACTCTGGAATGTGTGGGTGTCTGTGATTAACTGCCACATTTGAAGGAAGTACGCCAGAATGGAAAGAACTTTGTCGGCATCAAAAAGCCTGGGTTTGAGTTTCAGCTCTGCCATTTATAAGCTGTGCAAGTTTGGTAAGTCCTTTCACTTTTTTGGGTTTCAATTTCTTCATCTTTAAAAGAAGAGTTGATCTATTTCCAACAGAAATATAATGGGGGCCACATATATAACTTTTATAGCCCATTTAAAAGTAAAGAGAAACAGATGAAATTAATTTTAATAATGTGTTTTTATTTAACCCAATATATGCCAGTTATTATCATTTCAATCTTTAATCATAAAAATCATTAATGAGATCTTACACTTTGGGGGCAGTAATTAAGTCTTTGAAATCCATGTGTATTTTGTACCTACAGCATATATCCAGTTTGGCCCAGCCACCTCTAAAATGCTCAAGAGCTTTGTGAGGCTAATGGTTAACATACTGGACAGCACAGATCCAGACAGCTGCTAACAGTTCTTTCAGTTTTAAAAACTCTATTATTACTCTGTTGTCAAAATTAATATATTAATAGAATCCATACAAAATTCAGCCAAGGATATGAAAATTATAGGTTAAATACTTCCATAGGAGCTTGACTTTCATCAGCAAAGATTCATTAATTTCCTATCTTATCTAGCATTCATAACCTGTGGATGATTTTTCCTAACATTGAATAATCATTAAGAAGTAAAGAACTGGCAACTATCTTCTGAATTCAATCCCAGAGAGTAGATTAACTAATCGATTAAACTGGTTTATGTCTGTTAAATAATTGCCAAGTACCCATTTCATATTATATGATGCAGATTTGGCCTACATCTAAAGCTTAGGTCCTTTAATCCTAAGAAACCTGACTATTTTCAAATGAATAAACATTCAAAGTTAATCCTACAGTGACAAAGCCTATTTAATTTCTGCTTTGTTTCCTTTAGCCTAAATGAAATGAAAAGTCTAAATGCTATGAAATAGTTTTTATATTAGTGTACCACACCGCAAGCACATCAGTGTTCAATAATAGATATCATTATCAATTCTTGGCAGCTTATTATTGGGAACAACCATACTCATTAAAACAGGTGATGATAGTTTCTAACGGAGAAAAATGGACAAACTGTTAGCTGTGTTGTATACCTTAAAATTTAAAGACTGGAGTAGAACCTACTTGCATCACAGGACAATACCTCAATTATCAATTACACTTGCAACAGACCCCTACAAGTTACTTATCTCCAGGTACAATTGTACATTATCTCAAATAGCTTTTGAGTTTGTTATACTAGACTTTACAAAAATTATATGAAGGTAGAGCTACCCTATGACCTGGCAATTGCATTACTGGGTGTTTACCCCAAAGATACAGATGTAGTGAAAAAAAGGGCCATATGCACCCCAATGTTGATAGCAGCAATGTCCACAATAGCCAAAATGTGGAAAGAGCTGAGATGCTCTTCAACAGATGAATGGATAAAGAAGATATGGTCCATATATACAACGGAGTATTATGCCTCCATGAGAAAGGATGAATACCCAACATTTGCATTAACATGGATGCAAAAGGAGGAGACTATGCTAAGTGAACTAAGTCAAACAGAAAAGTCAATTATCACATGGTTTCCACTTATTTGTGGAACATAAGGAATAGCATTATTCTTCTAATGTTTAGGAAAAGGGAAAAATGAAGGGAGAGAAATCAGAGGGGGAGACAGACCATGAGAGACTGTGGACTCTGAGAAACAAACTGAGGGTTTTAGAGGGGAGGAGGGTGGAAGGATGGGTTGGCCCCGTGATGAGGTATTGAGGAGGGTACATGCTGCAAGGAGCACTGGGTGTTACAGGTAAACAATGAATCTTGGAACACTACATCAAAAACTAGTGATGTACTGTATGGTGACTAACATAATAAAAATAGTAATAATAAAAAAATTATATGAAGGTACTCTGACATTACTATAATCTTTAGAACCTTCCTTTTCCTCTTAAATTTATAAGAGTAACAGCATACCCAAGTGTTTTTGTATCATTGTAAGCCACTGTATTAACAGAAAACTTATTTTAAGAAGGAGTTAATAAAACACCTCAAATGCTTTGTCAAAATATAAGAGGTGTTTCTGAAAACTTCTAAAATGTATTTCAACATGATATATAGTGAAAGCTAATATTAATTCATATGTATGGGGGCAACAAAACAACATATTTGATCCCTTAATAACTAGCATAAAATATGTTGTGTTTGTAAGTTTGTCTATAAGATAAAATCATGTTATTTGAGGTCAACTTTCTACATGATTTGTATTATTTAAGGAGCATTCAGCAGAGCCAGCACAGTACATAATACTGTCTCATTTCTGAAGAAAAAGGTAAATATTTATCACAGAAACCAGTGCAAAGAGTAATAAAGGTAAATTCAGGGAAACTCTTAATGTTATGTGGCCCATTCCTACTGTACTGCCTGGCACTTTGGAGTTGTTCAATATTTGTTGCATGAATGGCCATAGAAGATATACACTGTACAATATATATGTGTGGAAACACTGTGGTCTGCATTCATTCTATAAATAAACAAACACACACACACACAACACATATACTGCATAGGTACATGTTTTCTTTTCTTTTCTTTTTTTTTTTTTTTTGAAGATTTTATTTATTTATTTGTCAGAGAGAGAGAGAAAGAGAGAGAAGGCACACTCAGGTGAAGCTGCAGGCAGAGGGAGAAGCAGACTCCCTGCTGAACAAGGAGCCCAATGCAGGACTCGATCCCAGGACTGCAGGATCATGACTCTGGGCGGAAGGCAGACGCTCAACTGATTGAGCCACCCAGGCATACACATGTTTTTTGTTTGTTTGTTTGTTTGTTTGTTTAACTAGAGGAATCTGTTAGTAAGAAATTTAAATTTGATTTTGAAGTCTGAATCTTAGCTCTCCATTTGGGTGACACTGAGACTCAAATCTTGGGGTCCCTGGTTGGCTCTGTCAGTGGAATGCGTGGCTCTTAATCTTGGGGTTATGGCTTCAAGCCCTATACTGGGTATAGAGATTAGTTAAAAATAAAATCTTAGGGGCGCCTGGGTGGCTCAGTGGGTTAAAGCCTCTGCCTTCGGCTCAGGTCATGATCCCAGGGTCCTGGGATAGAGCCCCGCATTGGGCTCTCTGCTCAGCAGGGAGCCTGCTTCCTCCTCTCTCTCTGCCTGTTTCTCTGCCTACTTGTGATCTCCGTCTGTCAAATAAATAAATAAAATCTTAAAAAAAAATCTTAAAAAGAAAATAAATAAAATAAAATCTTTAAAGAAATTCAAATCTTTTTCCTGCTTTCATTCATTATGCACTGCATTCACTCACCAAGTTATTTATGTAACCAGCACTATGAAAGGTATGGGACTGATATAAAAAGAATAAATGTATCATGAAAACAAACAGACCAATAATTACAAAAATAAAGGAATTGCTATTTGGGGAGGTTAAGAAATTTGCCCAAGGTAACCCAGCCTGTTGAGTACAAGAACCAGGTGTCAAATCTCAACCTATATGCCTTCCAACTATCCCAGGAAACATAAGCCTAGAGCTGGTTAGGGGGTGTGATGGTTAATTTTATGTGTCAACTTGGCTAGACTGTTATGCCAAGCTGCTTGGTCAAAAACCAGCTCAGATGTTGCTATAAAGGTATTCTGTAAATCTAATTAATATTTATACATCAACTGACTTTAAGTTAAGGAAAATATCCTCGATAATATTGGTGGATCTTACCCAATCAGCTGAAGATCTCAGGAACAAAATTATGTTTTCCAGAGAAGGAATTCTGCCTCAAACCATAACATAGAAATCCTGCTTGAATTTCCATACTACTGGTTGCCCTATAGATTTCAGACTAAAGATGACCAAAACTCTGATTATGTTTCCAGCTTGCTGACCTGCACTACAGATTTTGGACATCTCAGCCCTCACAACTGTGAGCCAATTATTTAAAATTATTTAAAAATTCTCTCTATATACAAATATATCCTATTGTTTATCCTATTGGTTTTGTTTCTCTAGAGAATCTTCACTGACACAGGGAGTCATAGGAAATGGAAATTGGGAAGGCATCAAAATGTGAACAATAATGCAATTCCTGGATGTGGATAGGACACAAAAGGAAGCAAGGTAGCAAGGATAAAACTTAGGTACAAGAGCATGTAAGGGCCCCGCAGAAGACAAGAAGTCAAAAGGAAAAGATTAAATCAAGCCAAAAGAGGGTTTCACAAAGGAGGGAAGCAATATTGCAGAAAGGCCAACTAGGATGAGGAATGAGTTTAGGTCCTGGTATTTGGCAGTTAGTAGGACACTGGTGACCATGGCCAGTGCAACTGTAGTGGTGACTGGGATAAAATTCATACTGTATTCCTTTGCATTATCTACCAATAAATAAGAAGTAAGTGGAAAAAGCTTGGCAATTGAGAAAAGGAAGAAAATAAAATAATAGCTCAAAAAAGAAGGTATAATGGAGAGGAAAGACTTTAGAATGAGAGGGATATTTCTAAGTTGGGGGAGAGAAGACACTGGAGAAGAAGATAAAGGCAGATGGCAACTGTTGGGAAACCAAGTCCCAGAAGAAGTAGAATATCCCAGAAGATGGACTCTAGACCACAGAGGTAGGGGTAACTCTAATCAGAAGTGTAAGACTTCTCAGTGTAAGGCAAGCAGTGTTTAGGTGAGGGACAAGTGGTTTTATGGATTGCTCTGAAGCTGGGGCTCCATGTCTTATTTCATTTATCCTTTATTTTCTCAGGGAATTTAGAGGTGACGTTATGGCTAAGAGTCATTACTAAATAATATATATGTGTCTGGTTCTATAAGGGATTAAAAAAAGCAAGAGACCCATTCTCTGCCAGTCTACCTGTCCAGCTAATATGGCTTACTATATTTTTAGTCACTAAACAAACAAAAAGTTTTAACCATTGCTAGTGCTGGATTATGGAGTATATTGTGGAAAACTTTTAGCCAAATATACTAATCTCTGCCAGTTATCAGTAAAAAATATTATTGGTCCTCTGCCTTCTATCATTTGTATAACTTTTTTAATAGAAGCTTGAAAACAAGATTTCTAATACATACTTTAGTTATAATTCCAATTATAAAAATAAGTACACAATCTTAGTGGTCATAAGAAGAGACCACTATTATAAGAAGATGATAAAATAGCACAGTATATTTTAATCTTATTATGTTCAAATGTTTAGAAGACTTTAGCTTGAGACTAGTGATGTGATCAACACTTCATTATTTTCTTAGCTGCGAATATAAAGTGATTACACAAGTAGTCTGTAACATTTTTTCCTTAAAATATAAAGAAATCTGCATAATTTTCTCACTTTTTACTAAACTAGGAGATGGGTAGTTGGAAGCTAAAATCTTTAGGGTCTCCAGTGATGCGTTAACTAAACCAAAAGGACAACTTTACTCATTTCAAAATGTTTTATTATAACAGCAATCTTCGAAGGCAAACACAAAAGATTCTACTATGCTTAGATTTTAAAACATAAATAACCAATTTAATGCATCACTAATGATGCACAATAGATGTCTTCTTGTAGTACCAATTCAAATAAGAGACTGATGTAATCTGCCAGATACTTCAAAGTAACTAATTTGGTAATAAGAAAACACTCCTTTTGTGCAAACTTTCCTACTAAAAAAAAACTGCGGAAACCTTCCCAGTTGGATATTTACTAAATAAAACTGTTGAACTCTCATTAAAATGTTATTTAATAAAAACAGAACTAAGTAGTTTAGATCTTAAAATTTTATCTTGAATAACATTACACTTTTAAATGGAAATATAACCTATACACAGAAAATAGATATTAATGGCAAAGTATGACCTATTTTTAGTATTGTGTATTTATAGTCAATGTATTTATATTCAATGTCTTAAAACTTTTAAATATCGATTACATATTTTGCTATTATGTTGTACACTCCATATACACACACTCCAGATGCCTTATCTATGAAAGAAGTAAACTAGTACATTTTACTTCTCTATAAATCTTCCCCAGCAAGTATAAGTAAAACATTTCCCTGAGTCTAAACTTCTAAAGGGAAAGGCTTAGGTCAGTTTCCTGAACAAATTCTATTATAATGTCTAACATATTTTTCCAGGGGGAGAACCTTAGACTCCTTTCTGCCTTTGTTTTCCTTTACCTATCATGGAATCCACAATTCCAGCCTAAATGGGAAAAAATACATATATCTATATCCCAACAAGTATTTCTAAAAGCATTGTTAAAGAAGATTATTGTTCTCTAACCAAGGCCATTTGCAATTTGTCTTTTGGCTCACAAATGTTAAGCAAAATATAAATGTAAATAAGACTTTCTCAGTTATCTGTTTTTCCTTCTCCTGGAGCTGCTAATTCTGGGAGAGTACCAATTATTCCACAAAGGAACAAGAAAGAAGGGGTTTCCATTCCCATAGCCACTGTAGGGTGGGATGGGGCAGCGTCCACAAGTGGCACACGAGAGAGTATTCTTAGGGTTCCTTCCAAGGGTATTCAAAAGATCTGATTACCTAATTTGTGAAAAATATTTTCTTAAAATTGGAAATTTTTTTATGGCTAATCATTCACTGGAAGAATACCCATGATGTTACAGTGGGATTTTCCTTCACTGCCTGATATTTTTAGGATATAAAAATTAAAAGAAATAAACAAACTGATCTGAGCCATGTAATAATGAGTTCTACTATCAATAGAGCAGTATTATATCGTTAATGCCACAGAATTTTAGAACTAAAAAAAAAAAGATACTTCCCAAATTAACTTGCTGAATTATTTCTTGCTTAATGTAATTGCTGTATATGCCTTATACTGGCACATTAGTCATAACTACTTTGTGTACGTAAAAATTTTCATGGCTTCTCACAATTGGATGGAATCCAGATTCTTTGTCTTGCCTTCCAAGACACCTCACAGCCTGATCTCTCTCTCTCCTTCTAGTCCTCATTCCCACTGCTATCTAAGGACCAGTGCTGGACTTCAGCAGAGAGTTCTGTCCACTGAAAAAGGCTCTTCCCTCCCTCTTCAGTGCCTGAGCTCTTGCTGGCCTGTGTGTCAGACCAAATGCCTTTTACTAAATGCTTTTTTCTCTATTGCCTAGAGGGAAATCCGACTCATCCTTTACCTTTTACAGAGAAGGCCACCTCCTGCATAAAATTTTCTTAGCCAAAAACCTCCCTGCCTTGGCCTCAAAAGTCCTTAAACATTCGCTTCTGTTTCTCATAGGCCAGTGATCTTTCATTTGCATTATAGATTTTCTTCTAAGCACGAGATCACTTTCTAGGGGGAGCATTCATTTTCTACACACATCTTCACATCCATTTGCTCATATATTGTCACACTGCCTTGTATGCAGCAGACGTTCAATAAAGGTTTATTGGATGAATTAAGTTTTATGGAATCATAATCTTTTATTCTGGATTTATTCTTATTCGAGCAGTCACCGTGGAAACCAGTGGCAAAAACTGTTACTGCCTGGAATTTTGTCTCAAAAGCAAACAATAGAAAAGATTAATCTCTCAATTATAAATTCAATTGGAGGTGAGACTAGAGATCAGCGTCATTCATAAGATGAGACTGTAGAAGCCAGGGACTGCGCAATAGGCCCTGAATGATTGGTTTCCTTATAACTGTGAAAAAGATACACTGCATAGGAAAAAGTGTCCATGGGAGACATCATTTGGCATAAAACAAAAATGAATGTCTGGTACGCTGAAGTGCTTTATAATGAAGTTTTGCTTAATATATTCTTTACTACCCTATTTAAGTGGTCAAATTTTAAAACCTCCAAATCAATGAGGCTTAAAGTCATAGCGAGGTTCATTTCCTGAGATGATACATGATTCTCTGCTCAAGAGTTCTATCATCAACATAAATTGAGAAGACTGTAATGGAAGAATTAATAAAATAGGGTTTCCTTTCAGGGAACTGACCTAAACAGTGAATCACAATTTGAAAGTTACTCATCTAGAACAACAACAAAACACACAAGCATCTTGCCTCTGGTTTCAAAAGCAACAGTACTTCTTTTCTTCCTTTCTTCCTTTCTTTTTTTTCTTTCTTTCTTTCTTTTTTTGGCACATGGAAATACTGAATAAATATTGGTTGAACAGATGAATAAATGACTGGCCGCTCTTCCAGTAGACTATTAAGAAAGAACACTTGGACAAGGGATGCACTGTGAATATCTGAGTGTGTACTTGAGGGGAAGAAACTAAAAGTGTGCCCCTTGGCAGGGATTTTGAGCACTGTCCCCCCTAACTTTATACTGTTTCTGCTCCGAAAGGACAAGAGCTGCAGGGGAACTCCATGACTATCTGATGGCTCTGGCCTGGGCTTACAGACCTTAGGGAGGGAGTCTGTTTCTTTTAGAATTAAAGCAGTAGTCTGCTACTTCTCCAAAGATATCTGGAGGCAAAAGGACAAAATAAAACCCATACAAAAAGAAGGAAAAAATACTCCTAAGAGAAGGAAAAACAGTACTAATGTTAATACTAAAAAATAAAAGTGAACTAATATTTAGTGACCTGAATAAAGAAAATCTTTAAATAGCATACTTTGAACAGGCTATTTTGTCTCAGGCTATTTTGAAGTGTATTCCAATGCACAAGAAATTAATGAGACCTCCAGAAGCCTTTTATATTCATGTTAGCCCAGAGGGGAAAGCAATGGGCAGTGATTGGTATGAGTTTAAAGAGGACTTCTGATAACTTTCTATCAGCTCCTACCAGATATAGCAGCTTACTTAAAACAGAGTTGATAAAATTTAGTTCAGGGTTCCTCAACAGTATTTCCCAAGAAATTCTGAGACAAACTTGTGAGTGACCACAGTAATTTTCCCTTTAGTATTGTATACAAATATTTTCGTATTTTATATTGTGCTCCCAAACATGAGTGTTTGCTATCAAAAATCAACACAAGGTCTATCTTCACCTCTGTCTTCCTATATTTCATGGGAAAGTTTAGGTATTACACAGACTATACATTTCAAATTATAGAGTGTTGGAGTTTTTCAAAATGACCACTTAAGGTCACTTAGGAAGAAGTGACAAAGGACGGTGGAAAGTCCTGCTGCTTCCTCTCTCTCTAGCAGCTTACTTTTGCCACCTAGTGGGGGAGGCAGTTTCTCAGCGAGGTTGGTATTTTGTCTAAGACCTAAGAGCAGAGGTCAGCCTATTAGAAAATAAATATTTCTTTCATAGCAGGAGAATCAGATTTTTTTTAATAACCTTAAGTAATTTTTCCAAACTGGCCTGTTCCATATCTATTGGTTTTCTTTTTAAGCAGTTAGTTTTCACTACAATGACTATCCTAGATAACTGAAGGGAAGATAAATCCTTTTTGTATCTATTTATAATTTATAACACCAGGAAAAAAAAAAAACAAAACTTTTCTTGGTTTCCAGTGGCTCTGCATCCCCTTACCTTGTAGTATTTTCCTAAGGTGTATGTTTTGGTTCATTCCTGTATTTTGTGCTTATATGGGGTCCAAATCTATACTTTTATCCCTCATTTCTCATTGTGACTCTGACCTCAATCTTTAGTGATCTACTGAGTATCATCACCTCTGGAACTGACATTTAATATGTCAAAAGCCTAAGTCCTGATCCTCAAAAAAAAATAAAGAATGGGTTTCCTTTTGAGCCAGTGCGGCTGGGCTAATCAGAGCTGGAGTGCATGCTAGGGTTAAAAACAGCAGAGATTTTTTTTTTTAAGTATGTAAAAATTAATGAAACAAGTTAAGCAAAGGAAACAATCAGAAGTCAGGATCAGTTTACTGGGCTGGGCAGGAGAAAGCATGACGACCAAGAGTTAGGGTGGGGCAATAATAATGAACAGGAATTGAGGTCAGGAACATAGGAAATTTGAGGCAGGTCACAAAGCTGAAGCTAAGAAAATTGGAAATAAGAGGCAACCGAGGTTGGAGAAAGTATCATAGCTCAAGTCCTCAGGCTTGAGGTCCATGCAGGGATGAAGAGGGCTGAGGACCAGCAGAGAATGCAATTCTTGGGCCTGGAAATGCACGGTGATGCCTGGTTTTCCGCTCTAGCTCTCAAAATAGGAGAAAACAAAACACGACAAAACCTGGTCCTCACAGAGTTTGCTGGAAAGTTTCTTGAGGTGCTGGACGCACATGAATGACTGCTTACCAAAACTTCCATGATCACAAACGGCCTTATAATCCTCTTGGCCTCTGAGGCTTTGAAGCTTTCAAGTGTGTCTTTTTTTAAACACCTTTACTGAGGTATAATTTATATACCATACAGTGAGTCTACTGTGAGTGATTTTAGCAAATTTAGAAAGTTGTACAAACATCATCACAATCTAGTCAGAACATTTCTGTCACTGCAAAAATTTCCCTGTGCCCATTTGCAGTCATCCCTCGCTCCCATTTCCCGACCAAGGTAACCACTGATCTGCTTTCTGTGTCTATAGATTATTTGCCTTTTCTGAAAATTTCATATAAATGGGATAGTACAATATGTGGCGTCTTGTGACTGGTGTCTTTCATATAGCATGTTTTTGAGGTTCTTGGTTGTACAGTGTATCAGTTCATTCCTTTTTACTGCTAAATAGTATTCCATTGTGAATCTATCACACTGTTTTTATCCATTCACCAGTTAGGGGGCATTCAGATTGTTTTCAGTTTTTGGCTCTTAAGAATAATGCTGTTATGAATATTCACATACAAGTTTTTGTGTAAACATGTTAATTTTTCTTGGTAGATCTAAAAGTAGAATTGCTGCATCATGTGGTAAATTTGTTTAACTTAAGAAATTGCCAAATTATTTTCCGAAGTGGCCGTACAGTTTTACATCCGCACCAACAAGCCATGAAGGTTTCAGTTTCGCCACACATCCTTGTCAACATTTGTTACTGTCTGCCTTTTTAGTATAACCATCGTAGTGGGTGTGAAGTTGTATCTCATTGTGGTTTTACTTTGCATTTCCCTAAGGCTAATGATGTTGGGCATCTTCTTGGCTGTTTATTAGCCAATCGCACATTTTCTTTGATGAACTGTCTACTCATACCATTTATCCATTTTAATTGAGTGCCTTCTTTTTATTGTGTTCTAAGAGCTCTTCATATATTTGTAGGCACAAGTAATTTAACAGATACATGATTCGTAAATGATTTCCTCTAGCTGGTGGCTTCTCTGATTTGAGATAGAGTGAGAGAGAGCACAAGCAGTGGGGAGGGACAGAGAGAGAGGGAGAAGCAGGTTCCCCACTGAACAGGAAGCCCAATGCAGGGCTCGGTAGGCGGATCCTGGGATCATGACCTGGGCTGAAGGCAGATAGATGCTCAACTGACTGAGCCACCCAAGCGCTCCTTCTTCCCTTTTTCTGAATGGTGTCTTCTGAAGCATGAAAGTTTTAAGTTTAGATGAAATCCAATTTGCCAATTTCTTCTTTTATGGGTTATGCTTTTGGTGTTGAATCTAAAACTTTGCCTAATCCAAGGTCATGAAAATTTCTATGATTTTTCCAGAAGTTTTACATCTTTAGGTTTTACAGTTAAGTCTTTTATGATTTTAAGTTAATTTTTATATATGGTTGAAGTGAGACTCTAAATTTGTGTTTTTTCATATGGATATTTAATTTTCCCAGTACCATCTCTTGACAAAACAATCTGTTCCCACTTAATTTCCTCAGCACTTTTGTGGAAAATAGACTGAACTTAAATACAAATGTTCATTTCTGGACTGTTCCATTTGAATCTGTTCCATTGATCTACATGTTCATCCCTATGTCACTAACTTGAATAATGTAGTCTTACAGTAAAAAATTTGAAATTGAGTAGTGTAAAGTCTTCCAATTTTGTTCTTCCTCTTCAAAATTGTTTCAAATATTCTAGGCTTTTTGCATTTCCACTAAATTTAGGATCAGCTTGTCAATTTCTAAACCAAACCAAACAAACAAAAAAAAAAGCCTGCTGGGATTTTGACAGAAATTGCATTGACCATATAGGTCAATCTGGGGGAAAGTGGCAAATTAACAATAATGGGTCTTCTAATCTATGAATGTTGAATGTCTCTCATATATTTAGATCTTTAGTTTCTCTCAGCAATATTCTGTAGCTTTCAAGGTAAAGATCTTAGTACCTCTTTGGTTAAATTGATTCTTAAATATTTTATTGTTTTCAATGCTATTTTGAGGAAATAATCTTCTTAAATTTATTTTTGGAATATGTGTTTCTAGTATGTTTGTATCTCGTACACAATTGATTTTTTAATATTAATTTGTATTCTATAACTTTGTGAACTTATTTTTAAGTTCTAACAGATATTTGGGTATATGTGTATATGTGTGGATTTCTTAGGATTTTCTAAATACAGGATCATGTCGTCTACAAATAAAGACAGTTTTGTTTCTTCCATTCTAAGCTGCATGCCTTTTCTTCCTTTTTTTTCCCTTCTTTTTTCTTTTGCCCTTGCTAAAATCTTTAGAATAATGTTGGGTAGAAGCATTAAGAGCAGGCATCCTTGCTTTGTTTCCAAACTAGGGGGCAAGGCATTCAATATTTTACCATTAAGATGACATTAGCTATAGATTTTTCAGATGTCCTTTATCAAATTAAGAAAACACCTAAGAGTTCTATTCCTAAATTGTTCAGTTTTTAATCAGGAATGGGCATTGGATTTCGTTAAATGCTTTTTCTGTGTCTGAGATTATTGTGTTTTTTCTCCTTTATTAATCTGATGTATACAGTGTGATTTTCAGATGTTAAGTCAACCTAGATAATGGTGTTTAATGTTATTTATGATATATGCTGCTTGATGTTGTCCCACAGTTTCTGAAGTTCTGTTCAATTTTTTCATTCTTTTTTCTCTGTTTTTCAGACTGGATAATTTCTTTTGATCCATCTTAAGTTCATGGATTCTTTCTTCTGCCATCTCAAATCTGTTGTTGAAAACTCTAATGAATTTTTCATTTCAGTAATTCTTATTTCTAGAATTTCTACTTGATCTTCTAAATAATTTTTATTTCCTCAATGAGAGTCTCTATTTCTTGAATTATTGTCATTATGTTTTTCTTTAGTTCTTAAATGTGGCTCCTTACATTACTTGGAAGATATTTATTATAGCTGCTTTGAAGTTTTTGTCTGCTAAGTCCAATATCTGGGCCCACATTTTTTTTCCACTCAGTATTGGTAAACCTTTCCTTTCTCTTCATATCTTGTAATTTGTTGTTGTTAAAAACTGGAATTTAAGATACGATAGTGTAATAACTCTGGATTTTGATGTTCCTCTCTCAGAGTTGTTGTTGCTGTTCTTCTGCTATGAATTTGCCTAGATTAAATCTGTGGAATTGATTTCCCCATGGCACGTGGCTCTTTGTGTCTCTCTCTGACTTCCTAGGAGTCACACTTGTGTCTGTATAGCTTAGTCAATTACTGATTAGTAATTGTGCTCAAACACAAGAAGCCAATAAAGCTTTTATGTTGCCAATGGAGCTGTGTTTGGGTCGGGGAGCTCATTCAAAGCCCAAGCAGTTCTCAAGTCAGCCTTGGCATTTACTTTCTGCCAGACCATTTTGCATCTCCTCTGCATACGTCAGAATTCCATGAGCAGCAAGGTGATGTATATATATCTTGGGCCCTCTCTGGTCTCTCATGCAGATGTATAAAGCCTATTGATCAGCCAGGAAAATATTCTGGCCTCTCAGGGCTCCTTTCATGGTATCATTTCCCAAATCTCCTTGGTAAATTTCTGGCTAGCCTGTTGGTTTGCTGTTGACCCCAACCAAGACTGTAACCTCAGGTTTACTAAGCTACTAGTTAGCATTTCCTATTTGTTTGCTACCAAGATGTCTACTGTTATTCACAATGCCTGTGGGCATAGGGTTTTTCACATTGCACTTAAAACCAAGTGAGGCCATTCCTCCAATGAAACTGCTGGTTTTCATGGCTTTCCTCATCATTCTAGAACTACTATGTTGACTGAGCCTGAAGGTGGGGCATGGCAGCAGCTCCAGACAGGAACACCACAGAATCCTACTTTTCTTACCTGAAGTCCATAGTTTTTCCATGAATAGTACTTTTCAATTTGTTGAGTGATTTTGGTCAGTTTCCAGAGTGCTAAAATTGCCCTTTTTGATACTTTGTCTAGTCTCACTGTTGCTTTTAGAAAACAACTGTCCAGCTCACATTCTGCCATATTGGTAGTGTGCCTTTAAAGCTATTTTTAATCCCTCTGTTTCCTCCTGTCATACTCAGCTGGTCACCAAGTTCTGCTGATTCTTTTCGTGCAGTGTGTCTCTGGGAGAGATGCTGTTTTTCTTGCCGTTTTTAGAGACACACCCATCAAGATAACCAGTACCCATTCATTCCTGAATTATTATGACAGAAGCTTTCATCCCCACCACAGTCAATTCTTCATCTGGCCACTACATTGACCTTACAGACACCAGATAGTCATATCCCTTGTTACTGACTGAAGAATGGTTCTTTGCTGCAAAAACATAAAATTCATGCTGCTTAACCTGTCAAAATGTACTCAACTGCTTTGATCTTATGCAACATCATTTATTCCTGGAGCTCCTGCCAAGTTGAGTTTTTCTTTCCCCACATATTCCTTCGCCAATTTCCATGTTTCTAATTTTTTCAAGTTGTTCCCCTATATGGACAGCCCTTGCAATTTGTCTTTCAATTTTGGGTTCAACTCCTAGAAGAAGCTGATTGAGGTGAACTCTTCTACTCTCAATCATTTCTGTATTTCACAGCTTTTCAATATTCATACACATATATAGATTTTGTAAACACTTCTGACATTAATCATGTCAGCTTGCAATCAGTCCTCAATTGTTTCTATATATGTTTTTTCTCCAATATTTTTTCCTTTTACATGGATTTTATTTTTAAAAGCATTTTAGATTTACAGTAAAATTGAACAGAAAGTACAGAGAGATCCCATAGAGCCCATCACCAACTTTTGATTATACTCAATTTGAGGGCTTTCCCAGTTTACAAAATTGGAAATACTTCTTACTGTTTACTACAGTGATGAACATGCTTAGTATATGATTGCTGAATTAATAAAATGCTTCTTCTTTTCCTAGGGAAATTTTTAAAAATCTTAAGAAAAATGATCACTTTAGAATGTCTCTATGCCTCCCCCCCAAAGAACTTAACTCTTACATATAACTCCGAAAGAAGAAATGATATTTAACATTTTTAATAGTTGTGTGGCATTAACACCAATGAAATCAGACAACAAAACACTCCTGAAAACTCCTGCTGTCCCAAGAAATGATCCATTATAATATTCCTAGATCATGAAGCGGTCCTACAGGTCCTAGACATGAGGCCATGATGGTAGGGGGTGGAATATGGGGCAGTAGCTATTTGTCAAGTAGTATGAAAGTATTTAAACCATTAATGTATGTATGCACAACTATATCAGAGTACACAAACTGAATATCAGTCCCACCAATAAGTCATTGATATTCTCTGGATTTAATAATGACTGTAGAATAAAATATCGATAAAATGGACTTCTGTCAATCATAAGCACTTTTCATTTTAGAGAGCAACATGAGAACAATGAGTCTCTGTAATGCAAGGTGCAGAGAAGGACACACAACAGTTAGAAGCCAATGTCAAGGGTCAGTTAGGCAGTACAAGACCAAACAGAACAAAAGTACTAGTAGGCCAAGACAAACCAAGAGACCAGACAGGAGCTAAATTGCCAGGAGTCAGAGTTCAAGGTTCAGCCAAAAAGACAGTAAGGATCTGCTAGGTAAGGAGACCAGCAAACAGTGGCCTAAAAGCAGAAATGTATCTGTAATATGGAAACTACAGCCAAGCAAATCTGTCCAAGAGCTGATCTCTTGTGTTTTCTTCTACAGCAAGAACCTATGTGAAGGCATGACCTCTCTCTCTGCAAAAGACGTTAGTGAACCAAGCCGGAAGCCTACTGGCATATTAGTCTTTCAGAGTGAGAAATTTAAGCGTGGGTCTTGGTAGAATGGTGCCACTTCTTGCCAAAGGTACCAGGTTTGCTGGTAGCACACCACTGGATTGCCTAGCAAGGATAACAGACATTTTTTATCACTAATTGGCCCTTACTAATTTCAGATATGTTAAATATTTGGGGACTTAAAACTATCTTCAGGGGCACCTGGGTGGCCCAGTGGGTTAAAGCCTCTGCCTTCGGCTCAAGTCATGATCCCAGGGTCCTGGGATAGAGCTCCATATCTGGCTCTCTGCTCAGCAGGGAGCTGGCTTCCCCCCTCCCTCTCTGTCTGCTGCTCTCCCTGCTTGTGATCTCTATCAAATAAATAAATAAAATCTTTAAAAAAAGAAAAAAACTATCTTCAAATTCTTTCACCAGAGGCTGCAAAAAGAAGCGAATTAATTAAAGGCTATTTTAAAAATATGTGATCTGAAACGGCATTAGCTGCCAACTTAGAAACAAAGAGAGCAGGCCAAATAATTATTAGTAATGAAAGAATAAAACTGAATATTCTGAAAAATAACTAGTTTGTCTAAAAAAGAATTTTGGAAATGGGGAGAGGCATGACTTAATTGAAGGTGTGTTACTAAGAGAGAGAAGGTTTCTGTTTTTCAGTTTTAAATAGTATAATAAATCAGACACAACACCATAATTTGAGTTTACAAGGAAGGTAATACTCTTTAGGTAGTAAAAGTGACCTCCAGTGGGCAATAACGCTCTCAAATCTGTGGCCTAGGGACCTATATTCCATTGATCGTCACTTTAAAAAAGTCTATATATGCAACAGTTTTTCACTATAACTTTCACATCCATTTACTCAATTATATACATATGGTATTTATTGTTTAAATAATGTATCTGGTTATGATTCATTAGTATGAACTGTTAACAAAAAGGTTTTGTGGGATATTTCCCCAATGATCTTCAAATCGACTTCAGTATATTGATCTACAGATCAGTAGAAATATTAAATTCCTACTTAAATAATGTAAAATTAGAAAACTGAATTAAAAATTAAGGAACTACTGACATGGAGTATGTATGTAGGTCCCAAACTGAACAGAAGTTATTAGGGAGAAAAATCTAGAAAACACTTTGGTTTTGTACTTAAATTTGTTGAGATCATGAACATGAAATTATCTTCAAAGGAGTAATCTCTTTTGAAACACTGAGCTACAGGTAAGTTGGGATATGGGTCAAATAACCACCCTAAAAATCATTTTTAGTGTAGTTGAGAAAAGTCGGGTTTTTTGAAACTTGGAATTTCACGCGTTCCGTTGATTAAAATAGCTGTTATTCATCACTTCAGGAAAAAGCAGGAGAAAGAAAGCAATAAGTTAAGTTCCTGGGTTTTGACTATAGTCCAAAATTATTTTATAGGTCAAGTTAGTAAGTCACTTGTGTGCACAATATCACTGGATATACGCAACCTCTTAGAAATGTGGTCATGCTATACTAAGCATAAATGAAATCATGAGTCAGTTATAAAATACATAATATTTAGTCTTCCCACCACCTTCCCCTATAACTCACTGTTGGTTCTAGAAACTGCTTACACATCTGAAATGAAAGAAGTGAAAGATCACTACAGAAACAAGAGAATATTCCCCACTTAAAAAAAAAAAAAAAGCCCAGCTATGATTTCTAAATTTCTATGATTTCTTAAAAGGAGAAAAAAGTAACCTTTGCTACAGACAAACTTTCTTCCAGTGCTCTGATGAATGCTGATGTAGAAAGACTTATTATTCCCTTAGTGAATAAAATTGATCTCCATTGTAGAGTAAATCAATTCAAAATTCACAATCAAGTCGAACTGTGCTATAATATGGGAAGTATTTCCAGAAAACTGGCTTTCTAAAAGAGAATGAACTCTGAGTGACCATGTATAAAACAATCATTTGATACAAATTCAGAAGGTGAAGGCCTAATGTTTCTTTCTCCTACTCCAGGAATTAGACCAACAGATTTTTTTCTGTAAAGGGGCAGATGGTAAGTCTTTCAGGCTTTGCAGGCAATAGGGTCTCTTTCATAACCACCTCTCCGATGCTGTGGAGTGAAAGTGGCCACAGATACTACCTGAGTGAATGGGCATGACTATGTTCCAGTCAAACTTTATTTATAGGCACTAAAATTTGAATTCCATATAATTCTCACATGTTATGAAATATTACTCTTCTTTTGATCTTTTTTCCATCATTTCAAAATCTGAAAACCGTTCTTAATTCAGATGGTAGGCTCGACTTGGCCTGCAGGCCATAGTTTGCTGACTCCTATTCTAGTCCATCGATGAGTAATTAACTATTGGGAGAAGTTGTTCCTAGTGACTTCCTTCTGAAATGCTTTCTTTGAAGATATAACTGAATTTATAACTATGTATTGTGATACATGTTAACTAAACTTACTGTGGCACTCATTTCCCATAAAATGTTGTATACTTAAAACTAATACAATGTTATATGTCAATTGTATCTCAATTAAAGAAAAACTAAAAACAAAAACAAAACACTATTTGAACTACTGGGCTAATTACTGAACTATAAAATGTAAAGAAATAAAGATATGAGTAAATTCCTTAACTATAATACATATTTGTGTAAAATGAGAATTTCATATAACAAAGTTAAAAGTCAGAAGAAGAAATTTTAGTCATATAATCATGAGATATGTTTCAAGTAGAGGAGATATTTTGAAATAACTCAATATGAAAAAACATCAGTAAATATGAAAGCAATTTCTCAAAGCAAACATTAAAGTTGATGTGCCTTTCTAATATCTCTCTTAGCACCTATTTCATAAAAAGTAAATAGAAATCAAGTTATGTTTTGAATTCCGGCAGCTGCAGGACCTTGCAGAAGCTGCCAATGGCAGTGATCATACCCTTTCTGTTGAAACCCCCCCTCCCCCCACACACAAACTGCACTCAGCTGTGGCTTGCTATGTGTGGCAAGTGAAACAGCTGAAGTTCAAAACCCATATTGAATCTATGTAAAACAAAGAATGCCACAACCCTATTATAGATACCCTAGGATGATGATGACAGGGGTCTGTTATTATCCAATGCCACTTATATATGCCCTTATTATATTAATACAAAACTTTATTTGTCTTAGGTTCAAACCTATGAAGTTCAAACCTCTTTAGGTTCTGAGGACTGCAGTCCCCAAGGACATTTTTCAGTGAATATTGACTTGTATGCTACACTATGGGATCCTAGAATCAGGAGGCAGTCCCTTAAATCTGAAGACCCTGAGAAGGTTGTAAGCGTATACGTGATAGGTTAGACAAGTTAGAGGATACAAACACAAATTCATGGAAATATATGATGGATTCTTAATGACAGTTATATATATTCAGAGTATGTAAATATTCGGAGGTCAACATATGCAAGTTCCAGAATGCTTTCACAAATAATGTCCTTATAAGGCCATCACGAGAGAAAGCATACTCGGTCAAAGATTGTATTTCTCTCACTAATTCTACCAAATCCAAGTTACTCTCATTTTCTTCAAAATTCATTCAATTCAATTCCAATCTATTAACATGAATTGAGTGTCTTTTATGTGCCAGAGCACAGGCATGGAGAGTATTAAGGTGAATGAGACACTGCCCTGTACCTCACAGAGGTCACTGCCTAATGAGTAGATCAATAAGAAAAACAATGGGAAGACAGTTTGATAAGTTGAATAGTGGAATAATCTAGAAAGTAGGTTTGGGGAAGACCTGTTGACTGGAGTGACAGCTTGGTTGGATCTGACAGACACAACAATTAAAGTTCCTCTTATGAGAAAGGACAGAATGGCCCAAACAGAGGGAAGATGTAGAAACAAAGATACAGATGCAAGCAAGCATGAGATACGGAAACTCAAAAGTGCCAGAACATGAAGTGTGGGTATAAGTTAGGTACAGGGCAAATGGTGAAGGAAGAGAAAGGAGACAAAGGTAGGGACAAAATCATAATGCCCACAGACCTGCACTGTGCTAAACACATGTGGCTATTGAGCACCTGAAGTGTGGCTCATCCAAAATGAGATATATATGAAGAAAGATTAAATACCTCAATAATTTTAGAAGTTGATTATATGTTGAAGTGATACTTTAGATATATTGGGTTAAATTACATATATTATATTATATATATATTTTATATATATATATATATATATCTCCAATATACCCAAAATATATATTTAAAATATATATTTAATATATAGTAAATATATTTAATGTAAATTTTAAGATTTTATTTATTTATTTGAGAGAGAGAATGAGAGAGAGAGAGAGCATGAGAGAGGGAACATCAGAGGGAGAAGCAGACTCCTCACTTAGCAGGCAGCCCAATGCAGGACTTGACCCAAGCCAAAGGCAGTTGCTCAACCAATTGAGCCACCCAGATGCCCCTAAATAAAATATATTAAGATAAAGTTTACCTGCTTTTTTTTTTAAAGTTTTTTAATGGGTTTAGTAGAAAACTTAAAATTGTATTTATGGCATCTAATTCCTCATTTAAACTTATGGTGATCTTGAAGCATCTGGGTGGCTCAGCTGGTTAGGCAGCAGACTCTTGATTTTGGCTTCATCATGATCTTGATTCAGGACATGATCTCAATGTTCTGGGATCGAGCCCCAGGTCATCAGACTCTGCGCTCACTAGGGAGTCTGCTTCAGGCTTCTTTCTTTCTCTCTGTCCCTCCTCCTACTTGCTCACTCTCTCTCTCAAAAACATAAGTCTTAAAAAACAAACAAACATTGCCAATTTGAATACCTTTTAGGGGCACCTGGGTGGCTCAGTGGGTTAAAGCCTCTGCCTTCGGCTCAGGTCATGATCCCAGGGTCCTGGGATTGAGCCCCACATCGGGCTCTCTGCTCAGCAGGGAGCCTGCTTCCCTTCCTCTCTCTCTGCCTGCCTCTCCGCCTACTTGTGATCTCTGTCTGTCAAATAAATAAATAAAGTCTTTTTTAAAAAAAAAAGAATACCTTTTATTTCTTTTGGTTGTCTGATTGCTGTTGCTAGGACTTCTAGTACTATGTTGAACAAGAGTGGTGAGAGTAAGCATCCTTGTTGTGTTCCTGATCTCAGTGGGAAGGCTGTCAGTTTTCCCCACTGAGGATGACATTCGCTGTGGGTTTTTCATAGATAGATTTTATGAAGTTGAGGAATTTTCCTTCTATCCCTATACTTTGAAGCGTTTTAATCAGGAACAGATGCTGTATCTTATCAAATGTTTTTTCTGCATCAATGGAGAGGACCATGTGGTTCTTCTCTCTCATGTCTGATTGATTTGTTCTATCACGTTGATTTGCGAATGTTGAACCACCTTGCATCCTATGGATAAATCCCACCTGGTCATGGTGGATAATCTTTTTAATGTACTATTGGATCATTAAGAATCTTGGCATCCGTGTTCATCAGGGATATTGGTCTGAAATTCTCCTTTTTGGTGGGGTCTTTGCCTGGTTTGGGGATCAGGGTAATGCTGGCTTCATAAAAAGAGTCTGGTTTCCTTCTGTTTCTATTTTTTGAAACAGCTTCAGGAGAATAGGTATTATTTCTTCTTTGAATGTTTGGTAGAATTCTCCAGGGAAACCATCAGGTTCTGGGCTCTTGTTTTTTGGGAGGTTTTTGATCATTGCCTCAATCTCGTTACTAGATATTGGTCTATTCAGGTTGTCAATTTCTCCCTGTTTCAGTTTTGGAGGTTTATAGGTTTCAGGAATGTATCCATTTCATCCAGGTTGCTTAACTTATTGACATATAACTGTTGATAATAATTTCTGATGATTGCTTCTATTTCCTTAGTCGTGATCTCTCCCCTTTCATTCATAATTTTATTAATTTGGGTCCTCTCTCTTTTCTTTTGGATTAGTTTGGCCAATGATTTATCGATCTTATTGATTCTTTCAAAAAACCAGCTTCTAGTTTTGTTGATGTGTTCTACTGTATCTCTAGTTTCTATCTGTTGATCTTCTATTGATCTCTGCTCTAATCTTGATTTTTTCCCTTCTTGTGTGTGGGGCTTGCTTAATTGGTTTTTTATTCTCTAGTTCTTTAAGGTGTAAAGGTGTAAAGAGAGCTGGTGTATTAGACCAGTGGAACAGAGTAGAAGAGTCAGATATGGACCCTCAACTCTATGGTCAAATAATCTTCAACAAAGCAAGAAAAAATATACAGTAGAAAAAAGACAGTCCCTCCAATAAATGGTGCTGGGAAAATTGGACAGCTACATGTAGAACAATGAAACTCGACCATTCTCTCATACCATACACAAAGATAAACTCAAAATGGATAAAAGACCTCGACGTAAGGCAGAAATATATCAAAAAATTAGAGAAGAACATAGGCAGTAATCTCTTCAACATCGGCCACAGCAACTTCTTTCACGATACGTCTCCAAGGCAAAGGAAACAAAAGCAAAAATGAACTTCTGAGACTTTGTCAAGATCAAAAGCTTCTGCAGAGCAAAGGAAACAGTCAACAAAACAAAGAGGCAACCCACGGAATGGGAGAACATATTCGCAAATGACACCACAGACAAAGGGCTGATATCCAACATCCATAAAGAACTTCTCAAACTCAACACACACAAAACAGATAATCACGTCAAAAAATGGGCAGAAGACATGAACAGGCACTTCTCCAAAGAAGACATGCAAATGGCTAACAGACACATGAAAAAATGTTCATCATCATCATCATCCTTTCAACTTCCATCAGGGAGATTCAAATCAAAACCACATTGAGATACCACCTTAGATCAGTTAGAATGGCCAAAATTAACAAGACAGTAAACAAAAAGTACTGGAGAGGATTTGGAGAAAGGGGAACCCTCTTACACTGTTGGTGGGAATGCAAGTTGGTGCCACTTTGGAAAACAGTGTGGAGATTCCTTAAGAAATTAAACGTAGAGCTACCCAATGACCCTGCAATTGCACTACTGGGTATTTACCCCAAAGATACAGATGTAGTGAAAAGAGGGGCCATCTGTACCCTAATGTTCATAGCAGCAATGGCCACTGTCGGAAAGAAACAAGATGCCCTTCAACAGATGAATGGATAAAGAAGATATGGTCCATATATACAATGGAGTATTATGCCTCCATCAGAAAGGATGAATACCCAACTTTTGTATCAACATGGACGGGACTGGAGAAGATAATACTGAGTGAAATAAGTCAAGCAGAGAGAGTCAATTATCATATGGTTTCACTTACTTGTGGAGCTAAGGAATAACACGGAGGACATTGGGAGATGGAGAGGAGAAGCGAGTTGGAGGAAATCAGAGGGGAAGACAAACCATGAGAGAATGTGGACTCTGAGAAACAAACTGAGGGTTTTGGAGGGAAGGACGGTCGGGGGTTGGGTGAGCCTGGTGGTGGGTATTATGGAGGGCACATATTGCATGGAGCACTGGGTGTGGTACATAAGCAGTGAATGCTGGAACACTGAAAAGAAATAAAATAAAATGAAGAACAAACAAACAAACAATAAACTCAGAGTGATCTTGGGGCACATGGCTGGATCAGTCAGTACAGTATGTGACTCTTGAGCTTGGGGTTATGAGTTCAAGCCCCACATTGGGCGATTACTTAAAAAATAAAATCTTTAAAAAATAAAAATAAACTCATAATGATCTCATTTCTCTTGCCAGTCAGTAACTAGTTTAGAGATGGGGTTGTGAATGACCCAATCCAACCCTGTGCCATGAAGGAAAGACAGCTGAAGGAGCTCCTGATATAGATGTCTTTGCCCCTAGAAGGAGACCAGTATGATCAGTTCTCTCATTTTCTTTTAAATGTAGCTACACTCCCAGTGACACAGAGAACGACTGTCACCATCTTTCCATGAGCCAGAGGATGAAGCAGAGCTAAGAAATGGAATAAACTGAGTCCTTACTGACATCACTGAGCTACTTTATCAACCAACCCTGGAGTTCACTCTTCCTCTGAACTTCCTGTTATGGGAGATAACAAGTTTCCTTATTGTTTAAGCCAGTATGAGTCAGGTTTTCTGTTACTCGTAGCCAAAAGGATCCTAGCTGATACAATTCATTAGGCTACAATTACCTCAAGGGAAAGGGACTATATGCACAATCATTTAAGACCATTTAGTACCACAAAAGTTCTGTATATAGTCTATAATGAATCCATGTGTTATTATTGTGATAGTATATATTTAATATGTGTGAAGGCTTTTACTTTCTCAGTTTTAAGCTATTGTATTACTGTAAGACATTATGGAATAATTACTAAGGGAAAGAGATTTTTGATTGGAACAAAAAAACTATGAGCAGAATTTAACTAATCAAAAGTAGAACAGAAATAACCATTAGATTTGTAACTTGTTACACTTTGTGGCTGTCCTTTCACTGAGAGGTCCGCCTTGAATTCTAGTCAAAGCACACACATGGGGAACAACTGCACTTGATTTGCTAATGTGCACATAAACTCTTACAGGTAATGTAGCACATGAAGCAAATATACAAACACTATAGTTTATACCTCATAGAATTATTATGAGAATTAAGCAAAATAATGGATGTAGATCCTAGCATAGTATCTAGTACACAGTAAACACATTTAATATAAATTTGGTTCCTGTTTTCTGTTGAAGAATTTTTCATTTCATAAATTCTAAGTACTGTGCTAAGTATACACCACCATTTATATCATAATTTCATTTTATGTTGACTAGAAGTCAGATTAGAGCAAATAGTAGTTGACATATGTCACACTTCATGGGCGAGTTAGTGCTTGGTTAGGTCGTTGATTTATTCATTTTTTTTATATGAAGCAAGTGAGTTCCAATGCTAACCTGAACAAAATGAGGTAGGCAGTGGTAAAACTATTAACTAGAAATTAACCTGCAGTATTTGAACAAATCTATGTCTGCTTACCCAGTATAGTTGAAATTGTGAGATTAATAATGCAGTCTAAATAAAGGTGAATTAAAAAAAATAAAAAGAGAGGGAAGGAAGTTTATGATTTTGAGGGTACCTAGAAGGTGACTGATGTTAGTAACAGACACAGAGAGTCAGCAGTGCTCAGTAACATCCAAGGGTGATGAAGAAAGATGTAGAAAGTGTCAGGCCAGAAGAGAGAGGAAAGAATATTTGGTGAATTATATCAAGCTAGAAGATTCCGAAAACCTTTCTGTGCTATTACAAAGGATTTTGCTTTTAATAATAACCACTAACCAATATAAATTTAATTTCCAAATAGGAACTACTGAAAAACATAGAGCAAAACCCCCACTAGCTCCATCTTACCAAATAAATGCGCTCTTTGCTCCACTAATGAATAAGGATGACTGCTCGTCACTGAAGCCACCATATGAAATCTGCAGATTTTAAATTTCACAGGATGATTAGCCTCCATTAAGAATACATTAAGTTAGTTATCTAGCTTATTACGAGGACTAGAAAAAGCCAGTTACCTTTGTATGCTCTAGTAACTAGTGCAATATTCCCAGAGAGTTATTTAGTCAACAAATGTTTGCTAAAAAATATTCGGAAAGAAAATCAGTATCTGGAATTTAAACTGTTTTTATTCTAGACAGTTAAACATTCTAAACTAATGTAAATGTATAGTATCACATTTGCTGTGATGAATAAAGCAAACATACATAGACCATTTTTACCCAGACACCACAGGGACTCCCAGGCAGCAACCAGCCTGAATGACTGTCCACTGCCTGGATGAGAGTTCAGAGTTTCCAAATGGAAAATACTACAGATCGTTTCTCTGAAGTCAGGCAGGCTTAGACACACTTTTTGGAGATTAATAATAATCCTGAGAGCCTGAAGTAGACCTTACCTAACCACTAACATTCAGAGAAGCTCTAAATCTGGCTCTAAGTTTAATTTAGTGCATTCTAAGGTGGATCCAACATTTTCAGAGAATGCAGGAAAGAAAAGGGTGTGTCATGTTTCTACATTTTTCTGGGGCCAATTCCGTATATGGGTCACTGATAAAGGAATAAATCTGGATTTTTTTTTAAGTTAGGTTTATTGAGGTGTAATCTAAATACAATAAAATGTACCCTTTTCAGCATACAGTTCTGTAAGTTTAGTAAATGCATACAGTCATGTTCTACCACCACAACAAGCTATAGCACATTTCTGTCACCCCCAAAAATTGTTGTGACAATTTATGGTCAATCCCTCCTCAGGCCCTGGCAACCAATGATCTGTTTTCTATCTCTATCATTCTGTCTTCTCCAGGTCATACACATTGCATCTATAGTATGGAGCCTTTTGAGTCTGGTTTCTTTCATGTCATGATACAACTGGCAACGAAGCCAATGAGACTGGGATACTGAGTGGAAAGGAGAGTGGTCGGAATTGCAATTGGAGCAGCAGAGAAAGCCAAATCACATAGGGACGTACATGCCATAACAAAAATTCTGGATTTATAGTAAGTGTGATGGGAAGCCACTGGAAGGTTCCAAACAGCTGAATAATGTGATCTGATTAAGTTAAAATAATTTTGGCTACTGTGTGGAATATACACACAATGGAACAGAAGTAGAAAGAAGGAAGCTAGTGTAAAGACTACTGCACAATTGTCTAAACATGATAGGGGGTGCCTGGATGGTCAGTTGGTACAGCTGGTACAGTCGGTACATGAGACTCTTGATCTTGGGGGTGTTAAGTTCAAGCTCCATGTTGGGTGTAGAGATTACTTAAAAATAAAACCTTAAAAAAAAAAAAACCCATAATAGTGACTACAATGGCAACACTGGAGGTGGTGGAAAGTGGTCTGGTGACAGATGTAATTCAGAGGAAGGGATACTGGAACTGGATGTAGCATTTGAGGAAAGAGGAAGCAAAGATGCTCCAAGGAGCTTGGCTTGAGCAACAAGGTAGATGGTGGTGTCATCTACCAGGATGGATAAAAGGAAAAGACAGGGGAAGAGGAAGAGGCAGGTTTGGCGGAGGGAGGTGGGAGAATCGGAAGTTCCATACATTTGGACATCATCAGCATACAGATGATACTGAATCTCTCTCCTCCATTCTGTAGATCTGTATGGACCTTTGATAGAGATATTTTTAACAGTCCTTGTCCTTTTACTCCTTAATACATGAGTAAATACACTGGATAATATATTTACTCTTTACTTCACTGAGTTCCTAGAGTTAAATCTAAAAATAAACATAAACTGTAAATGTTCAAGGCTAGATAGTTCTTCCATTGCTCGCCTTCATTTTCTACATAGATAAGAACCTCGTGAGTTTCATAAGAAGGATGCCTCTAAATTTTACGTATAGTTTTTCTAGAATACTTATTGTTTGCTCAACTGCATTGGCTCAAATGAGTTAAGAATAGAAAACATTTTGTAAGTGATCATCATTTTTCTTGCTTTAAAATGTTTTCCAGTATTTACTCATTAATAGGTGAAGCAGCATTTAGTGGTCCACCCTTTCCGACTTACGAGATCAAGTTTATTCTTTTGGTATGGTGAAGAAGTACTTGTTGCTTAGACAGACCCTCAGTATGAGGAAAGGGTAATGGCAACATAATGCAGAAAAGCTGCAGGATGTGGAGCAGAGGTTCACTGTGTCTCCCTTCCTCAGGGAGCCCGGTAACCCAAGTATAGGGAGGAGCACTGATCACGCCCCTACTTCCATTTGTACCTCAGAGGCTGCCAGAGTAGAGCATGTGGCAGACAGGATGACCACTCCAGTCACAGCTCCCTTCATTTACGCATCTAACCATCCATCTTCCATCCATCCATCTGACCATTATCAATGCCTTTCCTGAAAAGTTTTTTTTTACCTTAAAATTTCATGCAAGTTCATTTCCAATGCAACTGTATTTGCTTTAATATAAAAATAACTTTATTTACTTACCATTGAGTAAAACTGACATTCCAGATAGATCAAGTATAAGACCTCTATGTGCAGGTTATGTACTGAACACTTCATGGGTGTGTGTGTTGGGTGGGGGGTTCTATTCCTGCTATAGGTCTTACGGATTTGGATAGCAATAAAATGCCTTGAGGTAGAAGCATCTTTTTTTTTTTTTTTTTTTTTTTAAATTTGTAAAGGTGCCATACGGACTAACACTAACCCAGCGCTTTGTATACGTGGCCACATGGACTGGGCATAAGCCTGAGCCAGCCTCATTATTTTACTCCTGAAGAAGCCAAGTTCCAACAGGTACAGAGACAAGTTCCTATGGCTACTTCATGGAAAATCTAGGTTTGATCTCAGTCTCTATTCCCATTCCAGTGCCATTTTATAGCAACATGCTACCTCTGCTAACAGTGGGTTGCTCTTGCTCTTCTCAGGTGTGTGGGCTTCTGAAGCACTTTCATTTCTTTGCTTGGCTGAAGGAGAGGCCTTTGCAGGATGGTTATCTCGTGCTGCTATTGCATCTGTTTCTGCCATGAATGGATATAGGGGGGTACAGCAGTCGCTAGACTTTTTGGTAAATATTCAAAGTAGTAAAGTTGCTAGATTGCAGGCTCCACGACAGCAGGAACCATGTCCAACATTCCTGTCATTTCTCCCGAACCTAGCATACAGCTAAGTTATCATTTTATACAGGAAGTGTATTCTGTAAGTTTGGTTAGGTCCCATCCCTCTACTGCTGCTGCATGCTTTCCTGCAGCGGGAGCGTATGTCAGGGCCAAACTCGGAGAAGCACTGCAGTCATCTCAAAACTGCTTTCAAGGTCAATATGCTGTCAACTGCTTATTATTAGTTGGTTTCATTTAACCAGGAGCAGGAAGATCAGTCACAGAATCATAAAACGGTAGCACTGGAGTGAGTCTTGTAAGTCATCTAACCAACTCCCTTATATAACATTCCAGAAAACAGGGTCCTAAAGAGAGGCAGAATCCATTCAGGTAGCTGCATCTAACTTACGCTATGGTTAGTTCCTAAAACTCAGGTTTTCTGCCTAATTAGCTGCTTTTTCCTAAACCCCACAATAACTTGCCATCAATCAACAAAACATGATTGGAAAACCCACAATGTCTGAAACATTATGTTCCCTTAAGAGAGGTGTGCCCTTAAGAATGTCTTTTTTGAGTTGGACAATAAATCATGTGTTTGAGAAGATACACTACTATGTTCTTTTATTCTTTTCATGCAAGGGTACTCCTCAGAGAGAAGGAAAAAGATTAGTCTGGCAAGACAATAAGAAACTCTCAAATTTACTAAGAAATGGATATAAACGTGGGTGCCCACTGTTCTGCGTGTGAAGTTAATTTAGAAAGCACAGCTGGTTAGTCAAACGGTAAATTGTGTGCATGTGTATTTATTTTTACTCCAAACTAGAAACTCTATGACCCAGATCATTAGTTTAATCTAATCTGATGATTATTTTAGTTGAAAATATCTATTATCTTATATGCAGGATGCATTTTTAAGCTGCTAACTAAACAAAGGAATTTTGTTATTATTAAACAATATACTTTACAGATTTTTAGCCTTATTTCAGAAATAAAGCTTTAAAAGTAGAAACAACACTGGTGCATCATTTTAGTAATATCCCAAATTATGGGAGTAAGTTGATGGTTCTGAAAGTTCAATTATTTTAAACACATTCTGTAATACTCAACCCTCATCAACAGAACTACATGACTATAATACAGTGAGACTCCAGTTTATCTAGTTTTGCTAACCCTGCTTCTTACACGTAATTATTAAAAAGAAAGATAACTTGTAGGGCAATTATTTCTTCTGTATAAGAGAATTCTATATTTCAGTTAATAATGAACTACAAACTAGAAGTCTAAAATAATTTAACTCTCCTAAGATACCAGTTTCCCAACACAAAAATTGTGGATTTTTCAAAATTCTAGCACATGGTGCTAGTGGATAATATGTTAGGGGAAACAAAGCTGTATGTGTGCGTGTAGCTTCCATTTTTATGGTCTCTGATTTCTCAGCTGGGCCATAACGCAGCAAAATGGCAGTGGCATATTATACCTGGTCATGGCTGGCTTCAATGGAGCTTCCAATAGCATGGAAAGTCATCTGCACAGGGGCTAATGTCAGACAGGTCACACACTCTTTGCCACTTTGTCTATCACAGTAGTGAACCTATAACAGAACACATGCAATCTGCTGAACACCACTTGTAAGAGGGAGCCAGATGCAACAGGTCCTGTCCAAAGGCTCTATATTTCCACAAGAATTCAAATAATTTATGCAGAACACACTTCAAATATTTAAAACCTTATCAGGACCTTACAGTATCGATGGAAAATCTATTAATTCCATTTTAAGTACTTCTGAAGTTGTGAAAGAGCTGAGGAAATGCTTTATAAAATGTTTTACACTATTACAGCCAGTAGAAAAATTCGCAATTAAGTGCTATACCTGTCTTTGTAAGTCCAGCTTTTCATAATGCATAATGCATAAAAGACTTGAGGGTAAGCGTAAGGCAAAGTTCACTTGATTTCAATGGAATTTTGTCAACCTGAATTTTCACTCATCTTTGACTCTATGTCTGTGTGACTGCCACTTAATTGGTAGTGACATTCTTCTATTTCTACATTATAGTCTTTATAAAACCACTATTAAATATATACAGCTATCACTACATCATGTTCTGCTTGACATTTTAACATTACAATCAAGTAGAATTAAACTAAAATGATTTCTAATGTGCAGACCAAAATAAAGTTACATATTATTTTTCTTTTAGTTAAATAAAACCAACCGTTATTAAAACCACATGTAAGACACATTCCGTATCAGAAGTAGGGTAAATGGGAGTAAAGGGAAGTGTGAGTCTCTCTTCCCGGTGGGAAAATTTACATCCCCTCATTTATCTACTTTCACAGAAGTTCTTTCACGCAGCGCTTATTTTAATTCTAAGCTAACAAAGCAAAAACAGCATTACTTTTGAGATAAATTAATGAAACAAGCCTATAGAATGGAATTCCTACTAATTATATTACAGAGAAAACTGGTCTATTAGTTATCACTTGGCTCAACTTGTTAAATGTGTATAGGTCTAGGATAAATGCTGAGGTGAAAATCTTGAATTCGTGAGGAAGAAAATTAAAACACATATTAGTTCTCTGAATTAATTCTGACTGCTGTGTAATACCCTATATTATGTAATATAACTTTATTATAGATTATGGTCCATGTATATTTTGTCATGGAAAAGAGACATCTGACTGAAAATGACAACAATATGGATCTCAGTCTAATATTTTAATAACTGAACTTTTTTAAGCTGGTAGGGTTAAGATTTGCCATCAGTTTCCCTGAAGGTAGGGAAATCCTGGAATCTCTAAAAAGTAGTTTAGAGTTTAAATTGAGGAAATATACAAAGCTTATTTCCAAAGCACTTTAGAGATTTTATTATAAAAATAGTTTTTCCAAGTTAACTTTGGGGGAAAAGTCTTGACAACAGTTCTAAATCACCATAGTATACCTCCTAAGCAAACTGAAAGGTCACTCAGTATATGTGAGTTCAAGCATGTGGATGTGTTGTTTACTATGCATCAGCTACATATGATGGGGGAAAATGAAACTTATCACATAACAGGTTTATGCAAAAGCCAATAAATGGTGACACTAAAATAACTATAGCTCACAGCTGTTCATGGTACCGTTAAAATATGATGTCATACAGAGTGCTATTATAAAACATGCTTTTTAAAATAAAACCTAATTACCCTTTGACATCAGTTGAAAGTCTGTATGAAAGACATGTCATTTCCCTAAATATCCAAATTGACAGTGAATACACTTGTTAACCAGTTTATTGCAGTTCTATTCTTTCTTCTAGAGAAATGAAAATTACAAAGGACAGAAATACCACAAGACAATCCCAGTAGAAAATATAAACTCCAAAATGCATTTGCATCCATGGCTTAGATATCATTACTGAAAGAATTAACTTCCTCCTGGAAGCCTGCGATACCCCATGAAACACTGTGCCTCCCACAGACATTCAACACTGGTGACCACATATAACTCATACAGAACAGATGAATATAAAGATGTAAGTCTGCACACAGCCGCAAATAAAATGTCAGAGCATCCAGTGAATGTGACAGAGACTGCCAATTGTCCTCTAATATTCTTCCACAGTAATTCCGAGCTGGCTACATGAATGCTCAGAATAAAGTTCATATTTCCCAGGCTCCTTTGTAACTAAGACACCATGTGACTGAGTAGAAGGTAAATGAAAGAACTCCATTAACAGCTTTCTGGAAACTTAAAAAAAAAAAAAGAGAGAGATTTTGAGTGTCTGCCTTTTGCTTCTTCTTGACTCATTTTGTCAGCCCATTGCTTGGGATATAGACAGACATCACCATCTTTGACCAAAGGACAAGGCCTGAAACCTACAGATGGCAGGGTGGTGAGTAGGCAGGAACTTGGGTCCCTGAAGACTCCATGAAACAGACCCATCACACTAGGTCTGGAATATAAGCTTACAGACCTTTCCATGAGAAAAGAATAAACATCTATTTTACTTAAGTCACTGGGCTTTTTAATCATTTAAAAAGAACCTAATCCCCATGGGACTTTCTCTACTGCCCTAGAATCAACACCAGGACCACAGCCAACAACAAAAAGAGAGCTAAGAGCTGCCAACATTAAGGCTAGGCCTTATTCCCAACCCCTTAATAAGAGTCAGCAGAACTGATCCAACAATACACAGAAGAACTAGGAAGGGGGAAGTGAAGGGGAGGGAATTATCTTGATTGTCACCCTTATAAGAAATATAACATTTTCAATGAGTGGGGTAGCTCTAAGAAAAAAGTTAATACAGAGTGGGAGTACTTACATTCTGTCCCCTAGCAGAACCCATAGGTTTCCTTTGAAAACAAATCTTGACAGAAATCAGTATGTGCCCCTAGCAGTTTGGAAACATAGGAAAATAAAGAGATTAAGTTTGGAGATACCTGAGAGCTTGCTGAAGGAGTCTAGGCACACAGTGTGCCTGAAAACAAAATGAAAAAAAAGATGAAGAGAGATATGCTCACCCTACATATTCATGACCATGAGCCATGAGCCCTTGGCCCATGAGCCAAAGAGAAGCTCAACAGAAGCCAAAGGGATACTCAGGCCAAACAAAGACACACCTACCAACAGACGGGGTCAGAGGCAAGGACCACTGGCAAAGTCCAAAGGAAATATGGCTGTCCTTCAGGGACAGAGGAAACTGGAAGAAACTAAATGCTGCCTAAAGAAAATTATGAATGTCATCTACATGGAAACCAGAGTGGATGAAACCAGGTTAGGGTATCATCTCCCCCCTATCTTGGTCCCCTTCCAGGCCTCCCAACACCAGTGCAGTAAGGCCACAAAATGAAACAGATGGAGTATGATGAAGAGGTCTCAAAAGCCCCACCCCAACATCTATATTCAATGACACTGGAATGAGAGGAAGGGAAAAAGAAATCAGTGTACACCCTCCCTCCTCCAAATGTCTTGAGCAAAACTGACTGGCTTGCAATGGCTGGGATCAGAGTTTGGCATTTTACCATGAACTAGACTCAATTTTTAAAGAGCTTCCCTATGACTCTGCAATTGAACTAATGGGTATTTACCCCAAAGATACAGATGTAATGAAAAGAAGGGCCATCTGTACCCTAATGTTCATAGCAGCAATGGCCATAGTCGCCAAACTGTGGAAAGAAACAAGATGCCCTTCAACGGGGGCCCCTGGCTGGCTGGCTCAGTGGGTTAAGCCTCTGCCTTCAGCTCAGGTCATGATCTCAGGATCCTGGGATCGAGCCCCACATCAGGCTCTCTGCTCAGTAGGGAGTCTGCTTCCCTTCCTCTCTCCCTACTTGTGATCTCTGTCTGCCAAATAAATAAATAAAATCTTAAAAAAAAAAAAAGATGCCCTTCAACGGACAAATGGATAAGGAAGATGTGGTCCATATACACTATGGAGTATTATGTGTCCATCAGAAAGGATGAATACCCAACTTTTGTATCAACATGGATGGGACTGGAAGAGATTATGCTGAGCGAAGTAAGTCAAGCAGAGAGAGTCAATTATCTCCAAATTATCAATTATGGTTTCACTTACTCGTGAAGCATAAGAAATAACACGGAGGACATGGGGAGATGGAGAGGAGAAGAAAGTTGAGGGAAATTGGAGGGGGAGATGAACCATGAGAGACAGTGGACTCTGAAAAACAATCTGAGGGTTTTGAAGGGGCGGGGGTGGGAGGTTCGGTGGTGCCTGGTGGTGGGTATTACGGAGGGCATGTATTGCATGGAGCACTGGGTGTGGTGCATAAACAATGAATTCTGTTACACTGAAAAGAAATTAAATTTAAAAAAAAGCTAAACATAACTAGACATCAAAAAGGAACATGAATGGGAGACCTGACAGAGTATGGAGTAAAGTGGTGACTGGAAAAATATAAAATCATTCCATGTTTATACCTCCACTGCACTGAGGCTGCCCAATAAAGCAGATAAAATTATGTGAGAAAAATAGGAAATTATTGAGGACAATTCCAAATTAAACAAAAAGTAATAATCTACAGATAAGAACCTTTAAGAGATAGTCACACTTCACACACCACTCCATCAGCCACTTGTAAAAACAAGTTTGATACGGCTCTGTTCAGTTTCATATTTTCTTCTTGGACATAACAACATTAGAGTTCATAAAATTATGAATGTCAAAAAAATGATAATGTGCAAGTGACATTCTGAAATTCATCCTTCTACACAGAAAAACGCTTCCTCTGATTCAAAGCATCAGCAGAAGCCAGAATTCTTAGAGGACTACTGGCTTGAAATAATTAGGGTAATAAATCCCACTACCTCTTCAGAACTGACAGAGCAACATTTTCTGTTGCAACAGAGCAGTGTGTTTCTACAAACGTGGCCCTAACAATTCCAGTATGCGGTGTCACAGGACCTTGATTTTGATTAGAGAAAAGTGAATAAAGATAATTTTAGAAGATTAAAAAAGTCATCTTCTATGTGTACTTTAAGATTTATTGTCTATAAATCATATCATTTTGCCATCTTTGGTACTCTAAAATGTTAGCAATTGATCTTGATTTTTATAATGTTATAGCACTTGTTTTGGATTTATAACACTATCAAATACTGTAAATTGACATTTTGTTTCTTTTTTATGGATTTACAAAAATTATTCCATCAGAAGATGGGCAGAAAATTTCAATATATGTAAATTAAACAGTGTGGCTATCTTTGAAATGTACAAATCTATAATAGTTTTTATTTTAAAATAAGTTTTCTAGTTTTGACTTGTAATCACATAAACCCAGATGAGATGCTATAATTGTCCATTCTAATACTGATTTTGCCAGTCCAGAGATTTCTTTTTCCTGAAGAGGAGACGCACATCACTTCAACCATTCATATAACTTAAGAAATAAAGAAAAATACTATAAGCCTTAGAATAATTTACAGTAAAAGCTAGGTATGTAAATTTTTTCATGCCATTTTGAAAATATGAGAGGGCATCCAAGTGAAAATGTCAATTCCCTACCTCCTACCTCCAAAGTAAGTTCCATCAAACCATTTCCTGCAGGGCTGAAATTCCTTGATGTTGCAGGACTACTAAATATTTTACTAATCTCAGCGGGAAACTGGTTAACTGCTTGCTGTCAGATGTTTTTAATGGTCACTCCCTGTGGGACAAAAGTGAGGAGGGTGTGAAAAAGACCCATGTTTAAAGAAAGTTGCTCTTTAGATCACTAAGGAAAGATAAACGCCTGTGCATTCATATGTGATACCTAGCATAATCACCGTAGCAAGAAAACAAGTTTGATTAGTGCATCTCAGGTTCATGAACCGTGGGGTCTACTGCAAAGAAGCAGGCAGAGATCCCCTTCTAGCTACTGCTTAGAAGCTCTGCACAGAGAAGAAAAGGCAGCAAGGAGCTAAAGAGTGAGGGTGTAACACTGGAACTAAGAATAAGGATGCCATGGGGCGCCTGGGTGGCTCAGTGGGTTAAAGCCTCTGCCTTCGGCTCAGGTCATGATCCCAGGGTCCTGGGATTGAGCCCCGCATCGGGCTCTCTGCTCGGCAGGAAGCCTGCTTCCTCCTCTCTCTCTCTCTGCCTGCCTCTCTGCCTAATTGTGATCTCTGTCTGTCAAATAAATAAATAAAATATTAAAAAAAAAAAAAAAAAGAATAAGCATGCCAAAAACATGCTTCACTTTTGCAGTCTGCAGTATGGAAGACCTATATCTTTATTAACACACAAAACAGCATTCTCTTGGCAAAATGTGAAACATTATTATTTGATAACTATTGCCCTAATAAATAGCTTAAATTTATATTAAACATTCTTAACTGCTTGATGACATGTAAATCATCTTACTTATTTGGGTCAACTGCGGTCAACAGTAAAAAGCTACATTATGTTAGTTCTATATTCAATTAATGAATTAATTTATATGTAATAAAGTCCATGAAAAGCACTTAGAACAATGTCTGACTCATGATTAGCATTAAAATATGTATATTAGATATTCTTATTACTATTGTAACACATCATAATAATATAATAAAAGACATGACAAGATATATAATTATTAACAGTAATACTACATTAGGATAATGTCTGTCACTGACTTTCTCTAAAGTTTTTCCCAATCCTTTTCATAACTAAAATCAACTCCTTTGTAACTAAAATGTAAACATATATTTAACATGTTCAGTCGTGTACCTGCATTTTAGCTGTTGGAGTAATCTGTTTCATTCTGTATGTGATATGCTTGTCACATTAATGGCTCTAAAGGGGTAAGTGAATGAAGGAAGTCACATTATGAAAACTGAGACTCAACTTATAATTATCTTTTCTCTCTTTCAGAAATTCTATGCTTGGGATAAGCTTTGAAAATTACATGCCTGTACTTGGTATAAAATTTGGCAGAGATGTATAGATTTATGTCTAGCATAAGTCACAGATTAAAAATTGCATAGCAAATGCAACAACAGATGTGTTATCAATATTGTCAAGAGAGATAATTGCACTCTTACTTTAAGGGATGAGCATGTATGACAAAAATTCCAAATCTTTTTTCTTCGCTTTTCAGTTTCTACTCACTATGCTAGTGGAAGTCTACGGAAGAAGTCAATTAATTGGAAAGTAAATCATACACACACATATATAGTTATTTTAGTTTGACATCTCCATTGGGGGAAAAAAAAAAGCACTAGGTGATTTTTAACAGTCAATTTTATAGCTACCAGAAAAGAATCTTCTGTCTTTTGTAATGTGCACTCGTGCTTTGACATTCCTACATATAACCATTTACATATTTAAAACAAGACATGTTAAAATCTATAGGGCTTAAAACAAAATAGCTTTTCAACAAGAAAATCTTTTTCCAAGGTCAAAGGAAAATTACAGTTCCTTTAGGCAGTTAGTACACCACTGAAGTTAACCTAACACAATCTCTTCCCAATAGGGCCAACCAACTAATTTTCATGTATTAGAATTCTATTGTATTGTATTGAATATCACTTTAAAGACAAGACCTTACAAATCTTTTCATTATATACCAGTTTAATTTATAACAGCATTTAGTTATTTTTTTATAAGAAGTATTGTAATGTGTTACTTTCTACTCAGGAATTACAGATTTTAGAAACATACTATATTTGTTTTCAAATATAATTACATTCATGATGCAAAGACCATTGTGACTTCTATTTTCAGACAAGATGAAACAGATCTACATCTCCCTATTCTTCCTGCTAAGTACAAGTAAAAGCTTGGGATATTATGTATAAGACAAACGTAAGAGGATTCAGAAAGCAGGAGACAAGGAGGAAGAATCCCAGCTTAGGGATTTCAAGACCCAAGAAACAACAGAATGGTGAGTCTCTCAGTTTTCTCTTTGCCTCATGTGTCCTGGACTGTATGCCAGAGAAGCTGGCAACATGGAAATGACAATGGATATAGAAAATAATAATAATAACAATAGGGGTGCCTGGGTGGCTCAGTGGGTTTAAAGCCTCTGCCTTTGGCTCAAGCCATGATCCCAGGGTTCTGGGATCGTGCCCTGCATCAGGGAGCCTGCTTCCTCCTCTCTCTCTCTGCCTGCATCTTTGACTACTTGTGATCTCTGTCAAATAAATAAATAAAATCTTCTAAAAAAAAATAATAGCAATAATAAAACCTCAAGAAAATATGCTCGTTCTATCCAAAGGGTCAGAAAAAGAATAAATTAGCAAGACAGAAAACATTTAGATGATAACTGCCCTATTCCAACCAAACACCACGGAAAATATGGCAGACCCACCCCCACTCCAATCAGCAAAAACCAACTGCGGAGCTTAGACTTCTACCCTTGCTAGATTAATGAGGTGACCCAATCCCCCACCTAGAGTAGTGATTGAGAAGGCTGAAGGGGAGTCATAACTTTTACCCCTGCTGGATTCCTAGGCTTTTGTCTCAATCTAGTGATATTGAGGCATGCTATATCCTCTCACTGGAGTGGTCTCAGAAGTGGCATTGTGGAGGGTCAGGACTTTCACCACTTTATAGTTATAACATGCCCCCCTCTTCCCACCAGGGTGTCAACAGAACTCAGTGGAGAAAGTGAAATTTTACCCATAACAAGTAACAAGGCAGCACTCCAAGATCCCTAGTTGGTGCAACAGGGGACTTAAAAAAACAGAAGTCATACATAAGACACAGAGATTTATTATGCCTGAAACATCTAGGATTCAACAGTAAATCTTTCATTACACCAAGAACCAGGATAATCTCAACTTGAAAAGGCAATCATGAGATGCCAACACCAAGATGACATAGACGTTAGATTCATCTGACAAGTGTTTCAAGGAAGCCATTATAAAAATGCTTTTAAAAGCAATTACAGGGGTGCCTGGTTAAGTCAGTTAAGCATCTGCCTTCGGCTCAGGTCGTGATCTCAGGGTCCTGGGATCGAGCCCCATGTCGGGCTCCATGCTCAGCAGAAAGTCTGCTTCTCCCCCTCTCTCTGACCTTCCTCCCGGCTTATTCATTCTTTCTCTCTCTCTCCAAAAAAAAAAAAGGCAATTATACACACATTTGAAACAAATGAAAAAATGTAGTCTCACCAAAGAAACAGAAGGCATAAGAAGAACCAAATAGAAACTTTATAGCTGAAAAATAAAATAACCAAAATTAAAAACTAAGTAGAGAAAACAGAAAAAAGATTTAGTAAATTTGTAGATAGAAACACAGAAAATCCCCAACCTGGACAACAGAGAGAAAATAGATGGAGAAAAGTGAACAGAGACACAGATATTTCCAGGATCATAATGAAAGATCTAATATTTTGTGTCATCAGACTCCCAGGAGGAGAAGAGACAGTGACTGGGGCTAAAAAGAATCTGAAGAAATGGCTAAAATGTACTAAATTCTGGTAAAAGATACAAGCCTACAGTTTCAGAAACGGGGCAAATCCCAAACAGAATAAACACAAAGACACAACATAATCAAACTTCTGAAAATTACAGACAAAGAATAAACTTAGAAGCAAGCAAGAAGAGAGAAACAACTCCTGACCTACGGAGATGGGACACTCTGAAAGCAGTGTCTCAGCAGAAACCATGGAGTCATAAGGAACTGGCACATTTTTAGAGCGCTGAACGAACTGTCAAATCAGAATTTTCTATTGAGCAAAAATATCCTTAAGGAAAGAAGAGGAACCCAAAACAATCTCAAATGAATAGAAATCGAATATAAGTTGCCAACCTACCTACTCCTGATGTTGAAATGAGTACAAAAGGTGTTTAAAGCACCTATTTTAACTCTTCTTATAGGAAATCTCAGCAGAGAAACCAAAACTTCAAAAAGAACCATATGGAAATTCGAGAAATGAAAATACAATATCCAAAGTTTAAAAAAATTCACTGAAGAAGACACACAGTAAACTTATAGATCAATTAAAAAATATAATTTAAAGTTCAGAGAAAAAAATTTTTATGAATAAAGACTCAGGTCTTGAAACGGAAAGGAAATGATAAAAGCAGGGATCTTGAACTCCATTGGGAAGAAAGAAAAAACATAGAAAGGAGTAAAAACAGTGGTGAATATACAGTACACTTTCCTTCTCTTCTTGACTTTTCTGAATATGTTGGGCATTAGAAACAAAAATTGTAACTGATATGGTACTTAATGTATGTAAAGGAGATATTAAGATAATTATATTACAAACACAGAAGCATTTGGGGGACTAAGAATGGCACAGCATCAATTCTGTGATATTCTTACCAAAAATGTACAACCTCAATCAATCAATCATGAGAAAATATCAGAAAAACCCAAATTCAGGAATATTCTACAAAATAAATAATCATATTATTCAAAAACATTAAGGTCATGAAAGACTAAAGAACTATTACTTGATTGGAAGTATTTAAGAGACATCACAACTAAATGCACTGTGGGATCCTAGACCAGACCCTGGGCAAGAAAGAGGACATTAGTAGGAAACACTGGAAAATTTTGAATAAGATTACATCATCATTAATTTCCTGGTGCTGATAATGATACCGTGGTTGTATAATTGTTAGCATTAAGTTCTTTCTACCTTTCTCTAAATTTAAAATTATTTTTAAAAGGCCATTATAAAAGTAAACCTTTAGTGCTTCAGAATAAAGGAGATTTGAAAGAGGTCACATGCCCATTAGAGTAGATATCAGTTTTTCTGCGCCTATCAGGGTTTATATTAAAAGAATCTTCAAACACAAGAAAAGAGAATCAGTGGAGATTAAATTTTCTTTTCATTAGAAAAATAAAGTCACTGTGCAATGTGGTCCTTTCTACTTCTGATATGGGAAGGAAAAAAGGATGCAGGAAAAAAAAGTTTCTGGCATAAAAGCCTGGAAAATTGTAATATCCAAAGCATCACGACAAAGAGAAGTTAAAGGTTCCTCCTTAAGTTAGAGATTTTGAGAGAAAAAAAAATTATAATAGAGGCCTATTCTTGGGAATCCTAGCAATGGGGATGAAGAAACTTGAACCAAGAGATACCAATAAATGCTGTCTGATTTCCGAAAGCCAAAAGTAAGGTGCTGCTCAGGCTGCAGGAGCAAACACCATCTATGACAGATTATTTCTCAGCTACTTTTATTTTTATTCTAGGACAATATTACTATTACTACCTGAACTTTCTCCTCTATCATTAATGTCTTTACAAAAATTTCCACTGAAATTACTTCTGATAGGGAACAGGAACCAGTAAGTTATTAGGTTCTTCTTTTCAGCAGTTGACAAAAAAGGTGATAGAGAACCAGAAGAGACTGCTCTCATAACAGCCAAGAGAATAGAAAGTTTAAGATGAGAGACAAAGTTTGGAGTTTGAATCCAGCCAGATTAACTGCTTCAGAAAACAAAATTCGAAACTATGCAGAGGAATGTAATAGAATCTAGAGTCTCTATACTGTATCACTGACAATAGTCAGGATTCAATTCAAAATTACTTGACCTGGAATAAACAGGAGAAGGTGACTCATACTCCAGTGAAAAGGCACTCAATAGAGACCAAATTCAATATACCTGATGTTGAAATGAGTACAAAAGGTGTTTAAAGCACCTATTTTAACTCTTCTTATAGGAAATCTCAGCAGAGAAACCAAAACTTCAGAAAGAACCATATGGAAATTTGAGAAATGAAAATACAATATCCAAAGTTTAAAAAAATTCACTGAAGAAGACACACAGTAAACTTATAGATCAATTAAAAAATATAATGTAAAGTTCAGAGAAAAAAATTTTTTATGAATAAAGACTCAGGAATCTGTGGACAATATTTTAAAAATACGTATATATGGAGTTTCAAAAAAAGAGCAGAGAAAGGGTGCAAAATACTTACTGAAAGAAAATATGGCCTCAAATTTCCCAAATTAGATGAAAGCAATAAGTATAGAGTAAATTCGACAATGGCTCCAAAATTCCTAACCTCTATACCTTTTTTTTTTTTTTTAAGATTTTATTTATTTATTTGTCAGAGAGAGAGAGAGAGAGAGAGAGAGAGAGCAAGCACAGGCAGACAGAATGGCAGGCAGAGGCAGAGGGAGAAGCAGGCTCCCTGATGAGCAAGGAGCCCGATGTGGGACTCGATCCCAGGACGCTGGGATCATGACCTGAGCCGAAGGCAGCTGCTTAACCAACTGAGCCACCCAGGCGTCCCAAACCTCTATACTTTTGATTGTGACCTTATTTGGAAATAGGCTCTTCGCAGAAGAAATTGAGTATGTCAAGATCATACTGGTAGGGAGATAATATTTGCAACACAAATATTATATAAAAAGGACTCTTATAGTGCCATAAGAAAAGACCCCAATTAGAAACTTGACAAAGACATGGACATTTCACAAAGACCTATAATTGGCCAATAAGCACATAAGAAGAAGATCATATGGGTCATTAGTGAAATACAAATTAAAATATAAATGTGATACCACTGTACTCTTATTTGAGTAAGACTGATCATATCAATGTATGGAACTCTCATACGTGTTAGTAAGAATATAATATGTTACATTATGCATATTGAAAATATGCATATGCATATTGAAAAAAATCTGATAGTTTCTTATAACTTTGTACGTACACTAACCATGTGACCCAGCAAATTTACTCCTGGGCATTTTTCTAAGGGAATTAGAAAGATGTCTGCATAAAATCTTATACATGAATATTCATAAACAGCTTTATTCATAATAGCACCAAACTGAAAACAACTCAAATGTCCATCAATAGGTAAAGGGAAACAACTTGTGGTATACATCCCTATAGTGGGCTAGTACTTAATGAAAAACAACAAAAACCAAACCAAACAAACAAACCAAAAAACCCTCTACTATATACAATATGGAAGAATCTCAAAAACATTATAGCGAGTGAAAGAAGCCAGATGCAAGGCTGTGCATACTGTATGGTTCCATTTTTATGAAATTCCTGAAAAGGCAAAGCTAATCTTTAGTAACAAGAGGATATCCTGGTTATCTGGATCCATGGGGAGGTGGGGAAAACAAGATGCAAAGAGGGACCAGGAAAACTTTTACAGTAATAGCAATATTGTCTTGATTGTGGTAGCAGTCACATGGTTGCATATATTTTTCAAAACTTTGTAATAAAATGGTTGTGTCTAATTGCACATAATTATAGCTCAATAAGGCTTTTTAAAATATCAAAAAGGTATAGCTATCTTTGACACAACAGTTGGAGACATGAAGTCTCCTGCATATACTTCTCATAAATAATCATAACTAATCTCACAATTAATTTCCTAGCAACTATTACCTTCAGATATTAACACCATTTGAATTTATCATATGTGTTTGGATGTCCCCTGTCCCTACTCCACATCTCACCCCCACACACCCATTTTTATGTTAGCTCCATGAGAGCAGAAACCTTGACTGTCATACGTTACATCCTCAGGGCCAAGAAGTATGCCTGGCCCACGGCAGGTGCTCAATGTATTTCAGTAGAATTAATGGATAAATGAACTCTTTACATTGTTAATATTCACTGGGAATCTCTCCTAGGCTATTTACTCATTTTCCCTAGTCAAACTTTACTTTTTTTTAAAAAAGATTTTGTTTATTTATTTGAGAGAGAGAGAGAGATCGAGAAAGCACCAGCAGGGGTAGGGGCAGAGGGAGAAGCAGACCCCACTGAGCCGGGAACCTGACGTGGGGCTGGATCCCAGGACCCCGAGATCGTGACCTGAGCTGAAGACAGATGCTTCAGACTGAGCCACCCAGGCGCCCCATAAACTTAACTACTTCTATGGCTTCAATTCCATCTGTATAAAGATGACTCTCCAAACTGTGTGTCCTATCCTTTCTTGCTGATCACCAGAAGCATAAAGAACTACCTCTTGCACAATTTTATTCAGGCAATGCAAATTTCACGTGTTTAAAATGGAACCCATTAACTTCCTTTAAGTTCTATCATCTCATCAACACTAAACATAAAACCTTGCCTAAAACATGTCACATTCATATTATCTTACTTTATTTCACTCTCAAATTCTTGAAAAAATAGTCTATGTATTCTCAGATAGTCTCTACTTACTCTTCAACATATGTGAATCTTGCTTCCACCTGGAACAGGCTAGTGAAAGCGCACTCATAAAAACCAGCACAAGAGGTCATTTAATTCTCTCAGCTGTAGCTTAGACAAGTGCACCTTAGCCCCATTCCTCTACACTCACCAGCTCTGCCCTAACCCAATCTTCGTTATTTCTCTACTGGATTCAATCAAAACCACTCTAATTAGTCTTTTTTGCTACCAGTCTTGTTTCTTTTTTGTCTAATTCATGCTTTGTACCGCTGACAGAATTATCTTTCTAAAATACAAAACCAGGGGCCCCTGGGTGGCTCAGTGGGTTAAAGCCTCAGCTCGGGTTATGATTCCAGGGTTCTGGGATCACGCCCCACATCAGGCTCTCTGCTCAGCAGGGAGCCTGCTTCCTCTTCTCTCTCTGCCTGCCTCTCTGACTACTTGTGATCTCTGTCAAATAAATAAATAAAATCTTTTTAAAAAAAAATAAATAAAATATAAAACCAATGTCCCTACCCTTTTAAAAATAAGGCCACAGGGACGCCTGGGTGGCTCAGTTGGTTAAGCCGCTGCCTTCAGCTCAGGTCATGATCCCAGTGTCCTGGGATCGAGTCCCAAGTTGGGCTCCTTGCTCAGCAGGGAGTCCACTTCTCCCTCTGCCTCTGCCTGCCTCTCTGCCTGCTTGTGCTCTCTCTTTCTCTGACAAATAAATAAATAAAATTTTAAAAAGTAAATAAAAATAAAAATAAGGCCACAGTCTCTGCCTAAAAGCTAAAAATCTAAACTCCTAGCAAAGCACAGCTTCTTGGTCTCCCTGCGAACCACTGCCACTTCGACTCTAAGCATTTTATGAAATACCATGTCCTTTTATGTCTTCAGTGCTTACCTTCTGCCTGCAATTCTTATTCACCTGAAAATTCTATGTGCTCTTCAAAACTTATTTCAAATGTCCCATCTGCTATAAATTCTTCCCTAATTCCTTCAGTCAAAGCTGTTCATTCCTATTTGTGATTCTTGACATGGCTAACCACACCTCAAGTGAAAACTTATCAGGTTACCCTTATTATGCCCCTCATTATTGGAGGCAGAATTACATACAGTATTTCATAAATCTTTAATTTTTTGTTATCAAGCTGCTGTGTAACGTTCAAACACTGAGCCCTGGAGACGGGACTAATTTATGGTGGTGGCCAACCTTTTGCATACTGGATTTATTTACCTGTCTTTCCCCAACGTGATCATAACTCCTCCTGTGCCCAGTACTTGGCATGCTACCTAGCATGTGAAGGTACTTATGAGTACCGGCCCAGAGTCAATAAGCAGGTGTTCCATTTTCTGTTTTTCAGTTAAATCAATTCCAGTACTCAATGGCTTGACATCTCTAGCCTGGTTAACATCATGTCCATCTAATTCTTTTATATACTGAAATTTTTTTCTCTTAATTTTTCTCTTAATATTTTTAAACATTTTTCTCTTAATTTTTTTCTCTTAATAAGATTTATTCAAGCTGTCACAGTGTCATCTTCAAACAGTAGTCCTTGTTTCTTCAATGTTCCATTTTAGGACTTGATTCTGGACTTTTCTTATACTTAAAAAAGATGACAGTCTGAGGGTTTTGAAGGGGCGGGGGTGGGGGGGTGGGGGAGAGTGGGAAGTTGGGCCAGCCTGGTGGTGGGTATTGTGGAGGGCACGTATTGCATGGAGCACTGGGTGTGGTGCATAAACAATGAATTCTAGTACACTGAAAAGTAATAAAAAAATAAAATTTTTTTTTAAAATGACAGTAATACAGATAAAAACATGTATGTTTTTCAAATATCCCTTATCTCTGACAGTTAAATCTGCCTTTTGATGTGACCATGTTAAGACAGCAGAACTTTTCAGAACTTAAAGATCTGTCAGGATTTAAAATTAATAGTTTTGCAACAGGAAATAAGTAAACTATATTACTAATAGAATGTCTTACTTGTGTAGTCCCTCAAATGTGTGTTCACATAATAAAATTTTATCTCAGAATAAAATACAAAGTTCCTTCCAGCTCAAGAGTCAGAATTCTTACATAACAGACTCAGCTATGAGGGCTTAAATACATTTATTAACGAAATCTATGACTAAAACAAAACAATATCTAGAAGGCCATGGACCATCACCACAAACTAGTCCTACTTACAGGAATAAATCTTCAAACATGATACAATAGTTTGATTTAAAATAAAGATCTGTAGCAAAAAGCAAATATGTACCAAGCATTTCTGCTTGTGTCGTAAGATAATGTACATGCCTACATCACTATCTAATCTATAATGAGTCAATTAATAAATGTCAGTTTCATTTTCTTGTTTACCCATATATCTCTGATATAAAGTATGCCCCTGCTATGTTAATATCTTTTTCTGTGTATAAAAATCCTTTATGTGCAGTAACTCCACATCCTGTTCTCTCTCTCAAGAATTGCCCTGAGTGAGAAGAGAACAATATCCATGAAATTTTAACCACTGTCGCTAATGAAAAAAAAAAAAAAAAAATCTTAGATATAGCTGAATTCTGGAGAGAGGGAAACAGATCATTTCAACATGACTTAGAACGACCATTGGTATGTTGCTACTAGCCAGACATGATGGGACTTGATGGGTATTAAAATTAATCTTATGCTACTAAGTAAAAATCACATCATTGCCAACCTTCTGCAGCAAAAGGAAATGTAGTTCCCCTCTAGATGAAAAATCATTTCTTTTTCTTCAAAGACTTGATTTTCAAATGATTCCAAGTAGAATTCTTACGATGAGCTGAAATCTCTTCTGATGCAAACAGAGAAAGCTACAAATATTTCTACTCAGAAAAGACCTGTAACAGCCGCCATTTTTTTCTGTACCACTCATTTTAGAGCCATATCAAAGTCACTGTGGTAGGAAAGGCTCTTTCTTTGGTTGTATATTACTTTTTCTTTGAAATATCTTATATGTCTTACTATATGTGTGCTGGTACCTCAAGGCTCAAGATGAATGTCTTTGTCCATCTGACTTCCAGGCTATACTCTGCAGTGATTTAGGGTCAAGTTAGTCCTGAATAGTTCATGCAGTAATAATGGACTACTTTACTCAAGACTTGCTTGCCTCTTACCTGTATTATTGTTACTAATCACAAGATACGCTTATATGCATCAGGATTTCTTTCTTCCAACTAGAATTTTTCTCTATAGAGTTGGAAATTTCACCAAAATGAGTTGTTAATTCCACTGTTATATAATATGTAATAGTAAAGTTATGTAATATGTAGTCTGCATACCTTTGGGAGTTTGGCAAAGTATGTCAAATATAATGGTAACAATATAATAATTCAGTTTGCATGAACTTGGGTTGCCCATCTGAAGAACAAATATGAGCTTAGGGTCACTATAAAAAGACCAAGCCGTGGGGAGAGTTCAAACACTAAACCAAGTTCTCCAAGGTCTTTGGAAAGTAGTAAAGGCCAAACCGAAGAGGGATTTTTAAAGAGTGACATAAGAGCAGTATTCTTGACCCCATGCCAAACCCACAGGTGTGTTCTACTCATTGTACTCTGAATAACTTCTCTTCACTTTACACACCCATTTGTGTAAAAACATAGGTGAAAATTTGGGCTCAGAAGTGACACAGTAAGTTATGTTTCAAGGATATATTTAAAATTGGTGGGGGGGCGCCTGGGTGGCTCAGTGGGTTAAAGCTTCTGCCTTCAGCTCAGGTCATGATCCCAGGGTCCTGGATGGAGCCCCGCATCGGGCTCTCTGCTCAGCAGGAAGTCTGCTTCCCTTCCTCTCTCTCTGCCTAATTGTGATTTCTGTTAAATAAATAAAATCTTAAAAAAAAAATTGGGGAAAACATTTCTATGTGGGAGAGTTATATGTACATGCAAGATCTCTTTCTCCATATTCTGCTTTTAGAAACCTATAAAGTTTAACTTATATTCCTCTTTGAAAAGAAATGGATTCCTCGTTCTTAAAAAAAAAAAAAAGGCTGCAAACAGCCACTCTGATGATAAATATTTGGATTATTAAAAAAATGAGGTATAATGAAAACTTTTAAAAAAGGGAAAGAAAAAAGGTTGATTCTCAGATTGGCCAGTACTTTCCACACCATATTCTCAATCTAATCTACATTAAGGTCATATTGTTAAAATGTTATACATCATATATGTTAAACAAATATTTAAAAGAAGACTATAACTATAATAGAAGCCTGTTATAATCCTATTAAACTTCAAAAAAGGAGACATATCAGTTGAAATATATTAAGTTTGAATTGTATTTGAAAAGAAAGTTTTTAATTAAGTAGATATTTCAAAACTTTCTACTGACATTTAATTTAAATAGATATTTCAAAGCTTTCTACTGTCATTTGCATCTTGCTGGAAATGGCACTAACAACTAAAACAATAATAAAAAAGCTCCTCTATAAAACACACTTTGATTTTGTAAAATAAACTAATTATGGTTTAACTAAGACAACAACTGTTTCTTTATATTCCTCATGAAAAAAACAAACCTAGTTTATTATATTTTACTCTGAAGGTTTCAAAATCAGCACTGTTCAATGGAGGATGATCACAACAAGGGGACAGAGGAGCAAACTGAAATTAAATTCATCTAGAAAGGATAATTTGCTAAAAGGATTCATTTTCATTTCCAATCAAATTACTTTTCTAATGACTCATTTAAATAAAGTGTGATATCGTGATTTATAAGAAATATATATTTGGTCTTCAACCCTTTTTTCTGAAACTAGCTCCTAAAACCCTTGCATTTTCCTAAGTATTGAAAGCGACAGAGTTGTATGTTAAGGAGGTGACTTTTGAAAGCATCTATGGATGGGAGCTGATTGAAAATGGAGCCAAGAATTGACTAGGGAGTTGAAACTTTCATCCCCACCACCCCTGACCTTGGGGGAGGGGAGATTGAATCAGTTGCCAATGGTCAATGATTTAATCCATCATGACTGTATAACGAAGCTTCCATAAAAGCCCAAAAGGACAGGGTTCTGAGAGCTTCTGGGTTTGGTGAACACATGGAGATGCTGGGAAAGTGGCGTACCAGGAGAAGAGATGGAAGCTGTGTGCCCCAGCCACACACCTTGCCCTAGACATCTCTTCCATCCAGCTGTACTGAGTTATATCCTTTCACAATAAACTGGTGATTTAGTAAGTAAAATTCTCTGAGTTCTGTGAGTTGCTCTAGCAAATTAATTGAACCTGAGGAGGAGGCTGGGGGAACCTCTGATTTATAGCTGGTCAGTCAAAAGTACAGGTAGCGGGGCGCCTGGGTGGCCCAGTGGGTTGAGCCTCTGCCTTTGGCTCAGGTCATGATCTCAGGATCCTAGGATCGAGCCCCTAGGATCTGGCTCTCTGCTTGGCAGGGAGCCTGCTTCCCTCCTCTCTCTCTGCCTGCCTCTCTGCTTACTTGTGATATCTCTCTGTGTCAAATAAATAAATAAAATCTTCAAAAAAAAAAAAAAAAAAGTACAGGTAGCAACCTGGGCTTGATTGATACCTCATAGCTGGCAGAAAAGGGCGGGGGTCTTGTAGGACTGAACCCTACACCTGTGGGATCTGATGCTGTCTCCATGGAGACAGTATCAGACCTGAGTTGAATTCTCAGACACCCTGCTTGGTGCTGTGTGGGTACCACCCAACCCCTGTACATACACTAGAATTGGTGCAAGAACCAAAAGACAAGGGAACTTGCCTATACCTAATTACACAAATCTAAATTTCTAATATCATTAGTATGGCAAAACATATTAATGATATTAAAACTTACAATAATGTAAATTATAACACAACAAAACAAAGTCTTCCACTTTGGTTCAAATGCACAGCATTTCAAGAATGTCCCTGCCAAAATAACTGTCTTTAAAAAGCTGAATAGTTTTGGCATTATCGAGGTACATAACAAGAAACCTGAAACACACTGGTATAACTGTAATTTCTAATGAGTTTTTGTGAAAATCACCGAAGTTATAGAAGCATACTGGCTGGGCTGGACAAAAATCTAAGGCTCACAGAACTATTGATATAAAACTTCTCTTTAAATAATAATAAAACAATATGAACACTCAGGTTTTAAAAGAGGATAGTTAAAATGCACTCAATAAAACTTCAAAGAGACATGTATCGATTTATGATGGGGATCCAAAAGCTTGCATCTGAAATAGGATAAAAACTTGAGGTGAGCTCAGGCAATGATGAAAGAACTACCAAGAATGTGCAAGTGTTCAGTCACATTCTTATCTGTGAAGTCAGCTTTATTAATAACTTTAATTGTATAATAATTATAATTATTTTATAGATTTAAGCAAAGGATGTGAGTTTAATACCTACATTCTAGTGAGCAAACAAGCTTTCTGTAATTTATAAATTTCAATTAAAGACTGGGTAATGAAAAAAATTTTAAAGTTAAAACAACTTAGTTTTCAGTACACTATGTATTTTTACTTTGTAATACAATATAGCTGTCACATACAATGGCTCTGATAGGCTTAAGTCAAATTTCAATGGGCAAGGAAGGCCAAAGAAGGGTTTATACAATATTCAATATGCAATCATATCTATTCAGTATACAATAACAAAATAAAAAAGTACTAACCTAGAAACACAGAAAAAGAATTTATTGTTTTTAAATTCCAGAAATTAAAAATAACAGAGTAGCATGTAATGCATAACAAGCTGGCCCTATCATTTCTAAACTACAGTCCAGTGGAAACATTTAAGAACGAGAAACAGTCTACATGTTTTCCTACCAGGTAAAGACACCTGAGAAAGTTACCCATAAAGAAACAGGCTTTAAAACTCTTAACTACAAAGAACCTTTTACTGTGACATTATGAAGATATGCTCTGTGCCTGACAGGACACTAAGCCTTTTCCCACAGAGCTTCTGTTACTGCTCAGCTGCAGGCTGTGATCTATCAGTGATACAATATTCCACATCAATACCAAGCTCATTTGACCAAAGCAGCACAGCAATGTTTTAAAACCATCTGTTTATATTCAATAATATGTAAAAATCACAGTACACAAATTTGGATATGTTTAACTTGTCCATAAATAAGAGCATATTATCTTAGCGTAAGCTTTAGAAAGAGGTCTGAGCAGTCAGGCCAATAATGGGGGAAACAGACTCTACATTTTGACTAAAGTAATTATAAAATTGCAATTGTTATCATCACCAAGAAATAACAAATAAATACAAATTTAAAAAAATTTAAGTAGTTCCTCTGGCAGCAAAATTACATCTACCATAGTAACATTTCCAAGCAAAAAAAAATCAATTTGGAGCTTGAATGTATTTTGTGCTTTTTGTTTCTATAAAAATGCAGTGTTACTCTCAGACATTTCTAAATAACTAGATTTGTAAATAAGCAGTGAATTTTTTTTCATCACAGTTTATTTTTAGTTCATGGTGTGCAGATTATAGAACTAAATTATTAGCTTTTTACCAGTACTTTAACTGTATGAATCATGGTCTTTTTATTTTAAACAGTGATTTACTGTCATTCTTAAGGTAAACAACAAAAACAAATTCTAAAATTTTAACTTCAAATTAAGTGTTTCAAATTTCAGATGACAGAGCCAATAACTGGTAACAGCTTCTTCAATTTCATATTAATAGTCTAATTAAAAACTTACTAAGGATTATCTGGCAATAGATTTGAAAGAATCAGGTTTCTGTTGAAGGCAAACAAACAAAAAAACATGCAAAATACCTGCCAAAACACATGATCTTCTTTCTGATTTTATATCTAAACTTGTAAAATGTTTATAAATACATGATCATTCTACACAATACAGAGCTTCTAGAGCATTGCTAAAGGAAATTACAGTTTTTGGTCTTAAGGAATAAGACTAAGATGGAAAGGGGGATGAAAACGGTGAAATCTGGGGGTGCAGTACACTCTTCCTACGCACGAGCACGCGGCTGCTCATCCGGTCAGGTCAGTGGTTACCATTCAGTACATGATTCTCCCCGCAACTAAGAAATTAGAACACAGCTATTTCCTCGTCCTAGAGTTAACAATTCTTTTAAAAGCTCTATCCAGAAAGGACTATTGGGTTGTTTTGTTTTGTTTTGTTTTAAAAGGGAACAAAGAATAAATAAGGAAAAAAATTTCCATCCCCAAATCCAAATACACAGGTTCAGTGAGCTGTGAGCTACAGTCAGACTGACCAGTGAAACAAAACTGTTAGTACCATGAGACAGGTGCTACCCTAGACAGTTCAAAACATGACCCACTAAAACAAATATATGTTTTTATGCCTCAAACAACTAGAAAGCATGTCATTACTGTTTAATTAGCTCCTAAGATAATAGAGTTCTAGGATGTTGTACCTTCACGGTATACCTGAATCATTACTAGCAACAGAATGCCAACTTCAAAACTGCTATGAAAGTAAAATCATCATCAGAAAAATTCAGCCTTATTGTAAATGAGGGAGAACTTAGTGCTAAATACTAATACCAAATGTATGAAGGCAGAATTTTTGTTTGTGGAAGACAGAATGAGGAGTTAAATGCACCCAATCAAGACCAACTGGAAGACAGAACAGAGAATTAAAAATGTTTCAGAAAAAAAAAAATAATAATAAGAGGAAGAAGAAGGACAATGGAGGCGATCCAGGCAGCACAAGAAGAATGGATAGAATGAAAATAAAAGAAAATGAGGCACGTGCATATGGCTCTCTTTTTTCTGACTTCTGTGTTCCTAATACTTCACAATGTAAGTGGCATATAGGTCACACTAGCAGGCAAGGATGAGCTTTCTGATGGATAGTGATGAAGGATTTGGGGCTAATGAATTTGTTTTCTTGTTTTTGTTTTTGCTTTTAATTCATACCTGAAAGCCTTGAATCCTTGCTAAATATTCCAGTTGTTTTGAAGGTTGTACTGGAGAACAAGGGGGAGTAGGAGAACTTCCTTTTAAACCTATGGCTTCAGCTGTAGGAGATGTTCCATTCATTAGGAGTTCCCTGGCAATTGTAGCTGAACTATTCGATGTGGGAGATATACTGAAGAAAGAGCTTGAGGGTTGGTTCATATCTTTGGGTGACAAATAGCCTAGAGTAGTGCCAGAGATTACTTTGTGGCGGCTGGCTTCCATCTCTTGATAAACATCAGGAGACAAATGAAGAATTCCTTTTGGAGCTATAAATAAAATTAAGGAACACTGTTATTATATTTAAATAATTAAAACAGAAACATGTTATAGCATTATTCATATAATGATTTTACTTGGTTTCATAACAAAGTGGTAAGAAACACTGTCAATTAAGCATCTTCCTCATAGGTGCCAAGGCATTTGCAGCCTCAATTTAGAGGTGAATAACATGTCAGAAGTTTAAAAAGATTGGGAATGTGCTGGGTCTTCAACCTGCAATTTAATATTTTATCATCTCCCAAAGAGACACGAAACCCCTCATACATGCAGCAATTGAGAAACAGTAAGTCAAATGAAGGCTGAATCAGTCCAAGTCATCTGAGGTACAAACTCATATACCTGATGGCCTATAGGTGTTCTTCCCCTCACAAAGGTACCCACAGACAATTCTAACTCATGAACACTTCAAAAAGTGACAGAGTATCTTCTTCCCAAAACTGGCATTGTCTCCTATCTTGATAATCTCATTATGATGCCACCATGTATCTGCTCAGGTGCCCAACCTACACTCCTGACAGCCATTTTGACTCATTCATAGATAAGCAGTTACCATAGCTGCTCTAGAATTTGTCTGCTCTAGAATTTGTCCCGTCATAATCAAGTATGCTAGCTCAAGCCAGACCACGGGCAGGTTCTGATATCAAGAGGAAGGAGCCAAGAGATACGTTATCAGCGGGTGGGGTTGTAAACCTATAAAAGAAGCCCTTTCCTTTGACTATCATTTGTCTCAGAGATGTTTCAAACCACATTTCACACTGAATGTTCTAATGTCTTTGGATCAGATATTAGTATCTCTCAAATCTTATCTTTAAAAATTACTGAGAAATCACCACTTTTGGAGAATGTGCTCTGACGGACACAACTTAATTCCCATGCTCTTGCCTCTCTCTCTCTCTCTCCCACCATTAACCTTCTGATTCAAGCCTTCACTGTTTCTCACCTGGACTACTGTAAACAATCACTAAAAGAGTTCGCTGTTGTGGCGCCTGGGTGGCTGTTAGTTAAGCGCAGGTCATGATCTCAGTGTCCAGGGATGGAGTTCTGTGTTGGGCTCCCTACTCAGTGGGAAGTCTGCTACTTCCTCTGCCCCTCCCCATGCTTGTGCTCCCTAGAGCGTGCTCTCTCTCTCTCTCTCTCAAATGAATAAAATCTTTTAAAAAAAGTTTCACTGCTGCTAGTCTTCCTGGTGTCCATTTCCCCAAATGTCTATAACACAGCCCCAAATAAAAGTGTCCCATGATAAATAAATCTAGGAAATAATGCAAATGATCTCACATACACACACCCCTACCTTTTGGAGGATTAAAAATGCACATTAGCGGCATAGTAAAGACTGAGAAGTTTAGAACAAAAATCTATTCAACTTGGTTTAACCCAGGACTTCACAAATTTATTTTTTATCTAATTTTTAAAATTTTAATTTAATTCTAGTATATTTAACATAGTGTTATATTAGTTTCAGGTGTATCATATACTGATTCAACAATTCTATATCCTAGTGTTTTACATAACATTAATAACAACTCTTTTAAACACTTTGAAAAATGCTAAGGCTAGCCATTTTCTTACTTTAATGTCTTTTCTGGCTTCCCATCACTGAACTATTAAGTCCAAACTCCTTGGGATGACATACAAAGCCCTTAATCATCTAGTTCCTCCTTACATTTCTATTCTCTTCTAAATTCTTCATGAAGATCCCATGTTCCAGTCATGCAGATATATTCACACTTTTCCAACATTTCACGCTGTTTGATCCCATCACATCTTATTTCTGTTGTTCAATTACAAACACACGCACGCACGCACACATGGTTAAGCTCCTATTGCTAGGTTCCAGGCACTGTGCTAACCAACGCTGTCCTGACCTCCAGTCAGGTTGAGTCTGTTGGGAGAGGAAAACGAAAAGGGATCATGTAAAGTGGTAGGTGCCTCAGTGAAGATGGATTCAGAGAGCAGTGGGCATGGGAAAGGAGAAGCACTAGGAGCTCAGGAAAGGCTTCCCGGGCATGAAACTGACAGCAGATTTCAGGGGATAAGGAGAATAAAGCCAAGGAGGAAGAGAACTGAAGGCAAAGAGACAGAGGCAGGGACCAGCAGAGTGCGTGTGCCAGAAAACCTTCAGCAGTTCCTTACCACTAGGGCATGAAGAGACAGGTGGGAACTGCAAAAGGTTAAGGTGGAGGGAGGCAGGGGCCAAGGTCCAGGGACTTTATCCTGATAGCATCAAAACATAAAACATTTGTTATTTTTTAAAAATAATTTATACAGCTCAAATTAATAATTTTATTTTATGGATTTAATGGATTGGCTTTATTATTATGCCTTTGTGTTAGTTTTATAACTGGGAAGAAATTTCAATAAAATTTTTTTAAAAGAAAACATGCACTTGATAAAATACAGACAAATCTTCCTCTAATCAGAGGAAATGACTATTAACATTATGCTTTAAATATATGCTTTTAATCTTTTTTTTTGTATGAACTTTTTTGGTGTTGAGTTTAAGAAATATGTTAAAACATAGGCCTACCATATGATCCTGTTGTTTATAAAACAATATACTTCTACTACTACTATTAAGGCATAATATTTCATTACATGAATTGTTTCCTTAAACAAATCCATATTGTTGGACATCTAACTTGTTTCCAAATTTTTGTAATTATAAACAACATAGTGATGAACATTTTTGTTTTTAAATCCTCGTTTATAGGAAAATTTATTTCCTTAAATTACAAGCAGAATTGCTATTCAAACAATATACATTTTAGGTTTTGACATTAACAATTTGCTCCAAATTGGTACAACTCCAAAAAAGCTGTAAGAATTTCACACTCCCATATTAATATATGAAAGTACCTATTTTTTCCTATTTTGGGGTTGAATATTGTTATTATTTAAAAAAAACTTTGCCTCTGCTTTGTGTGTAGATAAGTGAGAAGATTTTTAAATGATACCCTCTGTACCAAAACAATAAAAAAAGGTACGTTCAGTCCTACACCCTGACCTCTGGGGAGGTGAGAGGAGCTACAGATCCCCAATGATTTAATCAACCTTGCCTACGTAATGGAACCTCTATATAAAACCCTGAAATGATGAAGCTTGGAGAGTGCCTGAGTTCTGAATATATTCATGTGCTGAGAGGGTGGTGTACCCCTATGCCAACTGCTGTGCTCCAGACCCTTCTAGACCTCACCCCATGTACCTCATCATCTGGCTGTTCATTTATATCCTTTATAAAAAAAAAACAGTGATAGTAAATAAAATATCCTGCCGAGTTCTGTGAGCCATTCTAGCAAATGATCAAATCTGAGGGGGTTGTGGAACTCCCTAAATTGAGAGCCAGTCAGTTGGTGAGAAGTACAGGGGGCAGCATGGGACTTGTGACTGGCATCTGACATGGGGCAGTCCTGTGGGGCTGAGCCCTTCATCTGTGGGGCTCTACATTAATTCTGAGTCATGTCAGAATTGAGTTGAACTGTAAGACACCCAACAGGTTGGAAAATTGGAGAATTGGTTGATAATGAGGGAAAAAAATCCTCACATATTTGGTGTCAGAAGTGCTGTGAGTAAAAACAGTTCATATGTCAAAATTGATCAAACTGTACACATTATGTGCAGCTTATTATACTTCAATTATACCTCAATAAAGTTGTAAGAATATTTGCCAATTTGATAAGTGAAATGTCTTACTGGTTTTTGTTTTTTCACAAGCTGCATAAATACCACATATAATTCTTACTTAAATACTAATTTAAATGTTAGGACTCTAAATTCTACACTCAATATAAGAAATCAAGAAACTAACAACATTACTTCAGTATTGTTATTATACAGCAGTACTGGGCTTGCCAATAACAATATTATAAAGCAACAAAAATGCTCTCTCAACACTCCAGAGAGGCATTACATCACAATGTAAGAACTCATGCAGAGTTCAGGCTCCCTTATTCTACAGTAAAGCCCGAGTTGACTTTTCTTCATAAATAAAGAAGATTCCTTTCTAGAGAGCTCAACTAATATAATAGTTGTTGAAAGACTGTAAAGACACATGTGGATTTCTGCGGTCAACTACCGAATGATTTTTAACTTGAATATTAGTAACAGAGTGTATGGATTGGTCACAATTCATTTATGTTCTTCCTGCTGTAAATGTAAGTAGCTTTTCAGTAGGGTGAGGGCCTGAAAGTAGAATTAAAGAGTAATTTAGGCTCTACATATTTAAGAACTTTAACTTATTTTGCCAATTAGGCCTCCTGAAAAACTATACCAATTTATGCTTCTATTAGCAGTACGTGACTAAACCTGTTTTTCTCATTGTCTGTTGACACAGGTTTTAGTTATTCTAAATAATTATTGACACTACCACATTTCATTGTTATATTGATTTACATTTATTTAATTACTGTGCAGGATAAACTTCTTCTCGTGAAGAAGGCTTGTGCCTTCTTTTCTGTTAGTCTGGACCTCAGTTTTCCTCAGGGACTTCAAATGTATTCCCCTTGCTCAAGCCTATTACATCCCACTATATTCATGCTCTTTCTGAGATATCCCTAACCCATTCTCCCGTCATCTCTGTCTGACTTTGCCTTTAATACTCCTACGCTGGTACTAATGGTCTGTAACCATTGTACATAGCTACACTGCAGATACAACCCTGGCATTATGCTAGCACTTTAAATGAAATTATCTCATTTAATACTCCACAACAACCACATGAAAAGGGTATTTTTATTTCTCTATATTAGAAATGAAAAAACCTGAAGCATGGCGCTTTGCCAAGGTCATATGGATAAGACAAAGCAATGCTAGACTATGACTCCAAGGCATCTGACTCTAGAGCCTGGATACCTAAACATTACATTCGATGACCTCCTGAAAGAACAACTGAGGAGCTAAGTGCAGGGCCCAGCCAACTCCAAACAGGTACATTTAATCCAGGAATTAAACTCCACGCCTGGGGTTTGCCTGGGGTGACACTAGGCTGATCCATGTCCCTGTGGTTGCCCCTCAACATTCCAGAGACCGCGTCACCAAAATTTCCCTAAAATATGGATGTTCGAATAGGGTTTTAAAAGCCCAACCTTGCCAACAACTATGACATCGGACAAAATGAAGAATGCTGGACCATCGTGCCCATTTTACATGTTTCTCCCATTAGGCCTGTGCTGCTTTCTAGTGTGTACGTGAACCTTCCGGTTCACGCAGAACCTCCTGGAGCATCTTCATGGAGCTCCAGTCCTTACTGGGAGAGTTGCAGAGGACATTTTGAATCAAGCTCTCTTTAAAGATTTTATCATATGTGCAGATAAGCAAACTCAGAAGAACCTTGCCTTTCAACATTCAGTAACGTCCTGACTCTCTGAGAGAGGCTGAAGAATGTGTTAATGAGTAGTGAGTACTATCAGGGTAGCAGAACAATAGGGCAAGCCAATGTAGTAAGATCGACAATGTTATCACACTGGTGCAAATGGTTAATCTGTAAGGAAGCATTTCTCTGCAAGCCCATGAAATGAGTACATAGCTATTTCTTAGTAAAATCGGTTAGTCATTTTTTATATCAAAGCTTTGAATTTTTTGAATTTTTGTCACAAAACTTGGACTAAATTTTTTTAATAAATATTCAAATATCCAATAATCCTCAGGTCTTCTTTTGCCACAATGAGTTCTGCATAACAAAAAGTTATAATTCACATAGGGCTAAAATAATTTTTAAAGTGAGACAAGGAGCAGAATGCTGGGGTGGCAGATTCCTCTGACTGAAATTTAGCACATGTGGGTAGATAGACTCTGCTTCTACTTCGATAACATCATGGACAATTCACCAAATTTTAATAAGAAAGTCAATTATCTGTGTATATTTTGCAAGCTGATGCCTCAGATTTTTATTCCTTCTTTGGCCAGAAAGAATATTTTGCTGGGGTGCTTGGGTAGCACAGTTGGTTAAGTGTCTGACTCCTGGTTTCAGCTCAGGTCCTGACCTCAGGGTTGTGAGATCAAGCCCCATGTTGGCATCCACATTCAGCATGGAGTATGCTTAAATAAATAAATCCTGAGCATGTAGTGTACAGCATGGTGACCATAGTTAATAATACTGTATTGCATATTTGAAAGTTGTTAAGAGACTAGATCTTAAAAGTTCTCATCATAAGAAAAAAAATGGGTAACTGTGTGGTGATGGATGTTAACTAGACTTCCTAAAACGAAATAAAATAAAATCAAACTAGGGGAAAAAAAAAAAAGGCTCCACCTCCCTTTGCTCCTTACCCCACCTCAACTCCCTTTCTCTAAAATAAATAAACAAATAAATCTTAAAAAAAAAATAAAAGAATACTTTTGTTTAGGGTTATCTATCCTGCTCTTGATTATCATCAATTATTTTAAAACACCCCTCAATTTCTTGAACTGGTTATCTGAAAAGTTACGTGGCTGCTCCTGGCAAAACTGATTCCCAGTGAGTTTTGCTTTTTAAAATCTCTTGTCCAAAGTTTTAAACGGCAGCCAGGTACTAATATGTTACGTGGCTGATCCTCCTGTTGATAAAGGTGAAGTCCACTTTGCTAGCATTTGCTGCTCACTAAATTTCCCTTGTGTGTCTTGATGGTGGTAATAACATCTTTTGTCATCATTCTAATCTGCTCAATAAACCTTACCTTTAAAGTTTCAGAAACAAATTGTAATTTTAGAAAAATCTTAAAAACTGGGAAATGGACTACTGTTTCACAACAGGAAATCTGAGAAAAGCATGAGCAACAATAACATGATTTATCTATTTTACAATGATTTTTAAAAATCATCTCCACGAAAATTCATGAAATCCAAGTAGGGTCTATTGTATTATACCAGTATCAATTTCCTAGTTTTGTAAATGTAATTATGTAAATTGTCACCACTGGGAGAAGCCAAGTGATGGGTACACGCAAACCATCTGTACCACTTTTACAGCTTTAAAAAGTTGTAAAAACCCAATTATGAGAAAGCGCTGTTATATTGCTCTGGGCCTCTCGCTCTGTACAGAGACCCTAGAACAAGATCCTGTTGAGACATCAAGGTAGGAAGGACAGTGGCACTAGCACTAGATATGGCCCTCAGAGCAAGCGGGCTGGCACTGGCAGTGCCTGCTCCTTGAGGGCTGCAGCTTTGACCACTGCCTCTGCCTAATGCAGTCTCTGGTTTCCAGGCTCTGGGCTCAAGGCTAGTAATCTTTCTTTCCCAGGAAGTTCAGGGCCATTTATCAGATGAGCACGTATGCAGCCCAAGAAGGAACCACCAGACCACCATGGTCACCTTCCCAGAGACAGGAATAGTCAATCCATCCTCTGCATGTTCTTTAACTACTAAGCTGGTTGGACCTTAGAAATTTCCATTTCCAGCAAACTATAAGAGACTCTTAACTCTAGGAAACAAACTGAGGGTTGCTGGAGGGGAGGTGGGTGGAGGGTTAGGTAAATGGGTGACAGACATTAAGGAGGACACTTGATAATAATGAGCAACTGATGACTCACTAAACTCTACCCCTAAAACTAATAATATAGTATATGTTAACTAAAGTGCATTTAAATAAAAAATTTTTAAAAAGAGAAATCTCCATTTCCTGCTGCCGTATTGTTGAGATACAATGGAACAGGGTGTTGTTTTTAGGGGACCCCACCTCTCATTTTCCACACAGCTCAGTATCCACCTGTCTTCAAGCTGAGGCTCAAGGGTCCCTAGTTCTGCCCTATTTTTAAGTCAAATATAAATTATTTAGGAGGAAACAAAAACCAATTAATGCAAAATTTGGAAGAAATTCTTCTGAAAATCAAACTAAAAAAGGAAAATGTTGGATAAAAGCAATACAATGGAAAAAAATCAAACAAATGTAAATAATTTATCCGAGTTTTTAATTTTAATTTATTTTAATTTTTTTTTATTTGTTTGAGAAAGAGAGGGAGACCAATGAGGGAGAGGGAGAAGCAGATTCCCCCCTGAGCAGAGAGCTGGACATGGGGCTCCATCCCAGGACCCTGAGATGACATGAGCCAAAGGCAGACACCTAACAGACTGAGCCACGCAGGCGCCCCAGAATTTCTTTTTTAAGGTCAGTTTCAGAATCAGCTTGGAAGGAAAGTTCTCTTAACTAGCCAACATTTGATCACATCTCACATTACAGATAACGCTAAAGCTATTCTGATTAAAGAAATAGCTACACTGATGGGACATCTGGGTGGCTCAGTCAGTTAAGCAACTGCCTATGGCTCAGGTCATGATCCCAGGGTCCTGAGACTGAGTCCCAAATTGGGCTCCTTGCTCGGCAGGGAGCCTGCTTCTCCTTCTGCCCCTCCCCCTGCTCATGGTTTCTCTCACTCTCTCTCTCTCTCACACTCTTTCTCAAATAAATAAATAAAATCTCAAAAAAAAAAAGCTACACTGAAAAAGATGTCATAACTGAACTAATGAAAAAAATGACATATTTTAATGTGCTCAAAAAGCATAAATTAAATCAGTGGTGAAAACTAACCTTATTCTTGCCCTTAAGAGTTAGACAGCACTAATTTTGTTAATTTGTGCGTTTTATTGGTCTTTTTTTCTTTTTTTCTTTGTTTTTTTGGGAGGGCAGAGGCTACATTTTACATGATGTATGTGAACTTATTAATTTGGTGAATGCATATTTATTAAATTACTGGCAGAACTTGTTGGCAAGATATGAAAGACTTCTGGTGAGCATAGTACCAAGAGGAAAAAGTGCTTAGTGCAGCCCTAATCCACAAAAGGTGGAATCCTAGGTGAGAGTCCTGACAGGAAGCCATGAAACAGAACCCTGCACACCTCAGGGGGATTGTACCTTCATTATTTCAATAGTATAATGCAGTGTAGGGAAACAACTAAATGGTAAATGATAAGTTTCCATTAAAAACCTAAAAACAATAATAGCAAAAAAAAATGCTATTGAATTTTTTAAAAAACAAATTTCAAATAAATTGGGGAATGCCTTTGGAAAGCTTGTTCCACTGCACTAATGTACACTATCTTAGCCAAGGAAAGGGGCTAGTCAAGAGTTTTCAAACCCAGGAGCTGAACTGTTATTTTTTCTTGAAAAAATTAAATTAAAAAATATATAATGACAAAGGATAAGGACCTGAGTATGGTGAATAAATCTACAATTCACCTTAAAAATAAAGATGGTCTCAGTTGGCTTATGTAGAAGCTGCTCAAGGCTCAACATTTTCAGTAAGATAGAACTGTGAATATTTCTATTGAGTAAGACAAAACTGTTAGGGTAAAAATGAAGTTTGAGAGCAACTTGTGAAGATAATGAGCCGCGTTCAATTATGTGTCATTTAAATAGGGTTAAAATGTTGCTTATAAAATAAAGATCATTAGTCATCTTTCTCCACACACACAAAAAATCCATTAGTGACTACTTCCCTAAAACTGCAAAAAAAAAAAGCCCCCACCAAACCCCATCCCCCCAACAATGGATTATATAAGCCCTCCATGTGATACAAATGACCACTCTCTCAGCAGGAAGAAACACATACTTAAACAGTTGTCTACTGCAAACCCCCCTACATTGCATCCCATGGTTCCCCTGCTTGCCCCCAAGCATCTGTTCCAGATAGCTCATAAAACAATAATAATTATAGCTAAAACTCACACAGTCTTTACTGGAAAGCAGGATTTGCATGTGTTACCTCAGTAACCCTCACAATGACCCTCTGTCACAGGAATTAGGATTATCTCCATTTTTACGGTCGAAGGCCCCAAGGCACAGCAAGGTCATGGTGACCTCTCAAAGTTACAGCTGGTAAGTGGCAAGCCTTGGGACTGCAACTAGGCATCTGGCTTTGGGGTCAGCATGTGTAACTACCATTCAATCAGTAAAACAAACAAACAAATATAAAACCCAGAGCTATTATTCTTTGCATCTGTAAGTTCAAGTTCTGTGCAAATGAGTCCTGAAATATTCTAACACCAGAACAGAGAAAAGAAACTGTCAAGATAAACTTAATATGAGGTGTCTCCTGTTTTTCATTTCAAATTTATTTTCTAGGCTCAATGAACCAGAGTCTCACTCAAGTAGCATAATAATAGAAAAGACAGACACAGGAGCCAGGCAAAAATTACTTAAAAAAAAAAAAAAAATTCCTCTTGTGAAACTACCATTTGGGAAGACACTGAAAAATAATGTGCTCAGCCAGCATCATGATTTTATTGTGAGAAAGTAACTTCAAGTATTAAGTTAACATAATAGAAAAAGCACAGCTTTAGGATGAAAGAATTTAATCCACACAACACTTTCTTTTCATTCTCTTTATATGGTATAAATTATGCTTTAGTTTATTACAAATTAGTCTATGTATTACTCAGAAAGTTATGGCTGATTCCACAATATTGTAAATAAAATGAACTGATTAGAATTATATAAATATTAAGGACACTTCTTATTTTAAAAATTGCCTTGCAAAAATAACAAATTCATTTTTTAGGTCAGGAGTTTTTGTCTAGCGAGGCACTTAGACAAAAACTACTTTAATTCAGAGAAGCACACACAAAAAACTGTTGTTTTACTTTTTTTAATCATTTTTTTTAAATTTATTTTCAACATAACAGTATTCATTCATCACCACACCCAGTGCTCCATGCAATCCGTGCCCTAATATCCACCACCTGGTTCCCCCAACCTCCCACCCCCCTACCTCTTCAAACACTTCAGATTGTTTTTCAGAGTCCATAGTCTCTCATGGTTCACCTCCCCTTCCAATTTCCCCCAACTCCCATCTCCTAACTCCCCATGTCCTCCATACTATTTGTTATGTTCCACAAATAAGTGAAATCATATGATAATTGACTCTCTCTGCTTGACTTATTTCACTCAGCATAATCTCTTCCAGTACCATCCATGTTGCTACAAAAGTTGGGTATTCATCCTTTCTGATGGAGGCATAATACTCCATAATGTATAGGGGCCACATCTTCCTTATCCATTCATCCGTTGAAGGGAATCTTGGTTCTTTCCACAGTTTGGCGACCGTGGCCATTGCTGCTATAAACATTGGGGTACAGATGGCCCTTCTTTTCACTACATCTGTATCTTTGGGATAAATATCCAGTAGTGCAATTGCAGGGTCATAGAGAAGTTCTATTTTTAATTTCTTGAGGAATCTCCAAACTGTTCTCCAAAGAGGCTGCACCAACTTGCATTCCCACCAACAGTGTAAGAGGGTTCCCTTTTCTCCACATCCCCTCCAACACATGTTGTTTCCTGTCTTGCTAATTTTGGCCCTCAACTCTATGGTCAGTTAATCTTCGACAAAACAGGAAAAAATATACAGTGGAAAAAAGACAGTCTCTTCAATAAATGGTGCTGGGAAAACTGGGCAGCTATATGTAGAAGAATGAAACTCGACCATTCTCTTACACCGTACACAAAGATAAACACAAAATGGATAAAAGACCTCAACGTGAGACAGGAATCCATCAGAATCCTAGAGGAGAACATAGACAGTAATCTCTTCGATATCAGCCACAGCAACTTCTTTCAAGGTATGTCTCCAAAGGCAAAGGAAACAAAAGCCAAAATAAACTTTTGGGACTTCATCAAAATCAAAAGCTTCTGCACAGCAAAGGAAACAGTCAAGAAAACAAAGAGGCAACCCACGGAATGGGAGAAGATATTTGCAAATGACAGTACAGACAAAAGATTGATATCCAGGATCTATAAAGAACTCCTCAAACTCAACACACACATAACAGATAATCATATCAAAAAATGGGCAGAAGATATGAACAGACTCTTCTCCAATGAAGACATACAAATGGCTATCAGACACATGAAAAAATGTTCATCATCACTAGCCATCAGGGAGATTCAAATTAAAACCACATTGAGATATCACCTTACACCAGTTAGAATGGCCAAAATTAGCAAAACAGGAAACAACATCTGTTGTTTTACTCTTACCCATGACAACAAAGGCCAAGTCTGGAGCCTAAACTTTTACTCCCAAAAAGCCATAACAAGATTCCCCACACCCTCACTGTGGTAGTATTAGAGAAGGCCTAGTAGGGAACTGGGACTTCACCCTATAGTATCAATGGAGATCACAGAAAGCCTGGACATTTACCTTACCCCCACCCAGCAGTAATGAGATGTCTTTTCCTCTCCCTGCTGGAGTGTTGTTAGGAAAGGAACCGCAGAGAGTGAGGACTTTAATCATCAACTAGTAGTGAAAGGATTATTTCCACTGTGGTGTCTATGAAGATCATGTGCAGCCAGAATTCACAGCCTATCCATCAATAATAAAGAGTCCCCCACCTTGGGTATCACTATAGGTAAAAGGGGTAAACTGGACTTGCACCTGCAACTAACAATAACAAGGTAGCACCCCTCATTCACAGGCCAAGTGGCACCCCCCCACACACACCACTAGAAACAGGTTTATAAAAGATTCATAGTCTCATAGTATCATATGAAAATGTCCAAGTTTCAATCAAAACTTGCAAATGATATCAAGAACCATGAATATCTCAAATTGAATAGAAAAAAAATCAAAAGATGCAAATATTGAGAGGACAGAGATTTTGGAATAATCTAACAAAAATTTTAGCAAGTAGAAACATGCTTGAAACAACTATAAAACAGAAAGCTTTGGCAAAGAGAAAGTCTCAGAAAAGAAATGGAAGATAAAAAGGAGAACCAAATGACAATTTTGGAACTAAAATACACAGTAATTGAAATAAAAATCTGAGTGGATGGTTTCAATGGCTGAATAGAGGGAACAGAAGAAACAATTAGTGAAGTGGAAGTTAAAAAAGGTAGAAATTACCCAATAAAAACAACAGAGGAAAAAAAAAGACTGGAAAAAATGAATAATGAATACCTTAAAGATTAGTGAAACTACAAAAGAAGATCTAAAATCTACACTTAGATTTTAGGAAGAGGGTGGGGCTGAAAAAAGCACTGAAGAAATAATGGCTGAAAATGCCTGAAATTGGCAAGAGTCAAAAACCTCACAAATTCAAAATGCTGTGTGAACCCCAAGTGGGAAAAACATAAAGAAATCCACAATAAAACACATCATAATTAAACTTCCAGGGCGCCTGGTTGGCTCAGTGGGTTAAGCCTCTGCCTTCGGCTCAAGTCATGATCTCAGGGTCCTGGGATCAAGTCCCGCATCGGGCTCTCTGTTCTGTAGGGAACCTGCTTCCTCCTCTCTCTCTCTCTCTCTCTCCCTGCCTCTCTGCCTACTTGTGATCTCTGTCTGTCAAATGAATAAATAAAATCTTTAAAAACAAAAACAAACAAACAAAAAACTTCCAAAAACTAAAGACAAAAAAAGGAATCTTGAAAGCAGTCAGAAAAAAAGCAAAACTTAACCTGAGAAAAACAATTCAAATGACAGTAGATTCTCATCCTAAATCAGGGGTGCCAAAAAGAAAAAGCACAATATTCATCAAATGCTGAAGGGAGTGGAAGTACTGTTGATTCAGAATTCTATATCCAGGGGTGCCTAGGTGGCTCAGTGGGTTAAAGCCTCTTCCTTCAGCTCAGGTCATGATCCCAGGGTCCTGGGATCGAGCCCCACATCAGGCTCTCTGCTCAGTGGGGAGCCTGCCTCTTCCTCTCTCTCTCTGCCTGCCCCTCTGCCTATTTGTGATCTCTGCCTGTCAAATAAATAAATAAAATCTTAAAAAAAAAAAAAAAGAATTCCATATCCAGAAAAAAAAACAAAAACAAAAACTTTAGGAATGAAGGGGATATTGAAGCATTCTCAGATACAGGAAAACTAAGACAATTTTCACCAGTAAACTCACCCTAAAAGAAAGGCTACACCAAATCCTCTAGCAGAAAAGAAACAAAAAAAGAAGGACACGCAGAACGTAAAGAAGGAAGAAGAAACATGGTAATCAAATAATATGGGTAAATATACTAGAATCAAAATAATCAAACTGAAATCAAACTGAAATTCTAAAGAGTGATCAAGTAACCCATAGGAGGCAAGAAAAAAAACAACAAAAAAGAATAGATAGGAAAAATAAAATGGCAGACTTAAACCCTAACATACCAATAATTATATTAAATATAAATGACCTAAATATACAAATAAAAAGGAGATTGGCAGAGTATATTAAAAAATATAACCCAATTATATGCTGTCTAAAAGAAACTCCAAGTATTATGAGATAGGCAAGTTAAAAGTTAAGGATAAGGAAGTTTTTCTTACAAATATTAATCAAATACTAATAAAAAAAAGAGCAGGGCATTCTATTTCCAAAAGAGGACATGAGGAAATCTATTAACCCACCCCCATCAAACAACCATAACTGAAAACTATTTTAATTAAAAAAAACCTTTTTAAGTTTCTGGAAATTGTTCTAAGTGCATACAGCAAATCAGACATTTTCCAATGTAATAAAAAAATTGGCTAGACTCTGTCCCCAGTTCTTAGGAGGTAGCCTCTAAATCCTTGGAATTTCTTTTGTTATTCATGGGGGACCCCTTGGACCACATCAGAGTTTATGCTAACAAAATGATTCAAGATGGGTGATGGCCATGTCAGAAAAACCAACTATGTGATTAGATGGTTAGAGCTTTGAATCAAATTATATCAGCCCAATTTCTGAGAAAGGAGAGAGCTGGAGATTGGTATCAACTTCCTGGCCAATGAATGATTCAAACAGTTATGCCTATAAAATGAGACCTCATAAAAATTCTGGGCAATCTGAAAACTTGAGTGAGCCCGCCTGGCTGGCAATACTCTGTGCATATTACACATGATGTGTAAGGAAGGATGATGCACCCTGACTTCATGAGAAAAGGGCTGGAAGCTTTGTGTTTAGAAGCCTCCCATATCTCACCCTATACATCTCTTGGTTGGTTCTGATTTGTATCCATTCTGCTATAAAAATATCATAATCTTAAGTATAGGACTTTCCTGGATTCTGTAAATCATTCTAGTGAATTATCAAATCTACAGGGCCATGAAAAGCCGTGAATTTATAAATAGTTGGTCAGAAGTGAGAATGGTCCTAGAAACCCTCCAATAGCGGCTGGTATCTGAAGGGAGGTCAGTCTTGTAGCGACCATGCGACGTTAAGCATAACTCCAGGTTTTGCATCAGAAGTCATTATACTAAGTCACTGATCAAGAAAATCTAACAAATCTTGGCAAAAACAAGAATCTGTGGCATTTGAGCCATGACCCATTTCCTCCCCCATAAACAGCTAAGAAGATGGTGGTGGGGGCTCTCTTTCTCCTCAATCTCCTGTTAAGGAATATGGCATTTTACCAGGAAGGGCAGACTACCAGAATATCTCATTTCCCCTAGCTGTAAGCTGAAAAAGCTAAATTCCTCACATACATGGCCATGAAACTGGGCAATCCCTTCTTCCATCCAGCCCCCACTCATACAGTGAAGGCTCTACACAAGCACAGCAGGCTGAAAAAAAATGTGGGAACTGACATCCCTCCCTCAGCTTGCTCAGAGGAGCGAGGTTCATGTCAGGAAAGGCAAGCTAAGGGCAACAGAGCCTACCTCCCCTGCCCAACACTCCGGTCATAAAGCAGGGGTGTCACTCTCAGAGAAGTGATAACTGTCCCCATTCTCACTCCAGAGCACTGACTCAGAAATTATGCCCAGGGGGTGAGGTAGTCTATAACAGAGCTGTAGAGATCTCTCAAATGAAATTACTTTATTTGAAATGGATTATGGGAAAGTTTAAGCCTAAGAGCACTCTTGAAAACACTGGAGATTTTGGTGGTTAGCAATCCACAGGAATCTGCTAACTTCATGAAAGCAGCAGGAAGCTATACTGTAAACCTGTCAGTTTCCCAGAAAGAACCAGGGAAAGAGACAGACAAGAAGAGTGCTCTTGGGGTCAAAACCTAAAATACTGGCCTCAAAAAAACATTCTGAAAAGGGATCCAAATGTAACTGGATCAGACTTGTAGCAATTTACGTCCCAAGAAAACAACAGGGCTATCTGCCAGCAATTAGTGAAATCCAGCAGCTGAGTGTTAAATCAACAAAGGCAGAAAACTTAACAGAGATCAGACAGAGAATAAAATAGAGCCCTACTAAATCTACTGTCATCCCATTTGACCACATACACACTAAAGACTCCTCCCTCTGAGAAAGGTGACATCAGAGGCTTCATACTGCAAGAGAAAAAAATCTCACAAAAATAGTCCAGCTTTTCACCTAAGAATAGGAACAAGACAAGGATCCCCATTTTTGATATGTCTATTCAATAAATATTAGAAGTTCTAACCTGAGCAATTAGGCAAGAAAAAGAAATAGAAAGCATTCAAACTGTAAATAAAGAAGTAAAATTACGTCTGGTCACAGATTATGTGATCTTACCTGCAGAAAACATGAGAGATTCCACAAACTGTTAGAACTTATACATAAACACAGCAAAACAGCAGGACATAAAGTCAACACACAAAAATTAGTTTGGATTTCTATACACTAACAAGCTATCTGAAAAGGATATTAGGAAAATAATCCATTTACAATAGCATAAAAAATACAATATTTAGATTATTCATAATTGTGAATTATTAAATTTAATATTATTAAAATGCCCATACTGTCAAAACCATCTACAGATTTGATGCAATCCTTATCTAAATATCACTGGCTCTTTTTACAGGAAAAAAACCCTAAAATTCATATGGAACTATAAGATAGGCAAATCAATCTTGAGAAAGAAGAATGAAGCTAAAGACACCACACTTACTGGTTTTGAAACATTACAAAGCTAAAGTAATCAAAACTCTGAGGACTGGCATAAAAATGGATATATAGACCAATAGAACAGAACAGAAAGTCCAGAAATAAATTCCCATATATTTGGTCAAGTAATCTTTCACAATGGTGTCAAGAATACACAATGAGGAAAACACAGCACATTCAACAAATGGTGTTGGGCAAACTGGATATCCAGAACCAAAGGAATGATACTGAACCCTTATTTTACACCATATACACACACACAAAATCAACTCAAAGTGGATTAAAGATTTAAACATAAAATCCAGGCAATGATTTCTTAAATATGATACTAAAGCACAGGCAAAAAATGCAAAAATAGACCCAAGTGGGACTATTTCAAACTGAAAATCTTCTGTACAGAGAAGGAAACCATCAACAGAGTGAAAAGGCAACTTATGGGATGGGAGAAAATATTTGCAAACCATGTATCTTATAAGGGGGTAATACTCAAAATATATAAAGAACTCCTACAATTCAACAACAAAAAGACTAATAATCTGGTTTAAAAATATGCAGGGGAAGGATGTGAACAAATATTTCTCCAAAGAAGACATACGAACGGCCAACAGGTATATTAAAAGATGCTTGACATCACCAATGATCAAAGAAATGCAAATCAAAATGTTAATGAGGCATCACCTCACCCCTAGTAGGATGGCCATTACTTAAAAGAAAAAAAAAAAAGGAAATATTAATGAAGATGTGAAGAAATCTGAACCCTTGTACACAATTAGTGGGAATGCAAAATAGGGCACCCATAATGGAAAAAAGTATGGAGATAACTCAAAAAATTATAAAAAGAACTACCACATGAAACAGCAACCCCACTTCTGGGTATTTATCCAAAAGAACTGAAAACAAGATCTGAAAGAGAATTTGCATTCTCATGTTCACTGCCGCTTTATTCACAACAGCAAAAAGTAGAAATAATCTAGTCTACATCAGTGGATGAATGGATAAAGAAGAATGGTATATACATACAGTAGAATATTATTTAGCCATAGAAAGAAGGAAATCCTGTCATATGTAATAACATGCATGAACCTTGAGAACATTATACTAAGTGACATAAGGCAGACACAGAAAGACAAATATTACATGATCCCACATATATGAGGTATCTAACGTAGTCACACTCACAGAAAACAGAAAGTAGAATGGTCACTGCCAAGGACTGGGAAGAAGGAAAAATGGGGAGTTGCTGTTCAATGAGTACAAAACTTCAGTCATGCACAGTGAAAAAGCTCTAGAGATTTGCTGTACAACATTGTGCTTACAGTTAACAATACTATACAGTGCATTAAAAATCTGTTGAAAGGGCAGATCTCATGTATAACATGCTTTTAGCCACAATAAAAAAAAATATAAAATTTAATTTAAAAATAATAAGTAGGAGGTGGGTGGGGGAATGGGGTAACTGGGTGACAGGCATTAAGGAGGGCACATGATGTGATGAGCACTGGGTATTATATGCAATTGATGAATAAATGAACTGTATATCTGAAACTAATGATACACTGTATGTTAAGTAATTGAATTTAAATGGGAAAAAATTAGTAAATGTCCCATATACTAATAATGAACAAGTGGAATTTGAAATTAAAAACACAATACATCAAAAACTATGATGTACTATATAGTTGCTAACTGAATAAAAAAAAAACAATACCATGTATATTAGCACCCAAAAAATAACATTCTTAGGTATAAATCTAATAAAACATGTATAATATCTCTATGAAGAAAGTTATAAAGCCCTGAAGAAAAAAATCAAAGAGAACTAAATAAATGGAGAGATAGTCCATGTTCATGGATAGGAAGACTCAATATTGTCAGTATGTCAGTTCTTCCCAACTTGACCAACAAATTCAATGCTATCACAATCAAAATCCCAACAAGTTATTAATGAATACTGACAAACTGATTCTAAAGTTTATATGGAGAGGCAAAAGCCCCCAAAATAGCCAATACAATATTGAAGGTGAAGAACTAAGTTGGAGGACTGATGTTACTCAATTTCAAGACTCACGAGAGAGCTACAGTAATCAAGACAAAGTGGTATTGGTGAAAGAACAAACAGATTAAAGAAACAAAAGAGAGAGCCCAGAAATAAACCCCCATAAGTATAGTCAATTCATTTTTGACGAAGGAACAAAGGCAGTACAGTGGAGCAAAGACAGTCTCTTCAACTGTCAGATGGTGTTAGAACAACTGGATATCCATACACACAAAAATTAATCTAGATACAGACCTTACACCTTTCACAAAATCAGTAGACCCAAATGTAAAATGAAAAATTAATAAACTTCCAGAAGATAATATAGGAGAAAATCTAGATGACCTTGAGTATGGTAATAATGCCTTTGTCATTATACACTAAAACAAGAACCATGAAAAAACAATTGATAAGCTAGACTTCATTAAAATTAAAAACTTCTGCCCTAAAAAAAAAAAAAAAAAAAAAGACAACAGTAAAAGAATTATAAGGCAAGTCACAGACTGGGAGAAAGTATTTGCAAAATATACATTTGATGAAGGACTATTATCCAAAATATACAAAGAACTCCAAAAACTCAACAATAACCCAATTAACAAACAACCCAATTAAAAATAGGCCAAAGACCTTAACAGACACCTCACCAAAGAAGATACACAGATGGGAAAAAAAAAAAAAAAAGAATATATACACATGGCAAATAACCATATAAAAAGATGCTCGATATCATAGGAAATATAAATAAAAATAAAAAATGAAATACCACTACCTACTTAGTAGAATGGCCAAAATCCAGAATACTGACACCACTGCTAAATGCTGATGTGGACATGGGGTTACAGGAGCTCCCACTCATTGCTGGTGGGAATGCAAAATGGTACAGCCACTCTGGAAGACAGTACTCCTACCACACAATCCAGCAATTGTGCTTCTTGGTATTTATTAAAGGCAGTTAAAAATTATGTCTACAGGAAAACCTGCAAACAAATGTTCACAGAAGCTTTATTGTTAATTGGAAAAATGTAGAAGCAACCAAGATGTTCCTCAGTAGGTGACTGGATAAACGGTGATACATCTAGACAATGGAATACTATTCAGCACTAAAAAGAAATGACCTACCAAGTCATGAAAAGACGTGGAAGAATCTTAAATGCTTATTGCTATGTGAAAGAAGCCAATCTTTTTTTTTTTTTTTAAGATTTTACTTATTTATTTGAGAGAGAGAGAGTGAGGGAGAGCATGAGAGGAGAGAAGGTCAGATGGGGAAGCGGACTCCCCATGGAGCTGGGAGCCTGATGCAGGACTCAATCCCAGGACTCCAGGATCATGACCTAAGCCAAAGGCAGCCGCTTAACCAACTGAGTCACCCAGGTGCCCAAAAGAAGCCAATCTTAAAAGAATATGTATCTATGACTCTGACTGCATGATACTCTGGAAAATGAAAAACTATAGATGATTAAAAGATTGGTGGCTTGGGGGAGAGAGGAAGAGATGAACAGGCAAAGCACAGAGAACTTTTAGGGCAGTGAAAATATTCTATATGATATTGTAACGATGGATATATAACATTAGACATCTGTCCAAACCTGTAAAATGTACAACACCATGAGTGAAGCCTACGGTAAACTATGGGCTTTGAGTGACTATGATATATTGATGGAGGTTCATCCTTCGTGAAAAATGAGCCATTCTGGTGAGTGACAGGGACAATGGGGAAGGCTGTGCATGTGTGGGGATAAAGGATATACAGGAAATCTCTGTACCCTCCTCGCAATTTTGTTGTAAAATCTAAATCTGCTTTAAAAAAATCTTTTTAAAAAAAAAGAAAATTTAAAAATAGTCTGACATTTTGTATTAGCACAAAGTGTAACAAAGACAAGACAATAGCATGGTGGTAAATGTACTAGACTGAAGCCTCCCTATCTGAGTTTGAATTGCAGCAGCAGATAGCCTCTTTACCTTGCTTTCTTGATCCGTAAAATGAATTAGACTAGAGGAACTTGAAAATCTCTTTCAGCTCTAAAAGCCTATGAATCATCTTAACACAAACCAGAAAGCTTGGAATAAAACAATACACTTGAATAACATCACCCAAAAAGCCTGTTGAGTATTTTTTAAAATGGACTATTACTGAAGTTTTTTAAGTCTTAAGAAAAATCATGTAATGCAGATGGCTGTTCCATTGTTAAAATAAACATTTCACATGCTTTCTCAGCCATTTTAGTGTTTTTACATGATCCACCCAAATATCAAACTGGTATCTGAAACAATAGTTTGGACATTTTCCATGTTATGAAACATCCTAAATGTTCTTTAAAAAAGATTCTGGTACGTGATATACAAAACATTCTTTCAAGAAAATGCATACTTAATTTTAGTGGAAGTTCTGAGAAAAAGCTTTATTCAGTTTTTCTTTATTAGCAAGTGATATATATGGAAATAAACACGTTGTATAGTGGCAAAGGTGGACCTTAGAATCAGAAGATACAAGTCTTTACTACCTCTACCTAACTTACTATCCCTCAAGCAAATTAATATATCACCCAAGCCTCAATCATCCTGTTTGTAAAATAAGAGGTTGGACATTCTCCAAACTTTTCACACTCAGACTGCTTGTATTGTTTTTCTTCTACACATACCATAGCTCAAGGATCTGCCTTTCAGACAGATTGTATTTATTTAGGGTAATATTTAGGATAATAAATCATCTTCTGGTTTCTTCTACCAAAGAATGCCAATCTGAGATTCAGAACAACTTGAGATAGAAATTCAGAGATACATTTCTAATTCAAAGCAATAAATCTACTAAGAAAGAATGCAATATTTCTATTAGGTTATTGAAATACCAGTAACGACACCTATTTTTATATTGAGTAGAGCAACACCAAGCTGAGAAGCACAGGTCTAAATGGTAACTAAGACAACCAATACAGTGGGGAAAAAGTAAAACCACCATATTCTTTTCATTTGTTCAAATGAAATTACAATGTCAGGTACTGTGCTCTCATGATTTACTTTTTAAATCAAAACAATTGGGTTTTTTTTCCCTAGATTGCACTTATTTTTTAAGTCTTCCCTCCTTTTCCCTTGGGGAGAGGTGGTTAACCATGTTTATCTTTTAGACTGATTAGCTTTCCAAGAAGCAGTTTCAACTTCAAAAAATGTTATTGCAATCACCAATAATACCAAAAATAGTACCATGCAGTCAAGAGACACCTTCTAAATAACTAAAAGAATAAATGCCACATCTGTTGTATGCAGAAGTTTTAGGGAGACTATCACCACTGCCTTCCTGAATCTTACACTTAACAGCCCTCAAGCATACAGTTGCCTCTTCCCTCCTTTAGTGTTTTTAGTCAATGTTTTAACTACTCTTACTCCTTTTACCTCCCATGTCAAGGGGATTTTTATCTTTCCAATTACATGTACTCCATGTAGTATGTGCTGAAAGATCATGGATCAAGCACTTCTCTCTTCATATTTATTTTAAATAAATGGAGTTTTAAATTGATTCATGTTAAAACACAATAAAGACACAATGATTAAAATCGGTGCATGGACAGTCAAATGAAGAGAAGAGAACAGAAAGTCCAAAACAAAACCAAATACAGAATCTTAGTATATGATAACGGTAAAGCATCAACACCGTGGGGATTAAAATTGAAGCCATACTTGGAGTATAAATCCCAGATGGACCACAGATTTAAAGACAAAAAAAAAACTTATTATAAAAGTTCCAGAAGATAATGTAAGAGAATTTTTTTATAATTTCACAGTGGGGAAGGCATCATTAACTATGTTAAGATTACAAGTGCTATATATATGGACTATAAAAGACAGACCACGCAAATATACTAAAAAGAAAACCAAACTTTAAAAGAAGATTTCACCATAAACAAAGAGAACTTGAAAAATATTGGCAAGTCCTATTATAAAGGCACATACACACACACTCTCTAATCAAATTAGAAAGAATAGAAGACCAACATCTAACTTTAAAATGAGCACTAATTATGACACCACTGACATAAAAAGTATTGAAATGGCTCATAAACATACAAAAATATAATTAATCTCATTAATTTCATTCACAATAGGAGAAATGCAAAATAAAACTATACTGAATACCATATTTCAACTATCAGATTGGCACAGATCCAGGAGTTTGACAGCACATTGTGTTTCTAAAGCTGGAGGGAAACAGGAAATCTCATATAATGCTGGTAGGAATGTAAATTGTTAAATCTCTACTGAGTATAACCTGGCTACATCTATCAAAATTTATACGTTTTCGTATTCTTTGACTCAGTAATTCCACTTGTAGGAATTTACCTAACAAATACACTAACACACACATAAAATGATATATGTCTGAGGTTTTACACAGCAGGATAATTTATAGTAGAAAAATAACATAAACCATCGAAATGCCCATCAGTTAGGAACTAGTTAAATAATAAAAAAGTCCTAAGCATATCAATATGAAAGGCTCTTCAGGACATATTGTTAAGTGAAAAGAGAAAATTGTACAACAGTGTGTCTGGAATGCTAGGGGATATAATAATACATACTTGAATTTGCTTGTATATGTATAGGAAGATTCTGGAACAGTACAAAAGAAACCAAACATAAGTTAACTTGCTTGGGAGACAGGGTAAAAATTGTGTGAATGAGAACAAAAGTGGGGAAGACTTTTTATATTTTTTGCATTATTTATTTTTATCCATTGTAAAAAAAACTAAAAAAAGAAAAATAAGATTAATGATATAGTTGAATTGGAACTAAACTTCAACTAAGTTCATCATTGAAAATGAAATCAAAGGTAAAAGATTTTTTAAATGTCTATTTCTAGAGTGTGGAGAAGTAGATACTTTGAGGGGCACTTGGGATTTCCCATTACAAAACAACTGGTTATTTTTATAAATCTGAATGTACATATGCCCTATAATATATAAATTTCACTGGCAGATGTGATCTCCCAAACTCTTAGACATGTGCACCAGGAGAAAGATTAAAAAATGTTCATAGTTTTACTATTAATAATAATAAAATCCTGAAAATAACTCAAATTTGAATCAATAATCACATAATGGATGAAACACAATAATGTAACAAATTAATCTTAAATTACAATAAGTGGGAGAATAAAGCTTAGAAAGAATACCATCTTTCTAAAGTTTAAAAAAAAAGCAAACTAAACAAATACTGTTAAGGACTAATACTTATTTGGTGAAACTATGGAATAAAGGGTAAAGGGACTACATAAAAAATGCAGATGGACTGGTCACCTCTGTCGTGGAGAGGCATGGGAGGCCAAGAGATACGAAAGAGGAAAATGTGGAGGTAAGGATACCTGTAATATTCTTATTCTTAAATTGAGTGGTGTGTTCACAAATGTTTATTATATTATCAACTTCATAACTTAAATGTGTTAAATGCTTTATGTGTCAAGTTGTGTTTTGTCTTTAAAGATAATAACACACAAGTTTAACATTTCTTGGCAAACTGTAATACACCACACTGGATTTATAAAACTCCATCTTTCTAGATAAGCTGATAAATAAGTAATTATAAGCATTAACCTGATTTTCTCCTTCTGCTTATTGTAGAGTTTCTTTTATAACAGAAAAAATCAGTTAAGTAGGTATATTAGTACTTCAACTTTCAATCTCTGGGAAACTTTCACCTATGTGGCATTATAAGCTCTCTTCCAGTTATGAAAATGATAGTTTTAGACACCTTTTGATCCCCATAGAGCTCCGAGAAGAGCACATATTTCAGATTTCCAGAACAAATATCTAAAATTAAAATTTCATTCAGCACTTTAGAAAACTATACATTTTCTCTTCTTTAAAAAAAAAAAGTCAGAGAGGTACCTGGATGAATCAGTTAAGTGTCCAACCCAATTTCAGCTCAGGTCATCAGAGTCGTAAGATCAAACCCGGTGTTGGGCTCCATGCCGGGGACAGTCTGCTTGAGATTCTCTCTCCCTGCCCTTGCCCTTCCCCACCACTCTCTCTCTCTTTCTCTCTCTTTATAAGTAAATAAATAAATAAATAAATAAATATTAAAATTAGACATAAAAGCCATAATAGCTTCCTGAAGTAGATTTCAGTATATAGGGAACTACTGCCCTAGCTCTTTAATACATACTCCATGATCCCCAGGTCCTGGGAGATTCCCATATCAGGCTCCTCACTCAGAAGGAGCCTGCTTCTTCCTCTGCCTGCTGCTCCCCCTGCTTGTGCTCTCTCTCTCTAACAAATAAATAAATAAAATCTTTAAAATATATATACATATTTTAAATTTATTTTTATTAGCCTATTTGTGTCCTTCATGTTTATTTATCCTGTTGCTATATATACTGCAATTTACACTGTTTATCATTTGCCTTTTTATTTTCTTACGCTGCTTCATGAATTCACTTTCACTTTTTATGTACTTATATCCATCTCTTTTTTCTTCATGTTTTCATCCTTTGCTCTTACACTTTAAAAAAAAAAAAACTCATACTGCAATCAATAAATGCATCTTTAAACTGTTCATATGGCAGCCTTTCTTAAAAACCATGTATCTTAGACAAAAAAAACACTTTTTTGTCTAAAAATTGAGTCAAATCAGTTTTTAAATTCATGAAAATTTAAATTCAATCTTTCCTAAGAATATTTCAGAAAAATATACTATGTTCATCTAATTAAAGACTTTCATTCTAGTTTCAGATTCTTTTCCATAAATGAATGTGCCTTTAACTACAAACTCAACTTGTATGACTGTTAACAGAAGCAAGCTTAATGCTGCCTCTCTTCTCCCTAGAGTTAATGGGCAAGACGAAAGAATCCCAGCCCAAGTAATAAAAAGGCTTCTCATCACTTAGCCAAGCCCAACATAGCCACCCATGGAAAAGAGGGAGACAGTCTTTCTGGAACATGTGAATCTGCCTTCCCTTGCTCAGGAGAGGACCAGCATTTCCCCTTGCAGTCTCACCAGGTACAAGAGCACAGGCAATGAGGATGTGTAGGTCTTGTTGCCCCAGCTGCCAGTTCAACAGACCTATATTCATGGGATAGGACTTCGTTCAAAGACAACTAGCCGGGGCACAAACAACCTAACAATCTTTTAAAAGTGGATAGCTAAGTCAGCTACACGCTTAGATTTCCAACGTAGGATTTATGTCTAAATAAATAATTAACATGATCACTTTGTTTAATATTTAAATCCAACTAACTTAATTGTCTCATTACAAAGTGGTTTTGTTATTATGCGAGGCACAAAAGTAAATTGTTCGGGGACACTCCCAAAACACTTCAAGAATCTATTGGTCTGTTTTCCTAAAATTAAAAGTACAACCCTCACCCACACCCATGCGTAAAAGCAGAGGTTCTAAATATGTACACAGCATGTGGGAAGCAAGCCTACAATCTATCTTAAGTCATGTCACTGGGATAGTTTGGCTTCCTGGTTTCAGGATGGATAAGTTTAACAATATAAGGATATGACAGAAAAGTGACAAAAATTTTGGCAAGTCAACTACGATACTGAAAAGGTCAATAAGAATTCTATCCCATCCCAAAAGTATTTGTCCTGGGTCATCTCTAATGAACCTAGAAGAGCCAGCATATTTCACAGAGGCTAAATAAAACTTTTTAAAAGGTTAACGGAAAAATATTTATGTGAAAAATGCCTCCAAATAATCTTTTAGTGGGTGGATTCAGCACATACCAGTGAATACCTTTGAGCTTAGTCCAATTTTGAATTAAGCTAGAGTTCACCTTTAAGAAACAATGAACCTGTTTTTAAGTAAAACCCTCTATTAATAAAAAACATGGAATGTGAATACAAAATAAAAGATATTATCAACTGAACTGTATCTAAATATTTTACAAAGTTTTCCATGAGCCGTCAGTAGATCTTTAAAATGCATGATCTTTTAAAAAACTTGTTAGTCATTCATCTGTAAAAATCTAGCTTTTTATGTGTATGCCAAGCATAAAATTGCCCCATGCTAAATTTAACACAAACCTCATATCACAGTTATGTGTTCTCGCACTTCAACATGACTATGACAGTGATTTAAAGGGTAAAAACACACAGAACAGCCAGTCCACCTTTTGCTGCAATTCAGTAGAATGAAGAAAGCCTGAGAAACATTCAAAAATTAGGTCCATATTTTAAATCTGCAGGCAATCAAGCCAGGAGTCAGGCTATGCAATCACAATCACTTGCAAAACCATTTAAACCATTTTTTTTTTAGTTCTAATTGTTGGCAGTTTCTTATGACTGTAATCTTTAAAAAAATATCTTCCACTTCAAAAATTAAATGCACATGTACATTAACTTTTTTTGTCTACTTAGAGTTAGGTGCTAGCTATGCCAGGTTAAAATTTTCTTTCTCCTTTCCAATTCTGCATTCCCTGCATTTAATTTTTGTACACTATGCTTCCAAGTTAATTTCACAATATTTATCCAAACAATGGTTAGCTAACTATAATTTGTAAAGTAATATAGAGTTTAATAAAGAAAATAATACAGAGTCACTTTATGATAACATCCTACCTTTCACAAAGTATGTTACCTTTGCAGACGTTATTCAAGAATGGTTAATCATTTTACGAATGTTAGATTATTAAAGATACTCAGCATTATAAACTGGTATGCGTAACTCTTAACAGAGCTCATTGAATCAGAAGACATGAAACAAGCTGCTCAAGATCAGAAAATATGCCAGCGTGGCAGCCAGCAGGGACAACTTCGAATTCTTGTCTTCCCCAACATGCGCCATCCCAAGAGATGCCTACTCTCATCTTTGCCTGCAAAACTCTAAACACAGGTATTCTTCATCAGACAGAAACCAGTTAGGGCAGAATTTCAAACTTAAGGAATTAAGTAAAAAGAACTTAACATTAATGTTACCATAATATACAAATTTAATTCTCAGCTAATGGATTCATCACTTGAACGATCAATTGCTAAGAAACAAACTTTTTGCTAATGTTGTATTTAAGTAGCTAGGAGTTGGCTCCAGAGGACACTGGAGTGCTGCTAGAGAGAACCAGCCATCAGGGAGTAAAACAGTTACATTTCAGAGCAGGGCTGCCAGCATCCTCTGTGATAACCTGAGGCAGAGACCACTCAGTGTTCAGACGGAAGAACCCAGGCTTTGGCTTTGTCACCTCTCACAGTTTGGAAGGGCTGAGGGATCGTATCCTTCTTTCAAGTTCTCAATTTGAACTACTAGAAACTGAAGGAAGTTCTAAAGTGTTAACAGTTTAGTTAAGTTTCAAGCTGGCTCTGAATGCTTATTACTGTGTTAAATGAAAACAACACAGTACAAGATAATTATATAAAAATATGTGTGTACATAAAAAGAACTGAAATGGGATACAGTTGATTTTATTTTTTTAATTTAATTAATTAACACATAGTGCATTATTAGTTTCAGAGGTAGAGTTTAGTGATTCATCAGTCTTATATACTAACCAGTGCTTACTATATCCCATGCCCTCCTTAATGTCCATCACCCTGTTACCCCATCTCCCTATCCTCCCCCACCCCAGCAATCCTCAGCACTTTGTCTCCTATTCTAGTTTGTCTTCCTCTCTGATTTCATCTTCAAACAGTTGATTTTAGAGTATAATGGGTTTATAGATAATTGTTTTACTTTCTTGATTCTTTTATATTATAACAATGATGCAATAAAAACAGCTTTAAAAAATCAGATCCTCACCATGTAGAGTAAACGGTACTTAGTTTGCAATGACTAAACCATGCCAAGAATATAAGTGCTTGTGTCTTCCGTCAGCTCCAGGAAATCAAATACCATGACTTCCTTGTCTCTACCAAAACATCTCAAGCCCAAATAGATCCAATAAATATCCAGTGCCAGTCTAATCACTGAACCACTGACAAACACCAAGTGTAGTCAACATGAAAGTGAAAACTTACTGTTATTTGTTGGTTCAGGAAACCCAGCCTTTGGACCACTCCATCCTTTGTTTTCCCCTGTCTGAAAGATTAAGCCAATTGTTTAAATTCAGAGAAACAGATTTATGCGAAAAGAAAAAAGTTAACTAACCAATTAAGCAAAGGCAAAAGTCTCTCGCGTGATTATTTATTCTCTCCCTCTTTAACCCCAGGACCATGGACACAAAAGTAATTAATATGAGCAGTAACATTCTTCCTTTCCTATATGCAAATCTATTCTTATGTCTTTTTCTGCTTTTATCTGTTCATCTAAATTTATAATTTAAGTAATCAAGAAAGGCTCACAGTCAATACATGTAGTATATACAACATAGGTTCTATCTAGATGGTTAAAAAGCAAACAATTCTTAAACAGTAAATAACAATCATCACAAGTGCTAAAGTAACTCAAAGGGTTTTATGGTTTCTGAGGTCTAATCAACAATGGAAACTGTTCTGTGAAAGCTCTAAGAAGGGTCATGAAATACTGCTAATGACATACATAGAAGATTGAAAACTAAGCCCAAACTTTAAGTAAAACATATAATATCCTGACTTTTGTCAGGCCATTTGATCTGCCTGTTATAAAAATAAATTCAGAGAAGCCAAAGTATTTTGAAGTGGTAAGTATTTTAGTCAAATTAATAAGTGACTTTAACTGGTTATGATCTCTTTGTGTGGAGTTGGTCTTATTGATATAAAGTACTACAAGGGAAAAAAGTCATATTTCCTATTATAATCAGCTTTTATATTTATACTATCAGATGTTAAAGTTCAAATGGAAAAATAAACTCTAGATATAAACACAAAATATAATCCTGGCAAATAGTATACCACTGTGAAAGGACAGAAGAGGAGTAAATGCTCATAAATGCAGGTGGGTGTCAATGGAAGGCCCGAGGAGACCCCACATACACATTCTCTGTGAAGATGAGATCAGAATGAGAAGAAAGCTGCCTGAGGGGGGTTAAAAGTTTGAGGAAAGTGGAGCAAGGTATTAAGTCACATTAGGGAAGAGAAGAGGAGGCAGATCAGAAGAATGCAGATTCTCAGGCACCCACCTCTGAGACTCAGGCACACAGTCTGCTTGAGAATGAGTCTGGGCAAGAAAATCAAGAATTATGTCCCCATATCCACCATACTCTTATGATCAAGTAATAAGCACAACAGCTGACTACAGAGCATGCAGATATACCTCACCCCTTGGGACAGTGAAGAGAGACTGCTGAAACCTGAGGGCAGAGCAGAAACATTGAGGGGAAAATCCTCCCCAAACCTCACCCCACACAAAACACAGATAATAGCACGCCATTGCTGAAGGAATTTGAAGTCAGTAGTGATGATAGCAACAACAAAACTCAAAATGAGCTCAACTACTGACAAGATTGATACCACCCTCTATACCCTCCAGAATTAACATGACAGAAAAGACATGCCTATTTCTCAACATAAATACTGTTTAACTCAGCCTCCAAAATTTTTCAATATAAAATGTCCATTACTTATTCAAAAATTATAAGACAACCAAAATTTCAAGAATTACCCATTGTCAGAGGATAAAGAAGTCAACAAAACAGGACCCAGAGGTCAGAATTATAAAAAATAAATTTTATAATACCTAAGATTAGCAGGTTAGAAGATTTAATATATGTAATGTACATAATATAATGACAGACAACATGTTTAAACATATGGGGAATCTCAACAGAGAAATAGAAACTATAGAACAAAAGCGATTGGAAATCTTGGGGGACAGTCACAGATGAAAATTAATGCTGATGTTATTAACTCATGGACACAGATGAAAAAATATTCATTAAAACTGCAGATAAATCAATAGAAATTATTCAAACTGAAGCACAGGAAAAAAAGGTTAAAAATTAAAAGGAACAAAAGATACTAGAGCTACAAAACAATACCAATGGTCTAACGAATGTGTAACTGGAAATTCCACAGAAGAGAGGAAACAAAGAATAAGAAATATTTGAAAAAATAACAGTTGAGAATTTGATGAAGTAGCCAAATTATAACAAACCACAGATACCATGTTCAGAGACCACTAAAGCAGGAAAAATACAAAAAGGGGAAGAAAGAAGGAGGAAGAAAAGAGGAGAAAGGGAGGAAGGAGAGAGGAAGAACAGGCAAGAGGGCAGAAGGATAAAGCAAAAAAAAAAATCATATTTACACATATTATAGTCAAACTGCTGAGAACTAATGAAAAAAGAAAATTCTGACAGCCTTCAAAGGGAAAAAGATAACATGAAGAGGAAAGAGCAGGTAAGAATTACAGCAGATGTTTCAACAAAAACTATGCAAGTCAAGAGACAATGAAACAAGATCTTTTCAGTACAGTAGATCCCCTTATCTAGAGGGGATGCATTCCAAGTTCCCTAGCAGGCACCTGATAGCACAGATAGTACAAAACCCTATATATACTATGTTTTTTCCTGAACATACAGACCTACAACATGTTTAATTTATAAATTAGGTACAGTAAGAGATTAAGAATAATAAATAATAAAATAGAACAATTATAACACTATAGTAAGTTATGTGAACGTGATCTTTCTCTCAAAATATCTTACTGTATTATACTCACTATTCTTGTGATGATTTGAGATGATAAAATGCCTACAGGATGAGATTAAGTGAGGTGAATGGCAAAGGCATTCTAATGTAGACTTAGGCAACTATTAATTTTCTGATGAGCTTTCAGACCTGTGGATGGCCGCAGGTGACTGAATCCATGGAGAGTGAAACCATAAATACGGGAGACTACTGTACTGAAAGAAAAAAACCCAGAATCCAATCCTATATCCAGACAAAAATAACTTGCAAAAATGAAAATGAAATAAAGACTTCTTTATCAAACAAAAACCAAGAGAAATTACTTCCAGTAGATTTGTTAATACAAGTAGTTCTAGAGTAAGTTTTATAAGCAGGAGTATAATACCAGAAAGAAATCTAAACAAATGAACATTATTCATGAATATGGATCTACACGAATGAATGAGGAGTACTGAAAATGGTAAAAATGAGGGTAAATATAAGACATTTTTTCTGATTTCAACAACATAAAATGATAATTGACTATATAAAGCATAATTAGTAACAATAAATTGTGAGTTTATACTATATATAGAAGTAATATGTATGACCACAATAGGAGGTCTCTGAAACATACAGAGTATAATCACAATAGGTCATAAAGAAAGATAGAAAAATAAAATGTATGGCCATATTAGAGGTCAAAGAGAGGAAAGTGAACAAAGAATAAATGGAATAAATAGAAACAAGTAGTAAGACAATACATTTAAATCCAGCCGTATCAATAACTACAATAAATGTAAATGGTCTAATCACCTTCAACTAAAAGACAGACTGTCAAATTAGATTTTAAAAAGCAAGACCCAATTGTGTTTTCTTAAAAAAAGCAATTTAAGTATAAAGACACAGATAGGCTAAGACGATGGCGGAAAAATATCTCATGCAAACATTAATCAAATTTAAACTGGGATGGCTATAATAATATCAGACAAAGCAGAATTCAGGTAAAGGATTATCAAGGCTAAGGAAAGAAATCATGTAATAATAAAGTGGCCAAGTCATCAAAAAGACATAACAATGCTAATTATATATATATATGTTAACCACAAAACTTTAAAGTACACAGAACAAAATTGATAAAACTGAAAGAAGTTGGAGACACTATCCAACTTATAACTGGAGACACTAACAATAAAATAAGCAGAAAGAAAATCAGGAGGAATACAAGACTGGAAAGAAGCCAAAAAGAAAACTAAAACATATCTTGAACTGAATAAAAATAAAAACTCAACTTGTCAAAATCTGTAGGACAAAGTTAAAAATCTGCCAGTGAAATTCACCATTACAACAGGCTAAACAGAAAAATCATATGACATATCAACAGATGCAGAGAAAGCATTTAGCAAAATTCAAAATTCAAAATGTACTGATAATTAAGTAAAAAAAAACCCCCAATCTCTTAATAAAGCAGGAATATAAGGAAATATCAATCTGATACAGAGTATCTATGAAAAAAAAAACTACAATCATCATGGTATTTATAAAGGTGAAAGACTGAATGACTTTCCTTCTACAATGGGGAACAAGGTAAGGATATCTGCTTTCCTATTCAACAATCAACCACTTCTATTCACCATTGTACCAGCAATATGTACCAGCATTTTCACAGCAATAAAGCAAGGCAAATAGATAAAAGCATACAGATTAGAAGGGAAGAAATAAAACTGTCTTTCTTCATAGATGATATGGTCATCAATGCAGAAAATTCCACACACTCTACAAAATAAACTATTATAACTTATTACTCAGTTTAGCTAGGTCACAGAGCACAAGGTCAATGTATAAAGACCAACTTTATTTCTATACAATAGAAAAGAACTGGAAATTGAATGGTACAGTCATTGGTTTAAAAACCAACATCATTAAAAAATATACCATTAATAATATATCCAAAAACATGAACCACTTAGGGATAAACATAAAAATTGTGTAAAGTATTTCTATGAAAACATAGAGAACACTGCTGTGAGATACTTCTATAAAAACCTGAATAAATGGAGAGCTAGATCTTGTTCATGGATGAGATTCCATATTAAGATACTGATTTACGTGAAACTGATATTCAACACAATCCTAAAGAAAACTTCCCAGTTGTCTCTTTCTTTTCTTGGTAAAGACTGATTCTAAAATTTCTATGGAAATGCAAAGGCTCCAGACTAGCCAAAATAATTTAAAAAATAAAAAAACAGAACAAAGACAAGAGTTCTTTATCTGATTTCAAACCCATACATAATTATAATAGCTTCAGGATAGACATATGGATTAAAGGAACAGAATCTAGAAAGAGACCCACAAATATGTGGTCAACTGATTTTCAACAATTGCTAAGAGAATTCAGTGGAAAAGCATTAATCTTTGAAACAAATGATGCTAGAACAACTGGATCACCTATGCGGAAAAGGAGGGAAGGAGAGGACAGGAAGGGAGGGAAGGAAAAGGCAGGGGAGTTCTTTATCTGATAAAGAATTTGTGTCCAAAATATATAAAGAACTCTTATACAACTACTCAATAAGAAAGCAAACTATCCAATTTTTAAAAAGACAAAACTTTGAATAGGCATTTCAGGGAAGAGATATGAATGGTAAATAAACATATAAAATATTCAACATTATCAGTTATTAGGAATATACAAATTAAATTCCAGTGAGATAACATTATACACCTACAAGTACAATCAAAACTATCAAAACCAACAATACCAAGAGCTGAATGTGAAGTAACTGCAGCTCTCAAACACTCCTGGTGGGAATACAAATTGGTACAGCCTCTCTGGAAAACCTCTTCACAGCTTCTTAACAAAGTTACACATGTGCTAATTATACAAATATGCACATAAAGAATATACAAGAGAAATATATACATATAAAGACTTATACATGAATGTTTACAGCCACATAGTTTATAATAGACTCAAAGTAGAAAGAGCCCAAATGTTGGTGCAGACTAAAACAGTAACAGACAATAGAAAAAAAAAAAAAAACTAATGATAAATGCAACAGCACGGAAGAATCTTAGCATTATGAAGCCAGACATAAAAGGCTTCCTAATGTATGAGCCAAATTATATGACGTTCTGGAAAGGCAAAATTATAGAAACAGAAATCAAGTGAGTGCTTGCCAGGAGCTAAGGGGAGGGGAAGAGATTAACTACAAACGGGAACTTTTCTGGGTTAACAGAAGTATTATATATCTTAATTGTGGTGCCAGTTAATGAATGTGTATGCAAATAACAACACACTTATGTCAAAATTCACTGAACTGCATCTCAATAAATCTGAAATTTTTTATAAAGTGGGGATATGTTAGTACATACACATAGAATATCTCTGTAAAGATATTTATTTCTATTTATCAAATCCTTATATAATATTCACTGTATTTCAGACAGTATTCTAAATGTTGTACAATTAACTCATTGTGGAAGATGCTATTCAAAAGAGAGACTAAGAGGGTGCCTGGGTGGCTCAGCGGGTTAAGCCTCTGCCTTCAGCTCAGGTCATGATCCCGGAGTCCTGGGATCGAGTCCCACATCGGGCTCTCTGCTCAGCAGGGAGCCTGCTTCCCCTCCCCTCTCTGTCTCTCTGCCTACTTGTGATCTCTCTCTCTGTCAAATAAATAAATAAATAAAATATTAAAAAAAAAAAAAGAGAGACTAGGAGACCAAGGATCTCAGAGTGAAATAAGATTAACTTTTTCCTCAGTGTTCACCCGTTCATGCTATTTGAATTCTTTCAGCCATATATATAATTGTTTATTAAGAAAAAAAACTTTTTAAAAACACGCTTTTGCAGGTTTTTAAGCTGCTTTTCCCACATTCATCACAGATTTTATTGACAGATCAGTGTATTCAGTCCTTGTCCTGATCTCTCTGTAGCATATGACTGCTACCTACTTCTTTTTTTTTTTAATGTTCTGTTAGTCACCATACAGTACTTCAGCTGGAGGAATCATGCTACCTACTTCTTAAAGCCACTCTCTCTTCCTGTTTACAGGTTTTCTTTTCTCTTCCTTCCCATCTCCCCCATGCACATTACCGGCTACTGAAAGCTTATCACACACACTTCAGAAATACCTCAGCTATCTTTCCCCTTGCTTCTCTACCACCACTGCCTGAGTTCAGACCCTCGGCTTCTTTTACCTGAACAGCTCTGCTAGCCTCCTAGCTGGACTCTCAGCCTCCAGTCTCATCCTGCTCAAATACACTCCCTGTGTTACTCACACGGCTGTCTTTTGAAGAACGCAAAACACATCATGTCACTTCCGTGTTCAAATCTTAAATTAGTAACTCATCAAGCTCTTTAACTCACATAAAAACAGTGGCCTCAGCTATTCCTGACTTTCCAGATTCATCTTCATATTCTCTAGGTTCTGGGATACTATAATTTTTGTTACATGATTAACGCTACTCACTGTTAACACTTAAGGGTTAGTTTTCTGAGCATAGGGACCAAGTTTCAGTCATCTTATTATCTTCAGCTACCAGTGTTTGGCATTGAGTGAGTGCAATGGTAAATTTTATGCGTCAGTGTCTGGACCATGGTGACTAGGTAACTGATCAAGCATTATTCTGGGTGTTCTGTGAGGGTGATTTTGGAAGAGACTGACACTGAAATCATTGAACTCTGAGTAAAGCAGATTCCTCTCTGTAATGTGGGTGAGCCTAATCAGTTGAAGACCTACCTAGAAGAAAAGCTTGACCTCTCCTGAATCAAGAGGGAACTCAGCAGAAAGCTTCTGGACTCAGACTTAACGCCTGATTCTCCAGCCTGCTGGCCTCTTCCTCACATTTTGGGACTAGCCAAGCCTCTGTAACTGCACAGGCCAATTCCCTAAAATAAGTCTCTGTGACTAATGTACGAATATGTATGTACACACACACACACACACACACACACACACGCACATCCTGCTGCACTGTTTCTCTGGAGAACCTTGAACAATAATATAGTGCATATACAAAAAATGTTTTCATATTAATAAAATTAGTGGTTTATTTTCACTTAACATACAAATACATGTCTATGAGGAGATTTATTTTGACATATATTTATAAATCACTCACCAGTTTTAAGTCAATATAAATGTGTTAAGTTAAAACAACATATACACAATATAAGAACTACAGAATCTTGAACACATGTTAGGTTTCATGTTACAAATACTTTTAAAAGAAGAAAAAGCACTGACTAGCCAGGTTATAAAAACAGAATTGAAATCTCTAGCGATATCACACACACAAATAAATCTTAATCACTCAAAATAATTGCCCAGATATTCACAGCTATCTTAAAAAGAAAAGTATATCTAAATGTTTTCTAATAGATGATTTTGTTTTTACTCTAAATTTCAGAAATGTGTTCCTACAGAAACTGAAAACATCTCTAAAACAGAATCCTTATGTAAGAAACGGCATGGAAAAAAAAGCATATTGTTTTTGATAGAAATAATCATTAAGCCTGTTTTATGAATTTTCATTTAATAAAATGTTTAGTCAAAATAATTTCTACATGTGCACAGATAAAATAATAATACAAAATGGAATTAAGCTAGTTCCTGCTAAGTTATCTGCCAAGTACAGAATTTGGGGTTCTCTGCTTCTCTTGCAACAGAGGTAGGTGTTAATGATGTCATTAACTGCTGCAGAAGAAATAGGGGACCATGAACATAAGCCTTGGCAGAAAATAAACACCCTCTGAGTTTACCTTTAAATTTAAAGTAAATAGAAAAATTAGTTTATAGAGCGCCTGTCCAATATAGTTCCTGCCCTAAAGGGATAACTCAGGATCTTTATTTCCAGTGTTTTCAGCTGTATTCCAGAAATAAAGGCTCACAAACTCTGTTCTTTAAAAAGCACAAATTAAAAACTGTGGCTATATGGCAAAAACCACGAGTCAATAAGCTAAAAAGTATTCAACTGGAATTATATAAAATTTATACACCAATATAATTTTTTAGCATTTTCCAACTGTAAGATTGTAATATTTCATCTTGGCCCCATAAACAGATGTTATTTTGTACCTGGAGAATCTATCTTTAAAGATACAGAGTACCGCCCGGGGCAGGGGGGAGGCAGGGACACTGACTTCTACTTTAACAGTAGTTAAGACATTACTTAGAGTCAAAAACACTGGAATAGGATTTGTTCCTCACTCTGATATTCTGACAGGATAGGCATATGTACATATAAATTTAGCTCTCACCTTGTCAAGTTGATCTTGAAGACTAGTGGATGCTTTATAACCAAGCTGTAACAGCATTGCTTCTGCAGCATTTTTTTTGGCTATCTTTTTGTTAGGTCCTGTTCCAGTAGCAACTTCATTGCCTACTTTGACCTGATAAGATTAAAGGAAGAAAGTGAGGATAACTGCTTTAGTAAACAGGAACTTCTTAACACCATAAAACAATGTGTCATGCTCTTTAACATTCAAAAATATAAAATTTGGCCCATAATGAAAACAGCAACTAAGATACTAACCCATTTAAATAATGTTATAAATACAAGTGAAAATATACATGGGGAAAAATACAACAATATGGTCCTCAAACTGACAATGGGGGTTTATCTCAGGGTGACAGAATCTTAAGTGATTTTTACTTCCTTACATATTTCTATGTTATTTGATTTTTTAAACAATATTATTTATACAAGCAGAAAAATAAATTCACATTGTAACAGAATTTACATAGATTATGACTACATTTAGTATTATTTATTTAATAAACTAAAAAACTGAAATTCATGGTGCTGCCATTTAAAACAATGCTCACATTGCATCCCAAGTTTATAAAGCTTTATATAAATAGTTCCTGAGGAAAATTAATATACAAGGGTTAATACAATATTGTGGTTAAGAACAAAGATTTCCAGGTCAGATCTGGGTATGAAATTATTCTAGAGGCGCTTAGGTGGCTCAATTAGTTAAGCACTGGACTCCTAATTTCGGCTCAGGTCATGATCATGCAAATGAGCCCTGAAAGGGGCTCTAGCTCTACTCTGGACATGGCACCTCTCTGTCCCTCCCCAAACCTCCCTCTCTGTCTCTTTAAAAAAAAAAAAAAAAAAGAAAAGAAAAGAAAAGAAAAGAAATTCAATTCTACTACTTCCTAACTGTATGAATTGATTCAAATTAGTCAACATCTTTAAGCTTCAGCTTTTTTCATCAGTAAAAGAGGTACTCCTATACTACCTCACAGTATTGCTCTGAAAATTAAACAAGAAAATGTATGTAAACTACGGTGTATAATATATCATAATTGCTCAATAACAGGAGTTTTTTTTTTTTTTTTTAAGACTATTTATTTGAGGGGCACCTGGGTGGCTCAGTGGGTTAAAGCCTCTGCCTTCGGCTCAGGTCATGATCCCAGGGTCCTGGGATCGAGCCCCACATCGGGCTCTCTGCTCGGCGGGGAGCCTGCTTCCTCCTCTCTCTCTCTCTGCCTGCCTCTCTGCCTACTTGTGATCTCTGTCTGTCAAATAAATAAATAAAATACTAAAAAAAAAAAAAAAAAGACTATTTATTTGAGAGACAGAGTACAAGCAGGGGGAGGGAGAAGCAGGCTCCCACTGAGTAGTGAGCACAGGACTCTGGGATCATGACCTGAGCCGAAGGCAGACGCTTAACTGACTGAGCCACCCAGGTGCCCCTAACAGGAGCTTTTTATCATTAGAACTATTCCACAATTATCTCTGGGAAACAAATGACACACACATACACATATATATCTATATATGTATTTAAAATACATCAGCCATCTCATATCCACACATATATTTTCCAAATTGGGTAGTGTTTTTAATGCTGCACCTGCCAAGACCTAATGCAAAAAAAAAAAAAAAAAAAAAAAAGAAAGAAAGAAAGGAAGGAAGGAAGAAAGAAAAAGAAAAGAAAAAAAAGGAAATCAGAAAGTTAAAAGGAAAAAATTTTAAAAATAAAAAAAATTTTTTTAAGATTTTATTTGAGAGAGAATGAGAGAAAGAGACAGAAAGAGAGAGTACACACAAGTAGGGGGAGAAGCAGAGAGAAGCAGACTTCCTGCTGAGCAGGGGCTCAATCCCAGGACCCTGGGATCATGATCTGAGCCAAAGGCAGATGCTTAAGTGACTGAGCTACCCACGTGCTCCCAAATACATATATTAAGAAAATTTTTAAAAAGAAAGCAAAAAGTACAGCATTACAAGGACAAATAAGAAAGCTCACAAGTACAGTGAGATTTGTTTTTATGAACTGGGTCTCAATAAACGATCAAAGCAGCAAACAAGAAGATAATCACAACTTTATAAATTAAAGTAGTCTGAATAATCTACAGGCAAAGAAGAAACCCCAGTAAAAATTAGAAAATATTTTAAGTAAGTAATAACAGAAATACAAAATATCAAAATTTGAAGTTTGCAGCTAAAGGAGGGTCAAGAAGAAAATATATAGTCATAAAAGCTTAGGGAATGGCAGGAATATAATGAGCTAAACATCCAGCTCAAGAAGTTATTAGAGAAAAATGAATCCAAAGAAAATAGAAGAATAAAGACAAGGGCAGAAATTAAGGAAATAGAAAACAAAATATGATAAAAAATTTGAAAAAGCCAAAAGTTGGTTTCCTGAAAAGACTAATAAAATGATAAATCAAAGATTAAGACTGATCAAGGAAAAGTAAGAGAAGATATGAATAAGAATGAAAATGGGAGATTTTGTTGTATAGCATTATATACATTTTGTTGTCTTACATTTTGTTGTATAGCATTAAAAAAAAAAAATAAGGGACAGGGGCGCCTGCGTAGCTCAGTTTGGTTAAGTGTCTGCCTTTCTTCTGGGATCAAGTCCCACATGGCTCTCTGTTCAGTGGGGAGTCTGCTTCTCCCTCTCCTGATCCCCCTGCTTATGCTCTCTCTCTCTCCCTGTCAAATAAATAAAATCTTTAAAAAATAACAAGGGATATTGAATATTTCAGCTAAAAATTTTTGAATATTTAAATAAAGTGGAAAAATTCCTCAACAATACAAATTACCAAAACTGGCATAGAATAAACCCCGAACTGTATAGCTCTATAACCATTAAAAAAAAAAAAACAAAACAAAACAGTAATTAAAAGCATTTCCACAAAGAAAACTCCAGAGAGCTCCTCCAGCAAGTTCTACCTAATATTTAAGGAAGAATAATGTTAGTCTTACAAAAATTCATCTAAGAATAGAAAAAGAGATATCAGTCCCCAATTATTCAGTGAGGTATCACTTTGATTCCAAAATCCAACAAGAACAGTATAAGAAAAAATTTTACAGACCAATTTCATTCATGAATATAACTGCTAAACTATATAAGACTAAACTGAACAAAGCAATATAGAGAAAGAAAAATCATGACGAAGTTAGGTTTATCACAGAAATTTAAGATTGGTCTAACATTTGAAAGTCAAACAAAATCTGTCAACAGAATCTGCTATATTAATAGGTTGAGAAGACAAAACATACGGTCATCATAATAAATGGAGCAAAAGCATTTGATAAAACTCAACATCCATTCATAATAAAAATTCTTAGTAAACTAGGGAAAAAAGGGAACTTCCTAAATATGATAAAGGGCATTTTGTAAAAAACCTATAGCAAACCTCAGCAAATGTTATACTTAACGTTGAAATTCTGAAATTAGAAACAAGACAAGGATGCCTTCTAGCATTTAACATTTTATTACAAATCCTAGACAGAACAATAAGGCAAGAAAAAATATGGTATAGAATTAGAAGTATAAAAACAAACCGTCATTATCTGGAGATATGTTATTTACATAGGAAATCCAAGAATATCTACAGATAAATTATAAGAATTTATGAGTGCTAAGTTTTCTATGTAAATAGTAGTATACAAAAGCCAACTGCATTTTTATATCCCATGAACAATCAAGTAGGAAATTATAAAAGTTATTAAATGCAAATCAAATACCTATGATGTTTAAGAACTTTATACAGAAAATAATAAGCACCAAGAAAAATTAAGATAAACCTAATAAATAGAGATATGCCATATTCATGCACTGAAAATCATTATGATACCAATTCTCTTCAACGTGACCTGAAAATTCAATTAATTTTCATCAAAATTCCACACATGTTTTTACAATATTTGACAAGCTGATTCCAAAATTTACATGGAAATACAAAGTGCTAAGACCAACCAAGATCTTTTTGAGGAGGAATTTGGCAGCATTAAAATTAATTACTTCTGTTCCTCAAGAGCATCACTAAAATCGGGGGGAAAAAAGGAGAGTCACAACACAAGGAAAGATATTTGAAATGTCATGTAACTGAAAATGACTCACATTCCAGAATATATAGTGAATGCCTCTATGTTATTTTTTTTTTAAACCATACAAAAATAAGCAAGAGAGCTGAACAGGCAATCTATATATGAAAATTTGGATTGTTTGACCAGATGTCACTGTGCTTTGTTTAGAAAAAAATTAGCTTCAATAGCTTCATGCCACTTTAATAAAATTTTACAATTATAATATACTGTGTACTAGCAATGAATTAGTATGTAGTACAACTAAATTTAGTTTTCAGATATAAAGCATGATACTTCTACCCGCAGTTTTCTGGCTTTTGGGTGAAAGCATAATTGGCTATTTCATTTGTCTCAGAACATACCAATTCCCATCTGGTAACCAGACTTGTGTACTGTTTGCCACTTATTCTTACACAGTATTCAGGTTCCGTGTTACCATTTCTATCACTACTTTTAAGATTCAGTGAACAAAGTACTTCTAACACAGTGGTTAGAAAAAAAAAAAAAACCTTAAATATAAACAATGTGCAAATTATATGACAAAGAAATTATACTCTTTTAATAGAATTTTAGTAAAGATGAACTAAATGACCTAGTTCTTGTAGTATACGAAACACTGAAAATGTATTTATTATAGAATTTCTGTAACAACTATCACAAATGTCACAGTTCAAATCTGCACCATGTCTCTGAAATGCTTCATTGCTTTTTCTTCTAAAACTAGAAACCATCACATTATGACAACTCAGCCAGATTCTACAGACCTCACCCAGAAGCACTTGTGCGGTCCACAGTGGTTCCCTGGAGCTGAATGAACACACGTGAGCTGTATCTGTGCTGGCCTGCCCTGCCCTGAACACAGCAGGCCCTAGCTATAATGCGTTTGAGTCCCCAGCTAAAGCCAGGCCTCTGATACCTGTTATTTTTCCCAGTGTTTGCTCTGCTTCCCCAGCTTCACCAGGCCCTGTGTTGTTGCTGGAATGCTTGCAAGCTAACAGATTAGGCTAGCTACGTCAGAAGCTTCCTCTACTGCTCTGAGGGTCAAAAGACCTGCCAAAATAAATGGAAGCAAGATCACCGAGCAACAAAAAAATGTATCATCTGGTTTTTTCATGCTACATACCCCTCACTCACTCACATTCAAATCTTTTGCTGCTTCATCTCTAAATCACATTTCTCCACCCAGGCCTTATACTCTGACTCCCGTCTCCTGCTCTTGGGGAATGCTGTTCCCATCTCAGCATTCACATTGGATCTGAATCTGCCAGCTTCCCATCTGACCTACTCTGACACCTTCAGGACTGTTAGAAAAGGTGCTTCCAGATTCATTTTTGCCATTCACTCACCCCTCACTTCACACAAGTTTTTATAATGGCATGACTCAACAGTTTGCAGGTAGTTATCCCAGACTTATTTGTTACTACTGGAAAAGGTGAGTGTGCTGAAGGACTTTGATTCCCTAACAAACACAGTGGTCACTCAAAAAAAAAGAAAAATCACAACATTATAAAAGCAATTAAGTATATAAGTAAACTTTGTAAGTCATCTTTCTAGAAAACTCAAAAAATTTTTAACCATTACAAATATATATTTTTTTAAGATTTTATTTATTTATTTGACAGAGAGAGATCACAAGTAGGCAGAGAGGCAGGCAGAGAGAAAGGAAGGGAAGCAGGCTCCCTGCTGAGCAGAGAGCCCTATGCGGGACTCGATCCCAGGACCCTGAGATCATGACCTAAGCCGAAGGCAGCGGCTTAACCCACTGAGCCACCCAGGCGCTCCCATTACAAATATTTTTACACTAAAATATTAATTTGTCTGCAAAGAAGTTCAATTATTTTGCTAAGCAGTAACTTTAAGACTGCCAGATTTTTACATTTAAACAAATCACTTAAATCAAGTCCTCAAAAAACTAAAAAAAAAACTCTAAAATAGCATACACCAAACACAATTCATTATCTTTCAGTGAGTCACAAATAAAACTGATGAAATTTGCTTTATATTTTAAAAACCTGAGATTTTAATCACAGGTAAGAAAAATTAACTCAATAGGATGTGCTATACACAATGTGTATATGTCATATACATTTAATTTAGTTGTCATTATTTTCTCTTAAAAAATTAAGATATAAAATATAAAAATCTTTCTAAAAAAAAAAAAAGCTTTAAGAAATATGCTCTGGAAATAAATATCCAAATAATCTTATCAGAGATTTTTCTTTGCCTGGTAATCAATACAAGTAACTGCATCTACTTTATAACATACAAACTTATCTTTATTTTTCATAGTGATAGATAAATATGAGCATATTATATTACCTCTAGATATTTTTACTTCCACATTCAGTTATAACAAATGATAACATTGCTTAAGTAGTTTATACAAAAGCCTTTACTTTGATAAACTTGCTGCAATACTATAATGAATCCACTGGGGATTCCAGAAGGGGAAAGCAATATGAATTCAGTGTGAAAACATTTAAAAGCACTGCCAAATGTTCCCATTTGACTAGAATGTTTATGAATACCCATAAAATGGAAGCTGGTCTAAGATATTCTAAATTCCTTTTTCAGAAGGGGTACTCAATATACTCTGCAGGGAAAAAAAATTGTTTAATAAACTCAAAGCCAGTTTTTATTCCTAATATAGGTCTAAATTTTAGGTGATTTTTTTTCCCCTTTCCCCTTTTTTTCCTCTATCGGAGTTCAAAAAATATATTCTAGAATTCTCCTAAACATGTAAAAGGAAAAATGGTAAAGTGTTTTATGAAGTGAAAATACTAAAATAAGACTGTTCTGGGTCTAATGACATCTAGACAGTATGTGTTTAGTAGTCATAGAAGCAGTTCCCCCTTTTTGGATATTGAGGTTCCCAACCATGGTTTATCTGTGACTGCATTGTTAAGTTTACATCTCCAACAAAGCCAAACAACTAGCTCTCAGTCAGGCAGATAGGCAGCAAATATATACCAAAGGTTTCTTAAGGTACTGCTATGTACATATACTATACTGGGTACTGTGAGATAAAGAAATGTGGAGATTATAAATTGGGAAAGAAGGTAAAATTAAGAAATGCATGAAAAGGGGGTGCCTGGGTGGCTCAGTTGGTTAAGTGATGACACTTAGTTTCAGCTTAGGTCATGATCTTGGGTCATGAGATCAAGCCCTGTGTCAGGTTTCACACTCAGCACAGAGTCTGACTGGGATTCTTTCCCTCTTCCTCCTCCTCCCTCTCTGCCCCTCCCCTGGCTTGTGTGCATAGGCACTCTCTCTCTCTCTCTCTCGCTCTCAAATAAATAAATAAAATCTTAAAAAAATAAAGATATGTATGAAAAGTTAATAAATATACTACGTGTTACTACCAAAATGTCCACCACATGGTGAGCACTTAATAGATATATGTGGGTTTTAACTGGATTACATTAAAGGTGAGATCCACGGGTCTGACTGGAAAAAGTTTCTTTGACAAGCCAATTATAATAAAAAGTTTTGGGACAATAAGGAGAATTTAAATATGGACTGAGTATTAGATGATTCTAATGAATATGAATCATGCCTAATGTAAGAACATAAAGGAAAACTTCCATATTTTTTAATGATATACACTAAGTAGGTAAGCTGAAATGGTATGTGGCTAGATATTAGCTCTGAAATACCTCAAGAAAAGACGGAAGGGAGGGAAGGATGAAAGAAAAATTGACAGCTGAAGCAAGTGTGGCAGAAAAAGTCTTCATTGTTGTGTTTGGATATTAGTCATACTCCTCATATGCCACTGCTAGTCCATTATATTATTGTTTACAGTTTACTATTAAATATAACCACCTCTGGATATGTTTGAAATTTACATAATAAGAATCTAAGGTTTCTTCGATATTGGGGCTTAAGTTGGCAAATGAAGATAAACAGGCAGAATTTTAAAGGCGGGTATTTTCGGCATTGTACCTCAATCTGCAACCTCTTAATCTCTAGAGGCCTAAATCTCAGCGGTTCTGAGTCTCTCGGTCCTCACCAGAGTTAGGTAGGAAGTCAGCTTTCTTTTCTTAATTTTCCAGATAACCCAAAAAAGCTCAAGCTCTTGGCCCTATTCCATCTACGACATCTATCTCCTAAATGATGTTTCTAATTCCGTCTGTATCCTTGTTCCCAGTCGTTAACAGCCTCTGGCTGGAAACTGTAACATAAGTTAGAGATAGGCACTCTACACTAGAAACTCCGTGGTCAATAACCTGTGTGAACTCACAGTCCCTTCAAAAACCCAGACTGTCTATTCTAACATGTCCTTGACACTTGAATGTTTCAACCAAGTTGGTAGGTGGGCCTAGAAGGAAGGAATGTTATTAGTTCCTAGTCTGCCTGTCCCCCATGTCTCTACTACAACCTGGGTGTTTCCAATTTTTTTTTCAGTGTTTCAAAAATTTTTTTCTAATATAAATGTTAGAAATACCTGCATTACAAACTCCCGACGTCGGGGCATTCCTCTTTCTGAAAGCAGAACATAATCTGGCTCCTTTTCCTTTTTGGCCTGTTGAATTTGAGCCAGGCGGCTAATGGGGTTCATTCCTTGACCGTATTCTGGTCCAGCCTAAAAAATAATTTCAGAAAAAATCTCAAAACATGTTTTGTAAACTTGTTTTTGGATCCTTAAAGAAAGTGCGGTTCTCCCCTCACCCTCTGCAACCCAAAACCAAAACTAGAGAAGATAATGTGACTGGTTAGTCATTTAAAAAGATTTATAAAGGTAAATCATAGAATGGATCTGAAACAAAGGCTTCTATGGGATTTAGGGCTCAAAGGTGTTATTGATAAGTTGGGTCAAGTCTGCTTTTCAAATCTTCAATATATTAGAGCTGCTTCACAACTTCTATTCATCAAAAAACACCAAAAAAGGGGGCACCTGGGTAGCTCAGTTGGTTGAGCATCTGACTTTGGTTCTGGTCATAGTCTCCCGTTCCTGGGATTGAGCCCTGCACAGGGCTCCCTGCTCAGTAGGGAGTTTGCTTGTCTCTCTCCCTCTGCCTCTCCCAGTGCTCATGTTCTCTCTCTCTCCACCCCACTCAAATAAATGGATAAAATCTTAAACACACACACACATACCAAAAGAATGTAAGAAGACAAGCCATGAACTAGGAAAAGATACCTGAAATACATATAACTAAAAAAAGATATACCCAGTACCTAAAATACGTATCCTTTTAATTTTTTATTTAAACCAACTGAGCTACTCAGGTGCCCCAAAATATATTTTTTTCAACTCCTAGAAAGTATTAAGACAATGTAAAAGAAAAATAGGCAAAAGAGGTGAATAGATATTTAACAGAAGAAAAAAATATGAAAAGATAATCTCATTAAGACTCAGAAAATGCATGTTAAAACTATAGTGAAACACTATTTCATACCCATCCACTTACCAAAAATTAAGAAGTCTGACAGCCCCAATTAGTGAGGACACAGAGTAACAAAAACCTATACAATACTGGGGCACCTGGCTGGCTCAATCAAGCGAGCAGGCAATTCTTGATCTTGGGGCCGTGAGTTCAAGCCCCACACTGGGTGTAGAAATTACTAAAAAATAAATAAACTTAAAAAAAAAAACTTATACAGTGATAGTAATATAAATTGAAAAACAATTTGGCAAAGACAAAAACCAGTAGCCTACTCACAGGCATGTTATATCCCTAGTAAACTGTTGCCCTAATGCACGAGCTCACACGTACAAGAATATCCAGAGCTACATTATTTGAAATAGCAAAAAAAAGCTAGAAACAACCCGAACAGTCATCAGTAAAAAACAAATAAATTATGGCATATTTATATAGTAGAGTGGCATATAACAATGAAAATGAATTAGTGGTGGCTTAGGTCATGATCCCAGGGTCCTGGAATTGAGTCCCGCAACGCACTCCTTGCTCAGAGGAGTAATAAATAATTAAATTTATTTATTAATAATTAAAATCTTTTAAAAAAAGAAAAGAAAAGGGGCGCCTGGGTCGCTCAGTGGGTTAAAGCCTCTGCCTTCGGCTCAGGTCACGATCCCAGAGTCCTGGGATCGAGCCCCGCCATTGGACTCTCTGCCTGCCTCTCTGCCTACTTGTGATCTCTGTCAAATAAATAAATAAAATCTTTAAAAGAAAAAAAGAAAATGAATTAAGGATAGCTACATGCCTCAAAATGAATGATTTTTTTTAAAAAAGCTTTAAGAAAAGCAAGCACAGAAGAATAAATACAGGATGATATAATTTATGTAAAGCCCACTAAAACCACAAAACACTGCTGAAATTAAATGAGATCTCAATAAATGGACGACATATATGGTCATGGATCAGAAGACTCAATATTCTTAAAATGTCATTTCTCTTCAGACTGATCAATTCATTGTAATCCCAATCAAAATCCCACTAGGCTTTTTCTTGTAATAATTCATAAGCTAATGCTAAGATTCATGTAGAAATGCAAAAGACAAATAAACAAATGACTGAAAAATAGAACAAAACTGGAGGACCCAGACTACCTGAATTCAAGATTTATTATAAAGCTATGGTAATCAAGACAGTATGTATAGTATTGGCATAAAGATAGACAAAGAGATTAATGAAACACAGCAACATCCAGAAACAGACCCATACAAATATGGTCAACTGATTTTTGACAAAGGTGCAAAAGCAATTCATTGGAGAAAGGGCAGTCTTTTCAACCACTGGTACTAGAACAATTGAATATTCATAGGCAAAAAAAGAAAAACTCTGAAACTTCATACCTCACACCATTACAAAAAATAACTCAAATGGTTTACAGACTTAAATGTAATATCTGTAACCATAAAACTTCCAGAAGAAAATACAGGTGAAATTTTTGTGACTTGGTTAGGTGACAACTGCTTAGGTACAACCCTAAAATCATATTCCATAAAAATAATAAACAGGAATTTTTCAGAATTAGTAATTTCTCTTCTTTCAAAAGGACAAGTAATAGGCTTGGAGAAAATATTTGCAAACCACATATCTGATCAAGAACTTGTGGGGGGAGGGGAGTACAATAGGTAAAGGGGATTAAGAGATATAAACTTCCAGTTATAAAATAAATAAGCCATAGGGATGTAATGTACAGCATAAGGAATGTAGTCGGTAATATTATAATAACTTTGTATGGTGACAGATGGTAACTAGACTTGATGGGGATCATTTCATAACGTATAAAAATATTGAAACACTATGATGTACACCTGAAACTAAGAGGATATTGCATGTCATTTATGCTTCAATAAAAAAAAAGAATTCTCACTGAAAAATAACTTGTATCCTAAGTATAGGAAGACCTCTCAAAATTCAGTAATAAATTTATTATTATTTAAATTTTATTATTTTTCTTATTTAAATTCTCTAATTTTTTAAATGGGCAAAAGATCTGAAGAACACTTCATCAAGCTTCATGTGCTACCAAACACATAAAAATGCTTAGTATCATTAGTCGCTGCAGAAATGTGAATTAAAACCACAATGAGGTATCAATACACATGTATCTGCACAACTGAAATTTAAGACTATACTATGTATTAGGAAGGACACATGGCTGATAAGAATATAAAACAGTATATTCATGTTAAGAAACAACTGGCCATCTCTTAAAATGTTGAATATGTACCTACTAAATGACCAAGTCATTCACTTCCAAGCATTTACCACTCCCTCCTAAAAAAAGGAAAGCTTAGCCCATGAGATTTATACAGAAATGTTCATAGCAGCTTTATTTATAGCCCCAAATAAGAAACATACAAAATATCCACCAAAGGATGAATGCGTAAATAAAGGTTGGTGTAATTATACGACAAAATACTACTGGCACTAAAATAGAACCAATAACTGATACACGGAACAACATGAATGAATCTTGAAATGATTTATGCTAAGTGAAAGAAGCCAGCCAAAAAAGGGGTAGTTTCTTGGGAACGGAAGATGGGAGGAATTATAGAGGGGCATGAGGAAACTTTTGGGAATGATGGATAGGTTCATTATTACCTTGGTTATGGTCATGGTTACAAAGGTGTACACATATATCAAAACATATCAAATCATATGCTTTAAATATGTACACTTCATTATATGTCAACTATACCTCAACAAAGCTGTTTTAAAAGCTAACTAACCAAATGCCATTTTTTCAGAAAAACAAACATATAGTAAAATTATAAGGTAAGGAATTGTTAAATATAAAACCAATGATTATGATTAACTATGTGAGGTGGTATATGGATGTGACAGGAGAGGGGCTCACACACAGCTTCAATCTCACTGAAAAACGTTTTATATTCAAGTTGGGCAGTAGGTCTTACTTTTACTTAGTATGCTTTTTAACTTACAAACAAATATTATATAAACCATTTAGAAGACACTCTATTTTTAACACTATATGGGTAATGTTTGTGAGGAAAGCTTTTTAAATCTTTTTAAACTTACATATGGCTGTTTTAGTGCCTTCTAAAAGGTTTAAAAACAAAATAACCTTTGCAAATCTCTGTGGATATGAACTTTCTTCATATATTATTTCTAGAAATAAAGCTTTATATTTATCACATGGTCAAAACCTTATTTCCAGCAGTGAAAATTTCTTCTAAAACAGGTGTAAGAGACAAGGGTTATCAATATGTTACAGATGACGGATGTTACACTAAACTTATGTATACAGTGAGCTCCTCCTAAGAACTGCTGGGTCTCAACCATATCAAATTTGGTGCTGTAGATCAGATCCTGCAGGATCTTTTAAATTATGTTTATGATTTTGGACTTTATCCACGGAGCAATGGGAAATTACTAAAAGATTTCAAGCAGAGGCATGACATCATCTGACTGATGACTCTAAAATTAACACTTTTTAAAAGATCAGTTGATATCAAAAGTATTATAAGAAGGCCAATTAAAAACCTGCTACAGCAGTTCAAGCAAGAGCAGATTGTGAGCTGAATCAAAAGGGTGGCAGAGGAATGGGAAAAAATGTACCAACTTAAGAAATACTTAACCTGAGAATCGATTCAACAGGACTTGACGACTGATTAGATAAAATGGCTAAGAAAGAAGTTAAAAATGACTCACAGGAAGATATTCACAAATGACACTACAAAGGGCTGATATCCAAGATCTATAAAGAACTCCTCAAACTCAACACACACAAAACAGATAATCACATCAAAAAATGGGCAGAAGACATGAACAGACACTTCTCCAAAGAAGACATACAAATGGCTAACAGACACATGAAAAAATGTTCATCATCATTAGCCATCAGGGAGATTCAACTCAAAACCACATTGAGAGTCCACCTTATACCAGTCAGAATGGCCAAAATTAACAAGACAGTAAACAGCAAGTGTTGGAGAGGATGGGGAAAAAGGGGAACCCTCTTACACTGTTGGTGGGAATGCAAGTTGGTGCAGCCACTTTGGAAAACAGTGTGGAGATTCCTTAAGAATTTAAAAATAGAGCTACCCTATGACCCTGCAATTGCACTACTGGGTATTTACCCCAAAGATACAGATGTAGTGAAAAGAAGAGCCATCTGTACCCCCAATGTTCATAGAAACAATGGCCACAGTTGCCAAACTGTTGAAAGAACCAAGATGTCCTTCCACGGACGAATGGATAAAGAAGATGTGGTCCATATATACAATGGAGCATTATGTGTCCATCAGAAAGGATGAATACCCAACTTTTGTATCAACATGGACAGGACTGGAAGAGATTATGTTGAGTGAAATAAGTCAAGCAGAGTCAATTATCATATGGTTTCACTTACTTATGGAGCATAAGGAATAACATGGAGGACATTGGGAGATGGAGAGAAGCGAGCTGGGGGAAACTGCAGGGGGACACAAACCATGAGAGACTGTGGACTCTGAGAAGCAAACGGAGGGTTTTGGAGGGAAGGGGGTGGGGGGTTGGGTGAGCCTGGTGGTGGGTATTATGGAGGGCACGTATTGCATGGAGCACTGGGTGTGGTGCATAAACAGTGAATTTTGGAATATTGAAAAAAAATTAAATTAAATTTTTAAAAAAATGACTCCCAGGCTTTTGTTTCAGCAGCAGGATGGTGATGCCAGGCACTGTGATAAGTAATGCTGGAGGAGAAGGAGGTTATGATGACTTTGATGTGCCTGCGAAATTACAAAGTGAAGATGTCCAAGAGGCAGTGTAGAGCACAGAAGAGAATTTGGGAATCATCTATATAAAGACTGAATATATCTATATAAAAATCATCTATATAAAGCCCTAGAAGTATGAACAGCAACCTAGGGGAGAGTAAGAGAAGAAAAAGACTTAGAACTTTAGTACTGTAATAGGTAGAAGAGGAAAGGAAAATGTTAACTTTTGATAAAATAATAGTTACTACCTCTACTTACCTACCAGAAAAATGGAAACTAAATGAATTATAAAGGAAGAAAAGTACTGGTGAGAAAAGATGAATACAGACAATAAGTTGTAAGTCTAAGATTGGGGTATCATAAAAAGGTGAAAGGAAGCCTTTGAGTCTAGCACAAGAAGTCTGCCTAGCTCATGAAGATATTGAAATAAAAATGTACTTTCAATAATACATTGTCTCCATTGTTTAATTTGCCTCTTTTATAAAAATGTTCTTAAGTCCCATGGGGCACCTGGGCGGCTCAGTTGGTTAAGCATTTGACTCCCGATTTTGGCTCAGGTCATGATCTCAGGGCTATGAGACTGAGTCCCGCATCCAGCTCCACACTTGGCATGGAGCCTGCTTAAGATTCTCTCTCTTCCTCTCCCCCTGCCCCTCCCTCCCTCCTCTTAGAAAAAATGGCAAGTTCCAAAACACTGTTGTTGATATGGATTCCAGTGACAAAAAAATGAGATGCTTAAATCCAATTTGATAATAATGAAGTCTGAGAACATAAAGACTGGCTGTTCCTTCCCTTGATTGAAATTAACTATTAGCATCCTTGACAGTTAAGTTATTCCTTGGATAGCAAGTTTTATGTTATCTTTCCACAAACTAGTATAAAAGTCTTGTAACTGTTGTGTCCAGAAAATTTTATCTCCAACATCAGAAACACTTCTCTGAAGTCCCATCTTACAGAAGAGAACTACATTAAAAAACAAAATATAAACCCAGAGACATCCATAGGGCCGTCTTATATTTTAACAAGGTAATTCTGTACAGTTAATTTTAAAATCCAAAAAGACTTCACAATCAACCAGTTTCAAATGGGCACTAGAATCAGACATGACTAGACCTGGAACCTGTTACACGATCTTGGGTAAGTTTCTTACCCAAGAAACTTAAACATCAAGGATCCTATCTGTAAAACAGGATAACAGCTACATCACAGCATGATTAAGAAAATTAAAATAATGTGATGTTTTATTTTAAATAAAATCAAAGTAAATCATCAACAGTTTATTCTCTGCTTCTACTGCATAATAAGGAACTGGAGAGCCTAGATGTATAAGACCTATAAGGAAGGATAAAAATGATGCAAACTAAGATATTATTTCAACCTACCCATTTATTGGCCCACTATACTTAAAATTATCAAGATTCCAATTCATTGTATGCATGCTGCTTTCTCAAAATAACCTTACATTTCAGAAGATGTCTATAGATTTTATTTTAACATAAGACAGACATGGTACAAATAATTCCAAGTGTGATGTATGTGAGGAAAAATGCAGGGGCTAACCTAATCTGGGAGTAGGGGAGAACAAAGAAGGCTTCCCTAAAGAAGTCAAGTTCAAGCTGAGATCTGAATGGTGGATAGGAAGAAAGTTCTGGAATAACATGCTCATATACTAGAAGTAGCAGCAAAAAATACTGAAAATTCAAAATGTTATCCCCAATCTGGGGAATAACATCGAAACAATAATCTTGCCTTTAATGAGGCAATGAGGGTTATGTTTATATTCTATCATAAAAATGTACAGATCTGGGGCGCCTGGGTGGCTCAGTGGGTTAAGCCGCTGCCTTCAGCTCGGGTCATGGTCTCGGGGTCCTGGGATCGAGCCCCGCATGGGGCTCTCTGCTCAGCGGGGAGCCTGCTTCCTCCTCTCTCTCTGCCTGCCTCTCTGCCTGCTTGTGATCTCTGTCTGTCAAATAAATAAATAAAATCTTTAAAAAAAAACTGTACAGATCTTTTCTAGTCTAATGGCTCACTATTTGTAACTTATTAAGATTCAACTTTGAGGGGCACCTGGGTGGCTTAGTGATTAAAGCCTCTGCCTTCGGCTCAGGTCATGATCTCAGGGTCCTGGGATCGAGCCCCACATCGGGCTCTCGGCTCAGTAGGGAGCCTGCTTTCCCCTCTCTCTCTCTACCTGCCTCTCTGCCTACTTGTGATCTCTCTCTCTCTTCCTGACAAATAAATAAGTAAAATCTTAAAAAAGATTCAATTTAGTTTAATAAATTAGTTGGAAATTATTGTGACCAGTTTTGTGCTGCCATTCTGATACAGAGCAGTGTTCTTCCATCATGGAAAAGCTAAAGATTTTATATATAAAATGACTTAAGACAAACAAGAAACCAAAACAGACTCACTAATACAGAGAACAAACTGATGGTTGGCAGAGGGAAGGGGAATTGGTGAAATAGGTGACAGGGATTAAGAGCTAAAAACTTCCAGTTACAAAATAAATAAGTTACAAAGATGAAAAGTATAGCATAGAAAATATAGTCAATAATAGTGTTATAATGAAGTGACAAATAGTGACCTAATACTCAGTAATATGTAGAGTGTTGAGTCGGTAAATTGTACACCTGACACTAATATTTCATTGCATTTCTACTTTGTATTTCTACAAAAATTATTTAAAAAACATTGAAGAAAATAGACCATGGATATATTTACATACACATAAAATGTGAATAGACAGAGTTACATATGAAATAACAATAGTTAATCTTTATTGAGCACTTATAATTTATATCATTAATAAATATTTAATAATAATTACTAATGCATTCTGTGTGTAATTCAGTTAACACGTAACAATCCTATGAAGCAAGTTCAATTATTATTCCTACTTTCATAAATAAAGAAATATAAGACTATAAAAGTTAGGTAAACTTACTCAGGTCACAGGGATTCACACTCAAAACTGATTCCAAACGTTATGTTCTTAAAGCCACATCCTACTCCCTAACCACATGATAGGAATGAAAGCCAGCCCTCAGAACCAGCAGGACTCAGGACATATGGATCTATTTGGCATTATTTTTCGTCTACCTTACATATAAGGTAGAATGCTATTTCAGGGAACACATAACCCACACCTTCTCAGGGAGATAATGATAGTATTCATTAAGAAGAACACATGTACGGGGTGCCTGGGTGGCTCAGTCCGTTAAGTGTCTGCCTTCAGCTCAGGTCATGATCCCAGCATCCTGGGATCAAGCCCTGCATCAGGCTCCTTGGTCAATAGGGAGCCGCTTCTCCCTCTCCCTCTGCCTGTCACTCCCTCTGCTTGTGTACTCTCTCTATCAGATAAAATCTTTTTTTAAAAAAATAAGAGGAACACACGTTTATATATTTATGTAAATACATATGCATGTATCTTTAAATTAAACAAAGGTGCAAAAGGCAGAAAGTCTATAAAAATACTGTAGTTGTACCATTGTACAATCTAAACAAAAGAGGTTCATCAAAGAGAAAATGTACAGTTGATCCCTGAACAATGTGGGGGAGCAAACACCTATGCCCCTCTCAGTCAAAAATCCATATATAACTTCTTTTTGTTTTGATTCCCCCAAAACTTAAATACTAATAACCTACAGTTGATCAGAAGCCTCACTAATAACTTAAAACAGTGAATTAACACATATTCTATGTGTTATGTATGCTACATGTATTATAAGGAAAAGAAAATACATTTACCATACCGTAGTTACAGGGAAAATCTGCATATAAATGGACACATGTTGTTCAAGGGTTAACCCTGCTTCATTTTTGTAATCCTTGATCTGTAGAGCCTAACCAGAAGTTCGCTAAGTGACACTGACTTGGCAACTGACACGCTAGCAGCTGAGGGCCTTCTGTGAATGGAACTCGAGCTCATGCACCACCTACATACTGAGCACTCACAGGCAGCGTCCCGTACTCAGTGCTGAAATCATCTCATTCCTTTTTTGCTTTTTGGTGGTGGTGGTGTAAACAACAACAAAAAATCTGCTCTAGTAAAAGAAAGAGTTACAACATCCTGAAAAATGCGTGCTCTGTTTTCTTCTTTGGCAAGGTATACGTGACTGAAAGAATAGAAACAAAACACTACCACTTACCTCACAGGGCTGCTATGAGGATTAAATGTGATACAGCACATGAAATGTTGGGACACACAGTGCTTTATGCGCACTAGCTGCGGCTGCTCTCACCGGCACTGGTATCATTCACGCGATTATTACCCTGTAACCTACCACCATTTCAGGATATCCCGAGAAGTCACTATAGCACAGACTAGCATGCGGAAAGAACACAGGACTGGAAATCAGAGTAGTTCAAGTTGCTCTGAAGCCCCAGGTGAGTCAGAGTGAGCAAAGTCCTTGGACGTGCTTCACAAAACCTTAGTTATGCAAAAGGGGTAACGTCATCTATCTTGCACAGTCCTGATGAGAAGCACACTAAAGGTGATCATGAATGAGAAAGTATCTTTAAAAACCATAGAGAACAATAAATATGGAAGGTATGATTGTTTAATGAACAAACGCAGGTGTCCAGTGTCTAAAAGCAACACAGAATAGTTATTAATTTACAGTCCAGGGCCTCCCTTGACTCTGGGGCTGCATAGAATCCACAGGTGTAGGTGCCTGCCCCACAGAAAAACTTTTATCTAGAGTTACCATCATACTGATATAGCGAAACTAACCAGTGTTCACAAGCACACACTTACCTTTACTATTGTTTTAGGGCGTTTTTTAAAAAATAATTTTGGCTTTTCAACCACAGGAAGAGGCGGAAGTTTCTTAAGCTCCTGGAGGACGGTGGTGGCAGCGCGCTTCTTGGAAAGTTTTTTGCTATTTCCCTCTCCTTCTGCAGAGAACTCTCCCACTGACACCCGAGTAACAAAGCTTTTCATATGCGGTGGTCCACTTTCTTTAATAACCTATTAAATATAAGTAAAATATTTCATATAGGCACTTAAGAAATGTTCTCATCGCATGAATCTTTTTAAAATGTTCATATCATAATCAAAATTTAAATTATAAAGAATTATGCCAAAATTATAGATTTCTTTAATAAAGTTATATAGATAATTATATAGGCACATTCACTTATGATACTTATGATGCTTAATGAACTGAAGTCGAAAGAAAAAAAACAAATAAATATATTCAATTCATAGTCAAAATTTGTGTTTTACTAGCTTAAAATAGGCAATTCTAATTATGGTGACCCAGTTTCTTACGGAACAGAAAATTAAGAATATAAAACACACCATATTGGATTACATACACAGACCATCCAAAACAATAATTTGTATTTAACAGTGTACATCTCTAATTTCTTCCCTATAATAAGTTATGAAGTACAAGACTACTTCTTCCTGGGGTTCTCTAGCCCATAAAGCATCCTTCATGTGGAAGGCTCTCAAAAATAACTTATGGGTAAAAATAACCTATTTTTGATGGAGTCCTCAAAGGCTGTTTTATAGAAAGGAATGTTTACTTTCTGCAACATCTTAAAAAGGGAAGTAGACATATCATAAAAAAATACCTATCTTAGAAATGGAATAGCTGTGAATGTTCCTAAACATTCTGTATTCTTTAAACTATGCCAGCTTTTGGAGGATAGATGCCTTCCAAAACCCAAATGCTCAGAACTTTAGTCTCCTTCAAAATCCTGACCTATAAAAGATACCCTAGTTAAACAGTTTACCATTTAACTTTATATTAAAATTCTGTCTTCTAATATTAGATACCAATTAGGAAAGGAAAAGGGAAACAACACAGGATACAAAACAACACAGTTGGATTGTATTCAATTGGATTAATTCAATAATGTTGGATTATTATTATCTCAATAATCCAACACTACTGGGGATAAGAAAATTTATGATAATCATACTTCCTATTTAATTTCAGTTTACTAGCTGAAACACCAAAACTGTTTATTTTAATTACTTTGATGGACAGCCCCTTCAATTAAAAAAAAAAGTATGTGCTTAACAAACTTGACAGAATACTAAATATCTGACCTTGTATTACTCACATTAGATCGTCATTATGAAAACTAAATATTCTATACTATATTAATGCTTCCAAGGACTTCTAAGACTTATAAAACTGTTCCTATTCATTGTAGCCTTTAAAAGGCCCATGTTCAATAACTTTTGAGTATATGTAATTACTTTTGGTAGGTTTTCTATATCTCCCCCATCATTTCTTGGTACATTCCATCCCTGCCTTCCTCATTTTGCTACTTTTAATCTGCCATAGGGTGAGAGATCAGATAAGCCAACTGAGGAGAACTGTGTCTAAGGACAGGTTCTCAGTCAAGGTCAGTTGATCTTGGCAGTAAATAAAATGTGGGAGCTTTCTAGTCAATGAACATCCATAATTTGAAGGATACTCCATAACCATTTCAGCTTATCTCCTGGGTTTTGCCTATTTTCTAGATATTTGAGTTATAAAATTAGTGACCTCTTAATAAAGGAGGTTATTATAATAATTTAAAAATTTTCCCTTTTAAATTTCACATTTTGTAAACATTTTGTGACATGTTTATCTGGTTGTAGAGACCTGCTTAATTACTTCCTAGTGATTTATTAGTAAAAGTTAAATTTAAACCTATTCTGGTTCCACAAATTTAGAAGAATTTAGTAGTTAATATATATATGTCACTATTAACTTGAATACTTTCAATTTAATCCTATTAAAAACACCAAACCTTACTACAAATTACCTTATACTCACAAAATAAATTTTATGATGAAAATTAAAATATCATATATACAAATTATTTAATACAGAAAAGCCAAAGAGATCAGCAGAAATCCATGATATTATAGTAGTTCTATTTTTCCCAGGGTCTATATGATTTCATGCTACACGATTTGAACATAAGGAAGCACATTAACTCTTTCAGGATACTAGTATGCCGGCTGATTAATTTGTTTGCTTATTTTAAATAGTGAGGAACAGGGGAGAGAAATGAAAGATCACTACTGAGCACATACCTCAAAACTGACGGGCATATTTCGCTTCAGAGCAATTTCAAACACTAAGCTGATCTCAGATTTATTCGCATCTTTGTCATCATCCATTTCTTTTCCTGATTCGCCATTCTAAATCACAAAAAATAGTATGACGATGAATCTTCGCTTTGTAACAAACTCTACATATATTTACAATTAAGATGCCTATTTAAAATACAGTAAGAAACAAGAAACCAGAGACTGTATCTTGTGGGTTCCTATCCATATAACAACAGCAGTGGTGGGCTTTGCTGAGACACTTTTTTGTAATTTAATTTTTAGGGGTTTTTGTTTTTCATTTTTTTTGTTTTTTGCTCCAAGTGGAAGGATAAATGCTGAGTGTGGAAATCTTTTACTTAACCATATACTAATTTGAATTCATACTACGTCCCCAGACTCAATTCTCTGTCTATCCCCCATCCACACAGACACACAACACTTTCCCTGATATTCTAATATGCTTCTTAATCTTCTGTGAAGACCAAATTATAGAAAGCTTATGGGATGCAAATCAGGATTTTGGAGCTCTATGTCTGGCTCTGACATCAATTTGGTTATCCCCTTCTTGAACACATAATTCTGAAGAGATTCATATATATTGAATCCAGAGTATTAGAGATAAAAAGATCAAGAGACAGTATTCCTACTGCCAAGAAACTTATGACTTAGTGTGAAAACAGATAAGCAAACAGATTAAGAGTTATAATGAAAGTCTACAAGCAGAAAAATACTTAAGTCAGCCATTAACTAAGATGAATCTCAAAGGGGGCGGACAAGAGGTTTGAGGGCAGGGGAAACGTAGAGGTTGAACAGAACAGTTTGCAATAACTAAGTGGAGAGCTCAAAAATGATGTGACTTATAAGACATGTCTGAGCCAAAGATACTATTTTGCAATCAATAGAGAAGGCTGCTAAAGCCATGGGAATGGGTGCAATTACTCAACATCAGCCTTGATACCCTGGTCTGTAAAATAAAATAGGACTGAAACAAATCTATGAAAATATCTTCCACTTGAAACTCCTTGATTCTAAATGAACACAATGTAACCTATGCTCAATAAACATAGCATTAAATGAAGGGTAAATGAATGCAACTTCTCAAGCTTATTCACATCCCCAAATACTATGCTGCCTGAGAAGTAAAATCCATAGGTGGACCAAAGTTCTCAAAGGTTAAGGTCATCCTAGCAGGAACACATGAGTCTGGTACAGTAGACAGGTGATCTGAGAAGGAAATCATAGCAGGTCACCACTCTAATATTCTTTCCTATCAGAAGAGATTATTTCTTTTATGTTTAAAAACACATTTTCTTGTCTTGTCAATAATCTCACTGGGGAACTACAAGGAAGAGACTGTCACATGTAGCAGCAACATACCTGAGGTGACTTTTCCGGAATAGGTTCATTCTGCAGTGCTTGAAGGGCTTTCATTGCAGCATTGTGTCTAGCAGCTTGTCGAGTCTTTCCTTCCCCAAAAAATTCATTATTTCCTACAGTCAGCTGAACATAAAAGATCTTGGGCATTGGGCAATGATACCTAAGATAAGAAAATAAAAATATTAATGTTAGTTCAGTAAAGCCATTCTGTAATCATGAGTAAGATTTGTTTTCTTGAAAATGATAGCAACCACATAAGGTACTATATACTCTCTTACTCACCCTAGCCAAGTATTAACCTCATGAATGTATTTATAAAAGACAAAATATGAGTCAATATAGCTGTAGACATATTTCTCCATGAAAAGCACATTATAGAAAACAATATTAAATACAATATAATAGAAATTATTCAATTATATCACAAAAAACTTTTAATAGAGGTTTTCAGCCAGATCTTGAGAGATGTGAGCCAAGTGGTCTGGTGCTGAAGGGGGCCACAACAGAGGCAGGAAACTGGTAAGCCCACTTAGGGGACAACATGCAGAGGACAGTGAATTCAGCAGAAGACAGTTATGGCTAGACATAGGAGGGGAAGAGAGATGGAGCTACTACTCCATTCCAAAGGAATAAGTCCTTTGCCAAGTAACAAGAAGATCAGAATGAACATAAGAGAGAATGGGAACATAAGCCAATTCTTAAGCAGGTAAGCAATATCATAATAAAATATATTTAAAGAAAACATTTTTAGCAGGTTTGTGTCCAACAACTGATGGAGTTACAACTAGAAAGCAGCAGTGATGTAAATATGAAGGGGAAAAAAGGGCTGAATGAAGAAAGAACTAGAAGAAATTAAGAAAAAATTAAGAGGATATGTAATACAATTAATTCAACAATTACTTATGGAGGACATTCTTTATGACAAGGGAATATGACAATGAACAAAAACACATTGTACTGGGTAAGACACATAATATATAAGGTAATATGCAGAATATCTAGTATGTTAGAGATCTAAGTTAAACAGAAAAAGGAAAGGTCAGAACTGTCAGGGAGGTGGGTTTTAGACAGGGTGACCAGGGAGGGTCTCACTGAGAAGATGGCAACTGTGTAAAGGCCTAAAATAAATGAGGAAGGAAGCCACCCAGATATCTGGAACAGTGCACTTGAGACAGAGAAAACAGCAAGTGCAAAGGCCCTGGGGCAGCAGTGTGCCAAGCACATTCAAGTAATTCAGAAGATGCCTAAATGGCTACAGTGGAGGGATAAGGAAAGAAAAGTTAAGAAATGAAAAGAAGTAGCCAGATACCATAGGGCCTTACTTAGAAATTATTGTAGGGATTTGACTTTTGCCCTGAGTGAAATGACCAGCCACTAGAAGGTTTGGAAGAGAAGCGACATATCTCACTTGCATTCTGGAAGGATCACCTGACGATTATGTTGATAACAGACTGCAGGCAAATGATAATGGAAGCAAGGAGATCTATCAGGAGACTATTATAATAATATAGGAGAAAAGCAACAGGGGCCGGTACTAGGGTGGCAGCAGTGCAAGCAATGAGAAGCAGTTGGATTCTGAATGAATTTCAAAAGTAGAGCTGATAGTGGGAGGCTGTCTGGGTGGCTCAGTTGATTGAGCATCAGACTCTTGATTTCTGCTCAGGTCATGATCTCAGGGTCATGGGACTGAGCCCCTCGTTGGTCTCTGTGCTCATCAGGGAGTCTGTTCCAGATCCTCTCACTCCCTCTCCCTCTGCCCATGCCCACCCCTGTGCATCTGCACTCTCTCTCTAAATAAAATCTTTAAACAAACAAACAAACAAAAAAGCAGAACTGATAGGGTTTACCCAAGGATTAGTTACGGAAAATGAGAGGAGTCGAGGATGACCCCAGGGTTTCTGAGCTGAGCAAGTGGAAGACAGAGTATGCATACAATGAACTGGTGAAGACTGCAGAAGGATTTGATTATTGGGCATGGGTATCAACAGCTCTGGTTTGGAAGTGTTAAATTATTCAGCTTGTTTAGACATCCAAGTGGAGATATCAAATGAATAGTCCAATTTCTGAGTCTGGATTCCAGGAAAGAGGTCAAAAATGAATATAAAATTTGGGAATCATCAATATATATGTAAGCTAGGGCCACAGACAGGGGCACCTAGGTGGCTTAGTCAGTTAAGTGTCTGCCTTTGGCTCAGGTCATGATCCCAGGGTCCCAGGGTCAAGTCCCACATCAGACTCCTTGCTCAGTGGGGAGTCTGCTTCTTCCTCTGCCAGCTCATACTCATACTCATACTCATTCTCTCTCGCAAAAATAAATTAAATCTTAAAAGTCACAAGACAGTGAGAACTCTGTGGGAAGGAATAATAGGAGAAAAACCAGGCAAGTACAGTGTCCTTCCTAAAAACCAGAGGGGAAAAAGTTTTTCTAGGAGAAGAGAGTGCTCAACTGTGTCAAATTATACTCACAGGTCAAGTAAAATGATGACTGAGAATTAAGACACTGAATTGGGAAATTAACAAAACTAAAAAGGATCAACTTTGATGCAATAATGGATTTACAATGTAATGCCAAAAAATTACGTTAAAATCACTCGTGCTGAAAAATGTCTCTTCCAAGCAAAGAGAAGTCTAACTGAAGTCCTACTGAGTTCTGGATGATTACTAGACAACCAAAGAGCAATGTTCCATATTCACTCTAAGATAAACTGGACACAGCCCATCGTACAAGAATTTATCAGGCAGATGGGACTAATTAGGGAAGGTTTACAGAAGGTAAAGGACTAGAAAGGTACATCAGCACTGAAGATGCAGATTTGGGAGGCAGTAATTGAAACCATGTGAGTGGGTAAGCACCTGGAAAGGGTAAGTGTAAAGGAACCAAAAAAGAGAGCCTAAGGCTGGGATCTGATTGAGGCCCATGATCAAAAGGCAGGGGAAATAATAGACGGCAGTGAAGGAGATGAAAGAGGGTCAGAGTTAGAAAAGAAATTACCGCACAATGTCAGGGAAATCAACAGTGTCAAACCTCGTGGAGAAATCCAGAGTATGAAAAAAAGAAACAGTCACTGTTTTAAATTTTAAAGTCAACTTTCTTGGCCCACAGTTACTATTACTTTGTTTTAAGATAAAGTATTTTAAATGTATTTTTATTACGTCATATGTTCTCATTTTTAATAGGCAAATATAAAAAAGTTAAAGGAAGAAAAACCTCACTTATGGTTAAAGACTTTTAATATGCAAAAACTAAAAAAGCATTAAAAACCACAAGCTGTTTTGCTCTTTGATTACAATAAGTAGTATACTGAGGTGCACAACTTCCTACTGCATTCCTGAAGCACACTTTCCTATTATTTTAGATCCCCTTAATGCAGATATATTAACAGACTAATACAATAAATGCAGGTTATCTTCATTTGTATACCACAAAATTCAATTTTCCTCCTACACAGAATTCTGTGCATATTTTAAACTTGTTACACTATAAAACTTTAAAACAGACAACCTGAAATCAAAAATTTACTCCCGTACTAAGATCTTCTATGGCAAGCTTTCACCATAGAGCAAATGTTTACAATTAATTATACACTTCTGAAAACAGAGGCCCACAACTGGAATGCTAACAGACCTTTAACTACAGTAGAGGGAGTGGGCGCCACTATAATCACTAAGGCCTGCTGACAATTACAAAACTCATTTTGGTTTGCCACAGAGACAAACAAAATTTCTGTTCATTATGACTTTACTGGAATATGATGTCATAACACATAGCCATACTGAAACAATCTGCTGATTTTCTGACAAAAATATTAATTGCATACTAAAGAGCCCTTGGGGCCTCTTCCTTTTTAGCCCTCAAATACGGCTCTATGTATGCATATGTGTATGCATGTGGGCACATATGTATGTGTGTATTATACTGTATAACTATCAGAGGAAAAATTAGGTTTGTTGCATTTTCACAGAAAACGTAAACTATTCTAGCTCTAACAACAGGAAATACCAAGACCAAATGCCTGACTTGTTTTGTTCTAGTTTCATTCCATCCTCTAACTTAACAATGATTCTTGATATTTACCCCATGTGGTTTATCACCCAATATACCACATCACCTCACATCATCATGACAATTAAGATTAGCCAGAGTACCCTCAATAATGGCACCCAGACTCAACTATAGGAGAGATGATAACATCTTTGGATATTAGGTCCTGGTCTCTAAATATTTGTTTCCTTTGCTAAAGAAATACTCAAAGTTTGTTGAAGGTTGATGCATGCTAAAGAGAAGTTCTTCTCTATATTTATTTCAAACATTAAGCTCATTTTTGGTAAAGTACTTTTAAAAAGTGATATTCATATTTCTAAAAATTAACAGGTATTTACCTAATCTTACATTGTTATCCTTGAATGATTTTTCTCAATGGGAATTTTGTGGACAACGTTTACATTTCCAGAGACTACTGTTAAAAGATGGGCCATGAAAACTTACCCATCCCGGCTATTAGAATTTCAGGTTCAAAGGGCTTCTACCACAACCTCCAAAATGTATTTTGCAAAGTGTGATCCCACTCATCAGAATTATCCCCAGTGCTTATTAAAAATGTGTATTCCTGTGCTCCACCCCTGATCTGCTGAATCCTGCTCTGGGGACAGAACAAGAACCTTTACCTTAGTAAGATTCCCTGGGGAGTCTTTCATACTAAAAGTCTAAGAACCAGTGTTCACTACAACTTAGGTGATTTGAGGATGACCTCAACCTCCACACAAGCAAGGGACCACGTACATTCCTATAGCACGTGGTCTATCTCTCTCTCTTATTTAACCTCACAGCAACCGGGTGAGACAGATGTCCCCATGGTCACCATAAGAGGTAACAAATGTCCCCAACATAGGTGTGAGGAGTCAAACTGAAGTCTTTTAACTTCAGAGCTCAGGAAACTTTAAAGTTGTTTCCTAAAAATCTGCTTTATCCTCTTCTATTTTTGTATTCCCATGTGTTTATTAAATGGGCTATGTCCTTGGAAGGCTAAAGAACCTGAAGCAAGAGTTCTTTCTAAACCCAAGGTTCACTGATAGACCTCAGAGGCATTTTATTTAATAGCTGCTGAAACAACGAGAGCTCCATAATGAAATCCTATGTTTTTATGGTATGTCAAGCCAAACAGGATCAAAAAAGAGACACAAGTGAGTAACTTATCATTCGGTGAAAAGTCAGAATAATGGGCATCGGGTGCCACACTGCTTATAGACTAAATTTTATAAAGGCTGTTTTTAAGGCCTTTTCCCCTCCCATTCCTCTTTGCCTTCTGTCCACTGGAAGTCTTACAAAAGATAAACAAAATTTCAAATAAAATAAAATCAAATCTTCCCTTTCTTCAGATCCAAAAAAAAAGGTCTTTAGATTTGGCCTATCTTCAAGACATAACAAGTCAATACAGCAATAAAGAAAGGATATATATTTGGTTCCTTTGAATTAACACCTGACACTCCTTATACAGTCTTGATTTTTGAGTTAAGGGAAGATTTTACATTCTTATGTAAGTATTCTTATAAGAATGTATATATTTTTATACTTCTATTTGATTTTCAGTTAGAACAGGTTTCCATACCATCTATCCTTGCCATCCTCCCTAAAGTTACTTCAGTAATGCACTCTTTGCAGACTCCCTTTGTATGAGTTTCTGAACAACTAAAAGCCATGTGTCCTCCCTACCATTCGGTGACTGCCTTATTCTCTAACATCACCACTTTCTTAAGTTATCATTTTTACAAGGTGAAAAAGACATATTCCAAATAACATGAGAACTTTTAAAAATTGAAAAATAATTGCCTCACTTTATTTGATAGCATTATTCATAAATCTTAACCCAGCTTAAGCATTCATATCTCCTCTACAGGTTTATGTACTAAAATATATGAACAAGTTATCTTCTCATCTAGTAAGGAGAACCTTTGGATTTCTGTGTTTATTTCTAACATTGACTGAAAACAGAAATGTCACTTAATCTCTCTATCTCTGTTGACTTATCTGTAAAGTATTTGCAGAATCTATATTTAAAGACCTCTCAAGGCCAAAACTTAGAATTCAAATGATATGTTGATTATTTTTGACTCTTTGTACACATTTTGGCACTGCTGAGCATTCTTTTTACTTGCTATAGAAAAATAATAGGTTTTATCATAAAGCTATAAAATAGTCCTTGGCACACTTTCAAGTTTGTATGTATATAAAATGTCTAGATAGGAGAGGGTTCTTTCTCTATTCACATCTATAAATTTTGGAAATAGATCTTTTATGGGATCTAAATGTTAAGTGTTGAGGAATTTCAAAAATTAGGACCTATTAAAAAAGATTCATAGGGCAGCTGAAAATAAGCTTTAAAGGAGGGTAGGGATAGTCTATTCTGTTTGTAGAATTATTATAATTATGTTTAAAATGCCCAGGGGAAAATACAAAAAGATATGTACTAGAAATTAGGATAGGATGCACTGAAGTGATGGAATTATAAATGATGATATCTTTCATAATTTAAAATTTTTAAAAATAATATGGTTATACCAGAGTATAAACCAAAAAGAAGAAAGAGGAGGAGGAGGAGGAAGAGAAGAAGAAGAAGAAGGAGGAGGAGGAGGAGGAGGAAGGGGGGGGAGAGGAGAAGGGAGAGTAGGAGAAGGCAGAGAAGGAGGAGGAGGAGGAGGAGGAGGAAAAAATTAACTGAAAAAGTCTAGTCCCCATCCAAATAACACATCTAAATCTGTGTTCCAAATGTAAATTTGATAAATTAGTAGACTGACTGTGTATAGACTATAATCCACAAGAGTAAATAATCTGTACTGTGTCACTGATACTAGTACCACAATAAAACTATGGAAAACATAGCATGTTATCAAAGAGCCCCACTTTGTAAATACACAATCACCACTCTCAATCCTACACTTTGATCCAGCATAAACCTATCCTTGCACCTTTCCTTTTTTTTTTTTTTAAAGATTTTATTTATTTATTTGACAGAGAGAAATCACAAGTAGGCAGAGAGGCAGGCAGAGAGAGAGGAGGAAGCAGGCTCCCCGCTGAGCAGAAAGCCCGACGCGGGGCTCGAACCCAGGACCTGGGATCATGACCCGAGCCGAAGGCAGCGGCCCAACCCACTGAGCCACCCAGGCGCCCCCTTGCACCTTTCCTAAATGGATACCTAGATAAATCATCATCACCATCATCAACATCAGCATCACCATTATGACAATTACAACAAAAACATACAAAGCACTCATGATGTGTCAGGCACTATTCCAAGCACTGCATACCAATCGCAGTCACCATGATAAGCCCAACTTCATTTTACACACAGGAAATGAGAAAGAGATACTTAACTTGCCGAAGGCCACCCCTCCTTGAGCTAACATTTAAACCCAAGCAGTCTCACTCCAGAGCCCATGATCTTAACCTCTACACTGTGCTGTCTATGGATGAACTACATAAATGAGCATCATAAACTGCAGAGATACTAACTATAAACTATGGAAAGGTCATGCTAGACTTGGCATTTAAGCCAAAGTAGACATAAGAAACCATCGGTCATAGAGCACCTGGGTGGCTCAGTCAGTTAAGCATCTGCCTTTTGCTCAGGTCATGATCCCAGGGTTCTGGGATCAAGTCCTGTACTGGGTGGGGAGTCTGCTTCTCCCTCTGCCTTTCACCTCACTTGTGCTCTTTCTCTCTCTCAAATAAATAAATATATAAATACTATTTTTTAAAAAAGAAACCAAAGGTCATATTGATTACCAAAGAGAATTCTTGGGAGCATTATAAGTCCAGGAGAACATGTTGGCTACAGTCTTACTCCTCTCTCTCATTCTTTGTCTCCTCTCTTAACATTTTTGTAGCCCGTGCTTAAATGTTGATGTTCCATTAGGGAACTACAGACCAAAAGCACAATGACATACTACCACACAGCCCCTAGGATGGCCATAGTCAGGCGGCCACTGTGGAAAACAGTCTGGCACTTCCTTAAAACGTTAAATAGAACTACCATATGACCCAACAACCCCATTCATTCATATATATATATATATACACACACACACACATATATATAATTTTATATATATATAAAAATTTTAAAAGGCACTGAGGGGTGTCTGGGGGGCTCAGTTGGTTAAGTGTCTGACTCTTGATTTTTCCTCAGGTCCTGGAGCATACTTGAGAGTCTCTCTCTCTTTTTCCCCCGTCCCTCCCCGCCACTCTCTCTCTCTCAAAAAATATTAAAAGGCACTTAAACAAAAATATGTACACAAATGTTCACAGAATTACTCATAATAGCCAAAAAGTGGAAATAAACCAAAGGTCCAGCAACTGATGAATAGATAAACTACAGTATATCCATACACAGCAATAAAGTACTGATACCCAGTATAATGTGGATGAACTCGGAAAAACGTATGCTAAGTGAAAGCCAGACATAAAAGGCTACATATTGAATAATTCCATTTAGATGAAATGTCTAGAACAGGGAAATCCACAGAGACAAAAGTAGATTAGTGGTTGCCAGGGGCTGGGAAGGGAGAAAATGGAGAGTAACTGTTAAGTTTCTTTTAGGGGTGATGAAATGTTCTGGAATTAGATAGTGGTGATCGCTGTACAACAATGTGAATGCAGTAATTCACAGCATACAGAATTGTATACTTTAAAATAGTAAAAGTGGTAAATTTCGTTATTGTGAATTTTGCCTCAATTAAAAAAAATGTTGATCCTCCCTAGAGGTCAATCTTCTCATAGACAAAACAGTCTTCCTAGGTGATCTCACATATTCCTATTTACATTTTTGGCAGACTCCCAGAAATTAGCCTATCCAGCGGGGGGAAGAAGAGGGCAGGCAGGGCAGGGACAAGGGAACATGAAGCACCCCTCCCTTTTGCGCTCTTGGAAATTAATGACCTGCTCTTCTTCTTGCCCTTGTTTGAGTGCCAAGGGGTATGTGAATTAAATTAATGCAATGAATATTTATTAAGGGCCTAATTCATTCCATGGACTGTTTTAGTCCCTTGGGATGGTGGACTGCCCTCAGGAGACAATCAATCAATGAATAAAAACAGTATCAACTGTAAGATGGGTTAAAAGAAAAGTACAGCAGAGTAAGAAACAGTAATAAGAGATCCTTTAGGAAGTGGTGTTTGAATAAAAAGGTAAATGGAGTGAGAATTCCTGGCATACGGATGCCTGGAGGGGGAAAAAAATGTTCTAAGCAAATGGGACAGCAAGTGCCAAGGCCCTGTGGAGACCGCATATAGCCATTTTCATAATATATTGGGTTTTCAAAGTCGAGATGAATTTTTAAGTATCTTTTCAGTGTCTGTGTAGTTAACAATTTTTACTTTTCACCTCTTAATAAGGTGTTCTTTATCAACCTATTTTCGAATAGTGAAACAATTTTGCATTCCTGGAATAAACCCCACTTGGTTATGCTAGTTTTTCTTTCAATGAATTGCCAAATTCTGTTTGCCAGTATTTCAATCAGGATTTTTTCCATTGATATTTTATAAATAATACTGATATGAAGCTCTAGTCCTTCTTGTTTTTTTTTACCTGGCATTGTTGAGCTAGACAGTAAGACTAGTTTTGATTGCCCAAAATAATGTGTTTCCTATTTTTCAAAGGTTCAGTAAAATTTCTCTGTGATACCATCTAGCCCAAGTACTTTCCTTCAGGGTGGTAGGGGGAACTAATAGTAACTAGCTAAATGAAAACTTGTCCTTTTAGTTCTATAGCAATGGATCTTTTTTGGTTGTTTATATTTCCATGAGTTGAACAAAATAGTCCTTTATGAGAATTTTCATTTCCTGTGTGTCAGGCCTCTCTCATCATCAGACTGTATTTTGTATATTTATGCACTGCATTCACATTTGCTTGATTTGATTAGATTACATTTAATTAGATTACATATTTAAGTATTTTATTGGTTTTTCCTAAGTACAAGATATTGGATTCTGCATATTTTTTCTACTCTTCTTCTGTTTTCTAATTAAGCTATTTCTGCATTCATTTTCCTCCCTCAGACTTATTTTGTTATTCCTTCTCAAACTTCCTGTGCTGGATAAATAAATAATTTTCATGGTATCTATTAATATGGGTATAAGATAACTAAATTGAATTTGCCTTCTCACAGGCTTTATTTGTATTGTAATGTCTTCAAGAGAAAAATATACTATATAGTTCCTAAATATTTTTGGTAACAAAGTGCCCTGTTTAGTGAACTACCATGAGTATCCTATGAAACACACCTTGGGATATGCTGTTTCAGGCATTATGCCTTAGTTAAGAGTCTGTATTCTACAGGTTACTTGCTTAATCTGCTAGTAGCTTTTTATCTTGAATGTAATAAAGATTACTTAACATTAAAAAAAATACAATTAAAAATGTATATTAAGTACTTTTTATAAACTTGGGAGTAAATAAGCACTAAAAGAGGATGTGAATAGAGGAAAATATCAATTGGATTTAAGTTCCAACTACTAGATATAAGCACTTCAAGTAAGAGGACTTAGTTCTCTAAGACTCATCAGTGATAGGAAAGATTTTTGTCTATATCAACTTTCTGAATCTTATTCAAGTGGCCAAGCAGAAAAAAATTACTGTATTTTTCATAAATATCACATTATATCTGTGTATTTTCAAATAGATATATATGTGTATATGTGCATTTGAAGTGCACTCTCCACCTCAAAAACATTAGTAAAATGTTTTAAAGAAATACAATTTTAAGTTTTCAATATGTATTCACTAAATACTACATGCTAGTAGTCTAACAGCAGATTCTTAAAAATATAAGAAAATTATAGGTGTGGAAGGCTAAAAGGTAAAAAATTTTGAGGAAATTATAGGAAATATGGCTCATTTTTTCTTTGACTTGTAAGAAGATTCTCATTATTCAATTCTATCAACAGATCATCTTTGGTTAAGGGCAGAGAATGTTCTGTGAAAAACTAGTAGAGAGAATCTCTCAAGTGCTTTAAACAACAAAATGGTTTCTGAAATTGGTTCCAGAAAATATTTTACATTTTCTTGTTCCTCATTAACTTAGCTCAAAAGTATATGCCTTTAAAAAAATACAAACATATCAGATTGTATTTTTAGAAGAAGTTTCATAGGCTTTTTGAATAAATTAATTTTGTAATGTCTAGAATAAGAGATTCCAGTGGATGACTGTGTAGAATCTTCCAAGAGCTTTAGAAATTGTTTGCTTTGTTACAATGTCCAACCCAGACATCTATTCCAGTGCCTTTGCTGATCAGAATTCACTATCAACTTTGGATGCTTGCCCACTTCAAATACTCCCCAAAGTAAGGAGACATTACATCAGCGGTACTGCAGAAAGATTAATGTGCTTTGTTTGGAGATGTAAATGGTAATTATACTTATTGCATATTTCTAGTACTTAGCCTTTTTTACCTGAACCTAAGTGAATCTAGTTGTACATTTGCATATAGTTTAATAATAACAATAATGTGTAGTTAACAGATATTCAGTGGGATATAAAAAAACTTAACTTGGCATTTTCCCAGCTAATTGTTTTTACAGCTTGACTTCACTTATGCATTAGCTACATTCATAAAAAGGTTTACATAAAGCAAATATTTTCATACTAAATCCCATTTTCCCACTGTTGCCCAATACTAGATCTTGAGTTGAATTTCTGTAAGAAAATGCTGGCTTCGACACATCATAAAAATTTCAATTAAACATCTAAACATGTATACCAAGGAATAAATACATTTAATCAATTATTTTATAAAATATATTTTATCCTCTCACTTGCAATAAAAATTAAACAAATGGATAAAATAAATGGATAACCATTTGTTTCATATTCCCACAATCATTTTTTTAAAAATGCAGAATTTGGAGTGACTTCCATAGAAGCTCAAAGTAGAAATATAATTTATTAGCTGGACCTGCCACATGGAAATATGCTGTCAGATAGATTCAAGCAATACAAGTAGTATCAGATTATTGATAATAATCTTTTAAGGATCTTAAATATATCTTCTGCTCTTGGTAATACACTTTGACATTTTATTATAATCCACACCAGATGATTTATTGGAATTATACAGATCATTTGGAGCCAGTACCATCGTCTGACTTCAAACTACTTTTCAAAGAAATGGGAAAAAGGACCTAATTAACTACCTGAATCCTTTTGCAGTATAAAAAGTAACTTTTGCTAAAACAAAAGAGTACCTGGGACTTTTAGAAAACTCTTCTACCTTTAATTACAATTATTTAGAGGTAATGTTAAGTAATTTTTTTTTTCCTGCACAAATCCTCTGGGGAATACTACATGTACTGCAATTATCCATGTCCTCCTTTTCCTGTAGATAATAGAGGTATGCTTTTCATCAATAAGTTAGTGTCGACTGTGTCTTATTCCAGGATGTACGCTAAGTTGAGAACACCAAAACTACTTTATTTTTGCTTCAGGCAAAATACCTGTACCTGAAGCACAATCATGGCAGCAAGTAAGACAATACTGCTGATATGCAGTCTGACTATCATACACGGAAAAAGGTTGAGTAATACTTAGTATGAAAGGCTAACAGTTCTAACCCTTCATTATAATTCCTATTAAAAATATGAATAAGGGGTGGCTGGGGGGTTAGTCAGTTAAGCATCCAACTCTCGATTTTGGCTCAGGTCATGATCTCAGTGTCACCGAGACTGAGCCCTATGCTGGGCTCCATGCTCAGTGTGGAATCTGCTTGAGATTCTCTCTCTCCCTTTCCTCCTGCTCTTCCCCCTACATGCACACACACTCTCTCTCTCTGTCTCAAATCAATAAATAAAATCTTGGGGCGTCTGGGTGGCTCAGTGGGTTAAAGCCTCTGCTTTCGGCTCAGGTCATGATCTCAGGGTCCTGGGATCGAGCCCCGCATCGGGCTCTCTGCCTGTCAGGGAGCCTGCTTCCTCCTCTCTCTCTCTCTCTGCCTACTTGTGATCTCTGTCAAATAAATGGATAAAATCTTTAAAAAATAAATAAATAAATAAATAAAATCTTAAAAAAAAAAAGAATTTGACTAAGAGAATGCATTTTTTTAAAGATTTTACTTATTTATTTGACAGGCAGAGATCGTAAGTAGACAGAGAGAGAGAGGTGGAAGCAGGCTCCCTGCTGAGCAGAGAGCCCAACGTGGGGCTGGATCCCAGGATCCCGGGATCATGACCTGAGTTGAAAGCAGAGGATTTAACCCACTGAGCCACCCAGGCGCCTGAGAATGCATTTTAGCCACACTGCAAATTCTCTCCTATGTGCGAAATAGTTTTTAAGGAGACTTAAATGAGTCTGTCATGGTATCTTACTATTTCCAAAGAGTAGATGTTTACATGAGTTAGCATAGTACAGTATAAAAAAGCACTATCTTTGAAAGCATATAATCTTGGGTTGGAGGGCCAGTTCAATCCTTCACTGGCCACATAAACCTGGAAAAACTACACACTGTATCAGATTATAATAGGAAATCGTAATAGTTTGCCTTCTTTCTTCCTTGGCCACTAATCCATCATCCTTCTTAAACATCCCACAATGTCTCTAGCATGCTTGAGCTCCTCTTGTGCTTTTTGTTATTCCCTGTTAATAACTTAGGGACCATGTCTCTAGCTCCTCAGTATTATGTCTGCCTGGGGAGGTCCAGGAAAGAGCTGCAGTTATGCTAGCAGATCTCTAGCCTTTCAATTCCCATGCTTGGGGGCATTCCCTGTCAGTGCTCATACCATCCCAGGGAGACCACTTCATGCTCTTTAGGAAAACTAACATTTGGTTCATCAATCATTCAAGAAGCCAACGTACTTAAAAATATCAGGCAATGTTCAGAAGATACATTGGTAAGTTCAGATATTACGAAAATCAGTAAAAACCAACTAAATAAACCTTAAATAAATCTAATGCAAAAATAATGAACAATGTTAGTTTAACTATAATTCTTTATCTTGGGTCTTTAAAGACATTTATATATATGTTTGGTGCTGTGTTCTATCTCTGAGGACTATTTTATGACCCGCCAGTCAACTACAGTGTAGGAGGCCAGTAACTCTTTTATCTTTGAAGAAGTGCATCTTGACCAGAGAATGTGAGAATGTCAACAAATAATAAGGAAATAAAGAAAGCAAGTGGGTCAAGGTTGTGCTAACTGAAGCCAAGGAAAAGCCTGGGAAATTAATGAATAATAACCTCCCACGAAACGCCAAACTAAGAAGAGCAGTAGGCCATGGTAAGAATAATACCTGAGATAATTATATGGTCTAAAACTGCCTAAGATTCTAAACCTAACCCAAAGGTAAAAGAGAACAGTAAACCAGTTGAAGTTACTCATTTCCACCTCAGTGAGAGGCGAGATGAGAAAAAGAGAGAGAGAAAAGGCATGCAAGCAAACAAGGGTGAAAAATACTGGGCATGATATTAAGATTATTCTATTACATTAGACTATTGAAACGCAACATACAGAACTTACTTGGATATAAAAAAGATCAGACATAAAATAGTTTTATTTTTGTTTTAAAATGGAGTATGTAGACAAGTAGTAAATTCAATACAGTAAAAAATCTCTTGCTGCCATTAGTGATTTGGAGAAACCCTTCCACATATTCTTAATAAGATAGGATGTCAAGCAAAATCAAAAAAGCCATTCAAACCTATTGTGTAAAAGGTTCCAGAAGTTTTTGAGGAAGCAACACAGAGAATTCCGAAAATCTGAGACCTACATGGGAGTACAGTGAGAATGCATCTTGAGTAAATTTAACCTATTATTCTTTTTGTTATTCTCCTGAAAAAGTCACACAAGAGAAGGAAAGAAAAGGCTTGCAAATAAGACTCTACAACCTTATATGAAGAGGATGACACTTCTCCAAGACAGGAGAAATCTGCAGTGTAATTTGAGATTTTAAGACTCTGAGAATGCCAAAGCAGGAGAGTGATCAAGACTGACAGGAGAAGGACCATGGTAATCTCTCAGGAAGCAAAGTCATCCCATACATGCGTAAGAAATTCTGGCCAGAAACTGAACACTTTAGTGCTGGTGAACTTACGATGAAGTCAACTAGATGAAGAGCTAAACTTATAATCTTAGTTGTCGTTTGACTCTTGTTTTATCAAAATGTAATTCTAATAAAATCAAAATAAGTATATTCTTTTACTTCCCAAGTTTAAGAAGGACAGGACTCCCCTGCAAATGTCTGTGAACCCTCTATCAGACCATATAATTTCTTTACTAAAGCAAATAGTTTAGAGTAAATGATTCACAAGCTATTCTGGGAGCAGTGTTCTAGGAAGACTATAAAGGGACTGATTTCTGCTCATACACAAGGAAAAAGGGAGTCTTAGTCACTGTAGTCATACTGTCTTGTAACTGGCATGGTAATTAGCACTTAAAGAGTCCAGAAATAGCTGTGAACTGAGGGAGTAAGCACAGCTAACGTTTAACTTACTATATATGCCAGCATTGCACAAACAGCAACTCATCTAATCCTTACAATAATCCTTACATAAATCTTATTATTTCCATTTTACAGCTGAGGAAACTGAAGAACAGAGAGGTTAAGCAATTGTTCAGGTGGAACCAGGTTTCAAGCAAAGGCAGACTGACTACCTCTAAACTGTATTACTGTAGTCCTCTCAATGTGAGAATGAATGATTAGGAGGGAGAAAATTAGACCAGCAAGGGCCAGGCTCTTAACCTCCAGGAATAAAGCAAATCAGGCCCCACATCACAGGGTGTTCAAAATAAAAGGATGGGGGGATGGGCAAAATGGGTGGAAAAAGAGTCAACTTTAAATTCTTTGTAACTCTGCTTCATGTTTAGCAATGTCTGTGAAAAACCAAATTTGATATGTAAGTCATTCTTATATAATTAAGCAAATATGTAACTATTAAAGTATAAAATTTCATATCTGTTTTACATAAATCTCTAGAATTACTCCAGGTATGTATATTACTTTTGGGATATGCTGCTGTAAATATTAGCTATTTTATGTTGAAAAGCTGGGAAAATGCTTGGTACATAAATACGTTGTGTTAGTTCATAAAAAAAATAAAATGTAAAAAAGAGATGCATGTGAGATCTGACAGAGGAAGTGCTAGGAGAGCATGAACCTAGTTATGATGGTTGCTCCGAGGATATTTAAACATTTGGAGTGATCAATGACCTCGAGGCAGCCGCATGTTATACTGAGGACAAGCTAGATCTATAGTTTTCATCCCTGGCTACACGCTGCTATCAGCTGACTTACACAAATCAGTAAGAAAAAGACTATTAAGTCAATAGAAAAATAAGCAAAGGTTATAAATTCACAACGTACAGGGGGAAAAAATTACTTTTACATACAAGAAGATGCTCAACTTCATTTATAAAGAAATACAAATTAAAATGTCAAAAAGGAGTTGTTTTTCACCTAATTATGCTGTCAAACCCCCCCCCCCCAAAAGATTTTAAAATAGCTTCATCTCTAGTCTGGATTATCGTAATAACCTCCTAATGGTTCTCTTAGTTGCCAAAGTGAGCCTTTCAAAATGTAAGTCCAATCATGCCTCTATTGTGCTCAAAACTCTGCAATACTTCTACATCTCACCCAGAGTAAAAGACAACATCCTTACAATGGCCTAATACAGCTTTACATAGGTCTGCTCCAAACCATATCACTGACTTCAATCACAACACTCAACATTTTACTTACTTCACTCCAACCACAATGGCCTCCTTCCTGCTTCTCAAACTCACCAGACTTGTTTCCTCTTATGGCCTTCACCATGGCTGATCTCTTGCTTCTCCCCCAGAAATACTCAAAGCTCACTTCTTCTCCTCCACAGTTTTTGCTCACCTTCTCAATAAGATCTATTTAAAACTGCAATCTTCTTCCCTTTATTCTGCTCTGCTTTTCCACTTGTCCACAGCACCTCTTACTTCTGAATCTACTATAAAACATACTTATATTTATTTTTTTATTCTCCATATCATCCAACTGGAATGTAAGCTTCAACAAGGCAGAAATGTCTGTTTTATTTATTAATGTATATAAAGTACCTATAAGAATGTCTCACATACGGCTAAAATGTATGTGCAAGGATATATACCACAACATGTTACAGAAAAACATTTGAAACAATTAAATATCCGTGAATACAGAATTGGTTAAACAAATTATAGAACAGGGGCACCTGGGTGGCTCAGTGGGTTAAAGCCTCTGCCTTCGGCTCAGGTCCTGACACCAGGGTCCTGGGATCGAGCCCTGCATCGGGCTCTCTGTTCAGCAGGGAGCCTGCTTCCTCCTCTCTCTCTTGCCTGCCTCTCTGCCTACTTGTGATTTCTCTCTCTGTTGAGTAGATAAATTAAAAAAAAAAAATTATAGAACAGCCACACAGTAAAATATTAAACAGTTCTTAAAATAAGCAACTGTCCTGTTTTCAGTATGGCTAAGTAAGCTCTAATTGGACCAATTCTTTGTGGGAAACTGTAACTCTCAACAAAAGAAAAAAAAAAAAACCAACCATCTGAAGGCACTGAAGAGTGAACAAAACAGGTATTGGGCAGTAGTTAACACTGGAGAAAGGAAAAGGACACAATGGATTTCTTTCTTTCTTTCACAGCTTAAATTTAAGGGCAGGTTCCACTCTATTCCATGAGAAGCAGCTAAAATGCCAACAGAAAACAGTCTTACTAGCTTGAAGGCCCAGAGATAAGGATTCAGAGTAACCAAGGTCAGTGGAAAATAAAGGGGAAAATCTTAGAAATAACAGATCTAGAGAGGAAGAGCCCCGAATTCTGTGTGGGGTAAAACTCTGACCAAATCTCTAATGCCTGAACCACACAGGTACAGGACAGACTCAAAACAACACAGCTAAGACATGGAAATTTGAGATGCTCCTCAATGCAGACAAGTATTTTACTGGTAGGCTTCAACCGCCTACCTTCAACTTCAACTTAATCAACTGCCTAAAAACTTTGTCATACTTCAAAGGGACATTATAGAATCTAGTTTCTAGACTGCAATTCATAATGCCCAGAATACAACCCCAAATTACTAAACATGTGAAGCAGGAAAAAAAATGATCCATTCTCATGATAAAAGACAAAAGAAAACAACCCTGAAATGATCCAGATGTTAGAATTAGCATACAGAGGTATACAAATTCTCAAAAATATAAAAGAATATATGCCTCTAATGACTAAATGTATGGGAAATCTCAGCAAACAGCGGAAACTATAAAATAAAAAGCTAACTGGACTAATGATGTACTATATGTTGGTTAACTGAATTTAAACTAAAAAATAAAATAAAAAGCTAACTAGAAATTCTAGAACTGAAAACTATAATTTTCAAAATTTAAATTTACTAGCTACATATAATAATAGAATGGGGATGACAGAGAAGTCAAGATTAATCAATAGAAACTATATTAAAAAGTCTAACAGATGGCGAGAAGTGAAAAAAAAAGGCAGAAAAATATTAAAAGACACAAAAGCTAAAAAATCTCTTGGTAAAAGACACATTTACATAGTCAACAAGTTCAATGAGCTATATTAATATAAAGAAAACCACAAAAGGTGCATTATACTTGAATTAATAAAAACCAAATTGATACTGCATGCAGGGAATAATTCAAATGATAACTGAGTTCCCTTTTTTTGGTGAGTTAAGGTGTTTATTTATTTTTATTTATTTATTTTTTAAATGGTTGACTTCGCAAGAGAAAAAAGAAATGAGACAAGACCCAAGACATAAGTTATAAGACAGTGGAACATCTTTATAGTGCTAGAAGTAAAAAAGCTGTCAACTCAGAATTCTACATTCACTGAAAATATCCTTCAAAAATGAATGCAAAATAAAGATATTTTCAGTTAATGAGAATTAAAAGAATTCACTGCCAGAAGATTTGTACTACCAGAAATGCTAAAGGATGTCAGGCTAAAGGGAAGTAAAGTGAAATGGAAACCTGTATCTTCAGATAGGAATGAATGTATGAGATATAGTAACTTTGTGAATATATGTGAAAGACAATTTTTTCTGTTGATTTCTTTAAGACACATAGACTATTTAAGCCAAAATTATAATACTGTGGTGTTCATAATGTGTGTAAACGTAACACAAATGACAACTACAGTATAACAGATGTGCTGAGGCATTGAATAGACCCTTACTGTTAAAACTTCCTAAATTTTCACACTAAAGTTAGAAAAGATGATGTAGCTCTTCAAATACTAATATGGAATTATCCTTAAAGTAGATTTCAAATTTAAAAAAGAGACAGGATACTGTCACAGAATGATACCTTTTTTTTTTTTTTTTAAGATTTTATTTATTTATTTGTCAGAGAAAGAGCACAGGCAGACAGAGTGGCAGGCAGAGGCAGAGGAAGAAGCAGGCTCACCGCTGAGCAAGGAGCCGGATGTGGGACTCAATCCCAGGCTGCTGGGATCACGACCTGAGCCGAAGACAGCCACTTAACCAACTGAGCCACCCAGGCATCCAAGAATGATACTTTCTTAAAGTAAATATTTATCTATAGCCAGAAAAAATCCTGAAAGGATACACATGAAACCAACAAGGGCAGAATGGGTACTGGAATGCCAGCATGGTACAATGTTTGTAATACTATTCAAATTTTTAAAATCATGTAGTATATAGAATACAAAAAAGGAATAAAATAAAATACATATAAATACTAAAAAGTAAAAGTTCTGAGAAGAATAAAATATTTAGGGGCACATGGGTGGCTCAGATAGTTAAGCATCTGACTCTTGATATCAGCTTAGGTCATGACCTCCGGGTGGTGAGATCCAGCCCTGTGCCCAGTCCAAGCTCATCGGGGAGTCTGCTTGAGATTGTCTCCCTCTGTCTCTCCCCCTGTCTCTCCCCCTGCTCTCTTGCTCGCTCTCTCTCTCTCAAATAAATAAATCTTTAAAAATAAATAAATAGGGGCGCCTGGGTGGCTCAGTGGGTTAAAGCCTCTGCCTTCGGCTCAGGTCATGGTCCCAGGGTCCTGGGATCGAGCCCCACATCGGGCTCTCTGCTCAGCCGGGAGCCTGCTTCCTCCTCTCTCTCTCTGCCTGCCTCTCTGCCTACCTGTGATCTCTATCTGTCAAATAAATAAATAAAATCTTTTAAAAAATTAAATAAATAAATAAATAAATAAATAAATAAAAAGAAAGAAAATGTCTAAACTTTCCTTGATTCAGAATTTCCCAAACCTCTATGACTAGAAGAAACAGACTCCTCTCCTTTTTTCAAATAACAGCCATTCTATCCCAAGAAAGACTAGTATTGCAGGTACTGATTTTTAAAAATCACTCTTTGATTAATTAAGCCAACTAAATACAGTAAGAATACTACTTGAGCTACTTGAAATACTGTTTTTGACTTAAGAGTAACTGCAAATATAACTACAACTTAACTGACAGTTTAATGCAGTTACATCCACTAAAATTCTAGATGTAGTATTTTCAGTCACTATCCCATGGCTTATTTATTTTAAAAACTCTTCATTGGGTACTTCTGACATTCCTGAGCAAACTGGATGAAATTAACCACCTTTGAGAACACAAAAACTATTCGTTGGAACATCCAAATGATTTAGAGAATGCCATAATATATTTTTTAATTCCTAAAAAATGGTATGAATTATAACTCTTATTCTGGTGTAAAAACAAAAAAAAGGTAGAATTTCAAACTTTATTTACATAAAGTTCAATTGATATTATTTAGAATGTATCCATCTTGGTGTTATAGTTTAATATAGAAAAAAATATTTTCTATGTGATGGTATATAAATTTTACTAGTTCCTTTGGGTTTGGGGTTAAGTTTTAAATCCTCTTACCAATCTATTTTAATACTGTTTTTTACTCAATTTATCTTTGTATATACACCAACAAAAGAGTAAGACCACAACTTGTGAATACTCGGAAATTCTTTAACCATGGAGACTGTGTATGTTTCTATGTTCTTTGAAGGGAGGACACAATCCTAGTTTCATCTAAGATAATCTAGAATAATAAAAAAGAGAATTTATTATTAAAAGACCTGGGAGGGGCGCCTGGGTGGTGCAGTAGGTTAAGTGTCTGGCTCTTGTTTCAGCTCAGCTCAGGTCACGATGTCAAGGTGGTGAGGTTAAGCCCCACATCTGTCTCTGCACTCAGTCTGCTTAAGATTCTCTCTCCATCTCCCTCTGCCCCTACCCCTCCTGCCCCATCTCTCCCTCAAATAAACACACAAATCTTTAAAAAAAAAAAAAATCTGTGAAAGGAATGAGATGCTAAAATGCAAAATATGGAAATCTAGCTACATTCAGCTAATTTTCTTCATAAATGAAATGTTAACAGTAGGGGTTAATGAGCCATACCAGGTACCTACTTTCTACAACGCTCTCAGATGACCCATGCTGAAATAAATTTCTGTATTACAAATGGAACTAAATATTATATTAAAAAGGACATGTTTAAGCACCCTAGAGGTATCTATGTATTTCATGCTGCTTCTTAACTTCATGTTTTAGGTAACTTTGAACAAGACAGCCATAATTCCATTATTCTTGCTCTGGTTTGGTATTACTTTTACTTCTATTAAACCACAAAATTTACAAAGAGAAAAAATTCATCTGCAGAACTATTCCTATATTTGTAAACAAAAAGGAAATCAATTCTCCTAAGAGACAAGAAGAGAGCTCTCAAACAGAATACATAATAGAATCTTAAAATTAAACTAGTAGCAACATTCAAATTAAAGAGGTAAAGTTGCCTAAGAATACTTACTCTAGCTGAGTTAGGAAAAAAACATTCAATTACTGATTCACTGGGTCAACTAAATCCAGTGAGAATACTATTCTGTTGCTTATGTGATCATTTGAAATAATTATTTAAAAAAACTTAGTCCATCACAGTCAACTTCAAATATAACAGTTTTCCCAAGCTATATGGAGGAAATATATAATTATCCCAAATTTCTGATTATTCTACAAAGAAATAGTTCTCAAATCCATGTGCTTCCCATCACAATACATGACAATATATACTGTTTACTGATCAATAGGAAAAAGGGAGGAAATTAATCAAAATTAAAATAAAACATAGAGGATGCCTGGGTGGCTCAGTTGGTTAAGCAGCTGCCTTCGGCTCAGGTCATGATTCCAACGGCCTGGGATCGAGTCCCACATTGGGCTCCTTGCTTGGCAGGGAGCCTGCTTCTCCCTCTGCCTCTGCCTGCCACTCTGCCTGTGCTCACTCACTCTCTCTCCCTCTCTCTTTCTGACAAATAAGTAAATAAAATCTTTTAAAAAATTAAAAAATAAAATAAAATAAGACAAACACCTTTTACCAGAAAAAAGAAAAGAAGAGAACCAGCAGGAACAAATAAATGGAAATTATTAGAAAATATTTATTTAGAGAATTAGATATACAGAAAACACAGTTCCCTAAATTTCAACTTATAAAATAACTCCATAAACTCTAGTACCCATTAATCTATCCTAAGGTCAGCAAACTTCTTCTGAAAGGGCCAGATAGTAAATATTTCTAGCTTTGCAAGCTATTACGGTTTCCCTCACACCTGCTCAGCACTGCTGTTAGAGTGTGAAAGGGGCCACAGACAGTACATAAATGAGAGAATGCGCTGTGCTCCAGTAAAACTTTATTTATGGTTACTGAAATCTGAATTTCATGTAATTTTCACACATCACAAAATACTATTCTTCTGTTGGCTTTTTTTTTTTTCAATGATTTTTAAAAGTCCAACCTTAGCTTATGGACCATACAAAAACAGGCAGCAGACTGGATTTGGCCCAGGGCTATAGTTTACCAACCCTTGATCCAAAAGTACAGGAAGAGCAGTTCCTACTTATATTTTCTAAATGCTCTTTTTCATAATAGAATATAAATAATACTACATTTTAATATACTATTATTTTTACAATATACTAAGTTCTAAAACAGCAGTATCTGCCAAGATAATGACTGAACCAAAGCTAAGAAAACTAAAATGAAGTATTCTTAATATTTCAAAGCTACAGGGCATGTGGGTGGCTCAGCTGGTTAAGCAACTGCCTTTGGCTCAGGTCATGATCCCAAAGTACCAGGATCGAGTTCCACAATGGGCTCCCAGCTCCACGGGAGTCTGCTTCTCCCTCTGACCTTCTCCTCTCTCATGCTTTCTCTTACTGTCTCTCTCTGAAATAAATTTAAAAAAAAATCTTTTTTTTTTTAATATTTTATTTGTTTATTTGACAGAGTGTTAGAAAGAGAGCACAAGTAAGCAGAGCGTCAGGGAGAGGGGGAGAGAGAGAAGCAGGCTCTCTGCTGAGCAGGGAGCCTGATGTGGGGCTCGATCCCAGGACCCTGGAATCATGACCCGAGCTGAAGGCAGCCGCTTAACCAACTGAGCCACCTGGGCGCCCCAAAAAATAAAATCTTTTTAATAAATTTGCAAAGCTACAAAAAAGAGGTTACAAAGAGACAGAAAAATGTGATTTCATTATGCATTCATGGATCACAAATTTCACACAGAATTAATTAAACTCATTCTGTGTAAGAGTTGCCCATTTATCTATATAGAGTTATTAGTTATACTCATGCCAAACTATGAATTTCTCATTCACCCCCACATATAAAATAGTATTAAAATGTGGCCATAAGAATTCTGGCATTTTCATAGTTCATGCTATTCTATATCTAACACTAAAATGTCTTAGAAAAAGTCATAGGACATACAGTCAAGGAAACTGTTTTATGGTAACTTACTTTTAGCTAGTTGTTAAGATCTTGAGCAAATCACAAAGTCAGCATTTCCTAAAGTCTGTTCTGTATCCACAGATGATTCACTAACATAACAGGATCCGTGGTCAAACAAGTTTGGGAAATGATATACATTATATACATTTCTAGAAGATTTATAATGTACATAAACAGATCTTGAGTTCTGAGAAGTCCTATAGTAAATAAATCCTTGGACTGAATTTAGTACTCTCGAAACTTACTCAACTACTTTTTTTGAGTAATACTTACTAACATCCCCCAAAATTAAAATTCCTTAAAACATACTTGGGGAAATTTTGTGACCAGTAGAGCTTAGGTAAATACTCCTTTAAGTTCTGAATTTTAAAACTGTGAAACTATTTCTAAGTAGTAATTCTGTGAAAGCTGTTCAATATTAAACTCAGGTTTATAAATTTAAACCATCTAGACCAAATGTACTCTTTATGCTCCCACAATACTCTGACCTTCCTCTTTCAGAAAGGACTGGATTTTGGATTGAAATCATCTTTCTAAACTTCTAGACTCAACTCCTTCAGTGAGAAACAGAATCATGCTCTACCATCCTTATTTCTTCAATCTAGCAGAGTGCCAGGATCATTAAATGTTTTCCTTTTTCTTTTTTTTTGTTTTTATTCTAATATGCAATAGGCTCCTACTTGACCTACCCATAACCACTCTTACAGTTCTATTGCCTCTCTATGCACATGTGGTTATGTTTCCTCCTCCTCAGAAACCTGCATCTCCTACTGCTCTTAAGATGAAGACTAAATTTCTTAGGATAGGCCTGGAGGATCTAACCTTTGCCTACCCTCTCCAACTTAATCTCATATTGCTCCTCTGTTGTTGTTTTTTTTTTTAAGATTTTATTCATTTGACAGAGATCACAAGTAGGCAGAGAGGCAGACAGAGAGAGAGAGGGGAGGAAGCAGGCTCCCTGCTGAGCAGAGAGCCCAATGCAGGGCTCAATCCCAGGACCCCGGGATCATGACCTGAGCCGAAGGCAGAGGCTTTAACCCACTGAGCCACCCAGGCGCCCCTGCTCCTCTGTTTTAACTGAACAAAGCTAATACAGATAATACTAAGGGGTAGAGAGGAAAATGCCAGGCAAGAAACCAGGAATGTTAGGGTGGGATGCAATTTTAACTACAGTGGCATGAAAGGGACATACTGAAAAGGTCACATTAGGCTCTGACAAATGAGAGGAAATAAAAAATAAATATAGCTTTATAATAGAAGTATGGATGACTCATTTAGAAAATGTGGCCAAGGAGGCTGGAGTAGAGCAGGCATGGCGAGAGCAGTAGATGAAGTCGGAAAGGTAATGAGAGGCCTGAAAGAGCAGGGCCTTGAAGGGCACTTGTGTATGCAGTCAGCTCCCACATTTACTCTCTACTTTAGATCTCTCCTCTGAGGTCCAGTCTTCTCTATCAAACCACATCCTTGACAGCTCCTTTGGATGTCTTAGTGACATGTTTATGCTAGAGTCCTAATTCCCACTCCAAATCTGTTTACTCCACTCCCCCACATCTCGGTAAAAGGCAGTAACCTCTATCCGTTGGTACCGATTTCAGATACCTGAAAGCTCCTCCACTGAATTGAGAATAGACATAAAAATCCAATGGAACATTCTCCACACTGTCAGTGTAGTAAACTTGAAGAGCCTAATCGTATATACGTAGTACACCAATGAACACGGCCTCTCATATATAAATTATACACATAAAGGAAGGAAATCACTTGCATCTGACTCCCATGTCAGGGTATTAACATTCCTTGGGGGCAGAGGATGGGTGATGTGGAACATTAAATCTGAGTGTCCTCTGAAATGCCAAATGTCCCAAAATGGTATATATGCCTAGGGTTTAGTGCTAACAGTAGCCTCAGGCTAGGAGGCAGCAGTGAGAGAGGAAGAGGTCCCTCCGGCCTTTGACAGTTTAAGTCTAAAAGTGGAAGGTGGGGCGCCTGGGTGGCTCAGTGGGTTAAAGCCCCTGCCTTCGGCTCAGGTCATGATCCCAGAGTCCTGGGATCGAGCCCCGCATCAGGCTCTCTGCTCAGCAGGGAGTCTGCTTCCGCCTCTCTGCCTACTTGTGATCTCTATCTGTCAAATAAATAAATAAAATCTTTAAAAAAATAAAAATAAAAATAAAGGGGCGCCTGGGGGGCTCAGTGGGTTAAAGCCTCTGCCTTCGGCTCAGGTAATGATCCCAGGGTCCTGGGATCGAGCCCCGCATCCGGCTTTCTGCTCGGCAGGGAGCCTGCTTACCCCTCCCCTCTCTATCTGCCTGCCTCTCTAGTAAATTTTTATTTACTAAAAATAAGACCCACAGTCTCATAACATAATACCCACAATATCCAGAGTCTATCAAAACCATTCATCATACCAAGAAATAGGACAAGCTCAACTTAAAATGAGAAAAGACAATCACCAGATACCAAATCAAGATGACACAGATGAAATTACCTGACAAGTATTTTAGGGCAGCCATCATAAAAATACTTCAATGAACAATTACAAATGAAACAAATGAAAAAGTAAGAAGTCTCAGCAAAGAAACAGAAAGTCTAGTCCCAGAAAAAAACCAGATAAGATAACGAATCAAATGGAAATTTTAGAACTAAAAAAATACAATAAACAAAATGAAATATTCATTAGATGGGCTCAACTGAGAATATAGATGACAGAGATAAGAATCAATGAATGTGAGGTGTTCACAGCTGTTGCCATGACAGCTTTAGCTCACACAACTCCAGCCAAAGGAGAAGGGGGGTAAATTAGGAGGTCTCTGTACTGTGGCTCCTACAAAGCAGACCACCCACAAATTGACCAACGGTAAAACACCAAGGAAGCAACTGGCTACAAAAGCCACTCATACTCTACTGGAGGGGTGAAGAAACCTTATCGTTACAGAACTGGTACTGTGGTCCTCAGTGAAATCAGACATTATCAGAAGTTCATTGAAAAGGTGCCTAGGTGGCTCAGTCAGTTAAGTGACTGATTCTTGATTTTGGCTCAGGTCACGATCTCAGGGTCGTGAGATCGAGCCCTGAGTGGGGCTCCATCCTGAGCATTAAGTCTGCATGAGATTCTCTCTCTCCCTATCCTTCTTCCCTTCCCTTCCCACCCCCATCATGCACACAGGCTCTCTCTCCTTCTCAAGTAAATAAGCAAATAAAATCTTTAAAAAAAAAAAAAAAAAGAAGAAGAAGTCCACTGAACTTCTGACCCACAAACGTCCTTTGCAGTATCTGGTGTGAGAAACTGCTCAGGAGTTCAAAACAGATCTGTGCTTCCACAGAGCAGCAGGAGGCAAATGAGGCCTAGCTGGTGGGCATCTCTAAAGACACCTACCTGTGTGCTATCCATGCCAAACGTGTAACAATTATGCCAAAGACATCCAGCTAGACTCTGCATATGTGGAGAATGTGCTTAAGAATCTATGAAGGAAAACATTTCATTCTTTAAAAAGAAAAAAAAAATTCTCTTCTTCCTGTTACTGGTAGTTCTGAATGTTAGATAATTTCCCCCACAGAATCAAAAGGCACCTAGTTATATGACTGCAAGTGGAAAAATTGGGGACAGAAATCAGGTACTGGCATTTTTTCCATTTTCATTTGCATGTGAATTTTTAATATAAATGCAAGGACATAAAGCATTAATGAAAGTCAAAATGTTTCAGTGAACACAGTCAACAGTTCGACTTTATAACAATTATAAATAAATCTGCTAAATTCTTCTGGACCAAAAAAAAAAAAAAAAAGAATCAATGAATATGAAAATAGAACAATATGAATTCCCCTATATGAATAATAGAAAATATTCAGGGGAAAAAAGTGAACAAAATCTCAGAGAACTACAGGGCTATCACAAAAGATCTATAACACTTGTGTAATTGCTATCTCAGAAGAGGAGAAAAAGTGTGTACGGTTGAAATTATCCCCCTAAAATAATAGCTGAACATTTCTCAGATTTGTCAAGTTATATAAATTTACAGATTCCATCAATCTTAGAAAATTCCAAAGAGGATAAAACCCAAAGAAATCTACACCAACACAAATTCCTGAAATCTAAAGTCAAAAAATCTTGAAAACCACAAGAGAGAAATAACACCTTATAATATCTTATCAACAAAGGAAAAATAATGGATATCACATCAGAACCATGAAGGCCAGAAGAAAAGTGACATAATATTTATCATGTGCTAGGAAAAAAAAAATGTCAATACAAAATTCTATACCAAATAAACTTATCCTTCAGAAATGAAGGAAAAATCAAGGCATTTTCAGGGAAAGAAAAACTAAAAGAATGTGTTGCCAGTGTATCTACCTTAAAACAACAGAAACAGAAAGTTCTTGAAATAGAAAAAGGCTCTTGGAACTTCAGAAAAGAAAAAAAAAAAAAAGGAAAAACTATGGGTAAACAGAGGAAATTTTTTTTTCTCCTCTTTTGGTTTCTACATTATATTTGATATCTGAAGCAAAAATCATAACATTGGCTGATATGGTTTCCAAAGTATGTAGAGAAAATATTTCATTACAAATGAAAGAGGATAAAGGGACTTAAAGGAAGCTTAAAGTTTTTAAACTTATACTGGTAAAACGTCAACACCAATAGACTAATAAATTATGCATAACATAATACCTAAAACAAGCACTAAAAAAATCTATACGTATTTTATTAAAGAGATACACCCTGAAATACCAAGATAAATCAAAACAGAATTCTAAAAAAAACACAATTAACTCACAGTAAGGCATAAAAAAGAAGGCAGAGAAAGGAAAAACAGAAATAAGTGAATGAGATTAAATAAAAAATAAAATAAAATGGTAGACTGAGGCCCTAACATACCAATACTTAAATATAAATGGTCAAAATATCCCAACTAAAAAACAGAAATTGGCAAAGTGATTTGGAAAACATGACCTGAATATATGCTGTCTATAAGAAACTTACACAAAAAACAAGAAGTAGAGAGTAAAAGGAATGGAAAAAATGTATCATATAAACGTTAATCAAAATAAAGCAGTATTGGTTATATTAGTATCAGACAGACTTCAGAGCTAAGAAAATTATCAGAAACAAAAAGGAACATAAACATATGGAAGAAAAGGTCAATCCATCAAGGCAATACAGCAATCCTAAGTGTGTTTCCATCAAACACAGCAGCAAAATGGGTAAAGCAAAACTGATAGAACTGAAAGAGAAATAGGCAAATCCACAATTGTATTTGTAAACTTCAGTAAGCTTCTCACAACAACTCAGAGAACAACCAGATAGAAAATCAGCAAAAAAACCCAAAACAAACAAACAAACAAAAAAGACAAACTCAACAACACTATTTACTAACAGAATTAAATCAACATTTACAGAACATGCTACCAAACAATGGCAGAAAACATGTTCCTTTCAAGTACCCATGGAACATATACCAACATATATCATATACCAAGACCATACCCTGAGCTACAGAACAAATCACAACAAATTTAAAAGATGTGAAAGCACACAGAGCATATTCTCTGACCACAATGGAATCAGATTGAACAGAAAATTAACAGGAAAAATCTCCAAATATTTGGAAGCTAGACAATACACTTCTAAAATAATCCACAGATTAAAAAAAGTATCAAGGGAAATATTTTTTTAAATACATAGAACTGAATGAAAATTAAATATCAAAATTTGTGAGCTGAAGCTAAAGCAGTGATATTTACGTTCATATAAAAACTATATGAACATTTGCATATAGTTTTTATATGAACACAAACTTTCATTTCTCTGGGACAGGTGCTCAGGAGTATGACAGTTGAGTCACATGGTAAATGTATGTTTAGTTTTATAGAAACTAGCAAAGTATTGTCCAGAATGGCTGAGCCGATTTTGTGCCACAAACAGAAATGTATGAGAGATCCAGTTTCTCCTCATCCTCACCAGAATTTGTTGTTGTCATTATTTCTGTCGTTGTCATCATTCTGGTAAGTGAGTAGTAACACATTATGATGGTCTCAATTTATACCTCCCTAATGACTAGAGATGTTGAACATCTTTTCATTATTTTTTTGCCATCTATATGCCTTCTTTGGTGAAATGTCTCTTAATGTCCTTTCCCCATTTTCTATTTGTTCTTTTACTGTTGAATATACTTACTGCTTATACCTCAGACAGGAATGTTAAAAAATATTTATCTATCTATCTATCTCTGTTGACTTTTAATACACAATATCAGGAAAACCAAAGAAAAATATCCTGCAGTCCAACCTTTTTTTTCTTTCTTCTATTTTCTTTCCTTTTCTCTCTTTTTTTTTTTTTGAAGATTTTATGTATTTATTTGAGAGAGTAAGAGAGAGAGGCACAAGCGGGGTGAGGGGAAGAGGGAGAAGCAGACTCCCAGCTGAGCAGGGAGCCCAATTCAGGGCTTGATCCTGGAACTCGGGGATCATAACCTGACACTTAACCAACTGAGACACCCAGGCACCCTTCTGTCCTATCCATCCTTTTCTTTCCTTTCTTTCTTCCCTCCCTCTCTTTCTTTCTTTACTTCCTTTAAAACAGTGAACAGAGATTGTTACATCTAAAAATCAAAAAGCTACAAAAAAGTTTCCTTTTTGGTTCCCAAGAAGAGATTCTGGAAACAAAAAGAAATTAAAACAAACCAACAAAAAACTGGGGGGGGGGGGGAAGTACACAGAGATTCTAGATGGGAAAAGAGAAGTAATAGCAAATAAAAAAGTCAAGTCAATAAAGGAATACCTTTGCAAACAGGACTTTTGAAAAGAAGTATTGAATGGCAATTTTGTAAGAATACACATGCAAATCTTCTCATATCAGAAATTAAGTTTCTCTCTCTCTCTCTTTTTTTAAGAAACAGAGAGAACCAAGGTCAAAAGAAAGGGGAAAGTCGTGCACAAATACCCCTTCTTTCTCCTCTAATGTGTGAGAAAGTAATTTTATGAAGTTTATTAAAGCAATCGCTATTTCTGTTCATTCCCAAAGTATTTTATGTGATTACATATCTACATAAATTCACCAAACTGTATTTAGCTAACTGGCAACTTCACTCTACCTGAAATGCAGAAGAAACTTAAAATATATGAAAGGAAAATAAATTCTGGGTGCCTGGGTGGCTCAGCTGGTTAAGCCACCGCCTTCGGCTCAGGTCATGATCCCAGACTCCTGGGATGGAGTCCCATATAGGGTTTCCTCTGCTCTGCGAGGAGCCTGCTTCTCCCTCTCCCTTTGACTGCCACTCTGCTTACTTGTGCTCTCTATCTCTGTCAAATAAATAAATAAAATCTTAAAAAAAAAAAAAAAAAGAAAGAAAGGAAGGAAGAAAAGGAAAAAAATTCTGAAGTCAAAAAGAAAAACCCATGAACCAAATAAAGTTCATGTACTTTACACTTAAAGGATTACCTTAGAGCCTAATTCAAAGCCTTGTTATTCTTTGTTCCCAATGCTAACTGCCCTATCAGTTTACAAGACAGTAGCAGTTTAAGAGCATTAAAGAGGTCTCAGAGAGCAAACACTGCCAGACAAAAGTACACTGACATGCAACAAAACATAAGAGGACAATCTGGATGATTTAGAAAGTAACAAAAGCAGACTTGGGTACTCAAGAAACTGATGTCTTGGGGTACCTGGGTGGCTCAGTTGTTAAGTGTCTTGGGTCATGATCCCAGGGTCCTGGGATGGAGCCGCACATCCAGCTCCCTGCTCAGCAGGAAGCCTGCTTCTCCCTCTCCCACTCCCCCTACTTGTGTTCCCTCTCTCTTGCTATGTCTCTGTCAAATAAATAAAATCAAAAGGAAAGAAGGAAGAAACAAACTGATGTCTAAGAGTATCTGACATAAGAACAAACCATGTATTTGTCTTGCAAGACTTATGTTTGTCATTTATAAGGCTGAGACTGAGTCAGTATGAGTCTTTATATTCATAATTGTGGCATTTTTAACATGAGAATGTGTGCCATAAGTTTTAGAAAAATTGTGATCCACAATTACTGAAATAATAAAAGTTTTAATTTCCAAAAACAGGTAAATCCTCAACAATTTGGAAATTTTAGCTGTCCAGAACAATTGATTCCCCGAGGTCAGTGGTTAACTATAATTTTTACCTTCTACTTTAACTCTTTCAAAAGTACTATGACTACTTAAAGATTTTATTTATTTATTTGAGAGAAAGACAGTGAGAGAGAGCATGAAAGGAGAGAAGGTCAGAGGGCGAAGCAGACTCTCCATGGAGCTGGGAGCCTGATGCGGAACTTAATCCCAGGACTCCGGGATCATGACCTGAGCCGAAGGCAGTTGCTTAACCAACTGAGCCACCCAGACACCCCAGAAGTTCTATGACTACTTAAACCAGCATATCATAAAATAATCATTGATGTTAACAGATGGTAATGTGTGTTTTGGTTGCTATTCCAATGGCTGGGCATTAGAATTACCTGGGGAACTTTTTAAAACACTGGTGTTCAAGTTCCCCAATCAGAAATTCTGATTTAATTAGTCTAGATTAGAGTCTGGCATCAGACTTGTTAAACCTTTTCAGGAGAGCCGGACGTTCAGCCAGGGTTGGGAACCACCAAGATATATAGTTTTCTGCATGACATCTTTAGGAATCTTTAAAAGGGATGAAGTGTATATTCCATTTCCCAAATTTGTCCTCACATCCCTTTTTCATGGAGCATCTAATAATACTGAGAGGTAGTTCTTCAGATGAAAATCAAGGTAAATATTAAGCTTAGAATGAGAAGTTTTAGTTTTAACTAAAAATCTTCATAGTTTATTTAAAAGATGCTTACATTAATCCTGTGACCCAAAAGCATTCATACATTATAAAAGCTAATTCCAAAGATATAGTCATGCTGCCCTCTAATGGTTCAAGATAAGTATTTTTACCTCTATCATACCAGAAATACTAACAAAGAATACAATTTTATTATTTGCAAATGGGAGAATTATATTAAATATCATAGATGGAAAACAAGATCAGTTTTGGGTGTGATGGAGTTCAAAAGATTAACTATGGCCACTCTATCTGTGTTCAAGGCTTTTTAAATTATCCAGCTATTTTCATCATCCTACCACATTTGCCAATCGATGTGAAAATCAAGATAAAAATTTACACCACTTCAGTGCATTCCACGGCAGTCATCTCTAATTCAGCTTCGCTTCAAGCACGGCTACAGTAATGGTCTTCAAACTCAATGTTCATACCCCATAAAGGAATTTTGAAAACTACGTATATTCTTGCACATTTTTATTACATCTAGAATTTCATTAGCACCTAAAATTTTTCATTAGCTTAAATACGAAGAATATAGTTTCTGGTTTACTATAAATATTGGCAGGTTAAAAGTGTTATGTCACTCCTTTAAATGTACCCAAAGGAATCTAAATATCCTAACAAGTTGATACCTATCCTCAAAAATGCAAAAATTGCCCAGTGTATGAAGAATTTTATTATCATTTTTTTTCTTCTTAAAACTTGCAGCTTATTCCACTTTCTCCATGGAATTTTATACTGTTAACTTTTATACCTGGAAGTCTTTTATTGCTCATTCTATCATAATCCTATGCATCAAAATATGGATATTAATTTAAATGTTTAGATGTTTATATTTCCTGTCACCATAAGCACATGCAAGTTTTTTAAAAATCTGGAATGAGTCATTATGGGAATTGTTATTAGTATATAATAAATGGAACAACATAAATATTATACACTTCAATGAGTAATTTTTTTTAAAATATTTTATTTGACAGAGAGAAATCACAACTAGGCAGAGAGGCAGGCAGAGAGAGAGGAGGAAGCAGGCTCCCCGTGGAGCAGAAAGCCCAATGCGGGGCTCCATCCCAGGACCCTGGGATCACAACCCAAGCCGAAGGCAGAGGCCCTAAGCCACTGAGCCACCCAGGTGCCCCCAATGAGTAATTTTTAAACAAGTAAAATCCTAGCAGATACACTTCTCACTGAGATGGATAGGAAAGAATACTTCTCACTACTAAAATGAGATAGGTCCTCAATTTTTACTTTGATTTCACAGTTTCGTAGGTATAATCACCGAGAAACATTATTCACATGAAGAGGTAAATCACCCCTGACTTTTGTTACAGCAAAACAATATTTTGTAACAACTTATACTGTAATCTACCATCAGAAACTGCCTTTAATGACATGGCAACTGATAACTTGACCAGATTCTCTCGCAATTTGTTGAAAACAAAAAACTAAAAACCACTGACTGGCAATAGGATGTGTTACATGTTTATTACTAGTGTTGAGCTTCTCAATTTCAAGGAAGTTCAAAAAGGCATTCTTAAGACATATCAAATGGCTATTATATTATTTTTTTTATCTACCAGCATCTTCACTAATTTGATATACTCAGGAAGGGTGAAAAATTAAAATGCTGTTAAGTTCAATACCTTTCTGCTGATACAATATTTGTTTTATAAAATGCTTTTATCTTATCACGCACTTCATATATATTTTCACCAAAATTTGGGATAGCAGACTAAGCTGATTTAATTTATAGTCAACACCCAAGAGTACATACTATTAACCAATCCTAAATTAGACTCCCCCCTTTAAGTTTCTCAAGTCAAATATGTGTTGGGCTCTAAAGAATAAGATTTTTAGGGACGCCTGGGTGGCTCAGTGGGTTAAGCCACTGCCTTCGGCTCAGGTCATGATCCCAGCGTCCTGGGATCGAGTCCCACATCAGGCTCCTTGCTCAGCAGGGAGCCTGCTTCTCCCTCTGCCTCTGCCTGCCACTCTATCTGCTTGTGCTCACTCTCGCGCTCTCTCTCTCTCTGACAAATAAATAAATAAGATCTTTAAAAAAAAAAAAAAAAAGAATAAGATTTTTAGTTAGTTTCACTAAGCATGACCTAAGTATATGCTATATGCAACAGCATACCAAAAACAAAAAGACCAAAAAATAAAAGGATAGATAAAGGTATATTAGACTAATAGAAATTAAAAAAAAAATAGAGATTATAATCCTGGTATCAAAGTAGAATTCCATCTAAAATTCACTAATATGGGGTGCCTGGGTGGCTCACTCAGTCAGTACCTGCCTTCAGCTCAGATCATGATCCCAGCGGGGAATCGCTTCTCTCCCTCTGCTCCTCCCCCTGCTCATACTCACTCTCTCGCTCTCTCTCACAAATAAATTAAATCTTTGAAATAAAATAAAATAAAATAAATAAAATAAAATGCATTACTGTAAAGGATTCTAATGCTAGAATCTGCAATCTCCAATAATATATAAAAGTTATTCATATGGGGGCGCCTGGGTGGCTCAGTGGTTAAAGCCTCTGCCTTTGGCTCAGGTCATGATCCCAGGGTCCTGGGATCGAGCCTCACATCGGGCTCTCTGCTCAGCAGGGAGCCTGCCTCCTCCTCCTCTCTCTCTCTGCCTGCCTCTCTGCCTACTCGTGATCTGTCCGTCAAATAAATAAAAATCTTTAAAAAAAAAATCATTAAAAAAAAAAGGTTCTTTATATCTATGTGCCAAATAACTGCAACTACTTTATAAAGCAAAAACTAAAGGAGACGCAGGGAGATAAATATAGAAGCACACAAGTACTATATATACATATATATATATATATATATATACCACTCTTGGTGCAAGATAGAACAAGGAGGTAAAAAAAAAAAAAAAAAGAAAGAAAGATATAGAACAAACAAAACAAGCAAAAACCGTATGGAAGATCATATATACTTCAAACTTCATATTCTTTATACTTCTTCTCAAGTGCACATGCAATATTCTCATTGATCCCACATTAAGTCTCAAAGGAAGCATGAGTAAGTGCCACCCAGTAGAAACATTACAAAGAAAACAAACAAACAAAAAAAAAACACAAAAAACTTTGGATCACAAAGTGATAAGCCAGAAATTAATAACAAAGTGATAAGCCAGAAATTAATAACAAAATTGTAAAATTAGGGGCGCCTGGGTGGCTCAGTGGGTTAAGCCGCTGCCTTCGGCTCAGGTCATGATCTCGGGGTCCTGGGATCGAGCCCCGCGTCGGGCTTTCTGCTCAGCGGGGAGCCTGCTTCCTTCTCTCTCTCTGCCAAATAAATAAATAAAATCTTAAAAAAAAAAAAATTGTAAAATTAAAAAAAAAAACCCTTCTACCTGAAAAATGAAACCTTTATTGAACAACTTCTATAGGAACAGGAAAATACCAACTGAAATTACAGAATTAGCAACAAAAATGGTACTGAAAATAATACATAACTGGATCCGTAAGACACATGTAAAGCAATGATCAAAGGAAAGTTCACAGTCTTTAATAATTATGTCAATAAAAATGAAAGCATTAGAATCAGTGAATTAAAGTCAACTCAAGCTGCTTTTCTCAAAGTTATTATTACTAGCCTGGCATTAGATTCTATTTGTTCATGCTCTGCTCTTCTTACATTATTTATATTTGGCATCAGATTTCAATTTCCTTTTCTGCACTGTCTTTACCAGGTTTAGGTAACAACGTTTTATAAAGAGAATTTAGAAATTCCCCCCACCTTTTCTTTTCACCTGAGTCCTTTGCTTTGAATTTATACACACTAATATTTGGAAACTCCCCTCTGTCTCTATCTCTGTCTATTCTACTCTATATAACAGTAAGACTACCTGGTCTTTGATAATTTGGTAGACAGACTACCTCTGTGAAACAATGTGGGCCTGGTCCTTCTGTGTGAGTTTATTAACTTTCTCTATTGTTTTCAATGAATATTGGTTCACTTAAGCTTTCTATTTCTAAGGGGCCAATTGTGGTAAACAGTATTTCTCCAGGACATTATCTGTGTCATCTAGGCTTTCAAATATATTTGTACAAAGGTCTGTGTAAAGCAGTCTCTTATAATTTGTTAAGATTTTTCTCTGTTCTAATTTCCTTTGTCATTTCTATCTTAATCTTTATTACTTCTTTCTCTGTACTTTCGTTTATTTTTTGAACTAGCTTTTCTGATGTTGAGCTAACCCATGCAAGAACAGTGTCTTTTCATTTACTTAAGTGTACTTTGTCTTTCAAGAGTACTCCAAAATTTTCTACAAGTATTTCTGCACGTATGTTCGTAAGTTCATCCCTATTTTATCCCCTTCATTGTTATTACAAATTGAGTACTCTCTACCATTATATACTCTACCTAATAATTCCTTGTATATTTGAAAGTTATTGACTCTAGATGTTCATTTTACATTATGCTACCTTACTGAATTATTTTACTGTTTGAAATATTTTCTAAACTTACAACTCTAAATTATTCTCTTTTCTCTAACTGCATTAGCTCATCTGTCTAGGACAATGCTGAACAGTTTTGGAGATGGTGTGCCCCATTACTCATTACTGATCTTGGTGTTAAAGAAGTTAAATAATCTTCTAATTTTATTTATTTGTCAGAGAGAGACCACACAAGCAGGTGGGGCGCCAGGTAGAGGGAGAGGGAGAAGCAGGCTTCCCGCTCAGCGGGGAGCCAGATGTGGGGCTCGATCCCAGGACCCTGGGATCATGACCTGAGCCAAAGGCAGACGCTTAACTGACTGAGCCACTCGGGTATCCCAACAACGTTCTAATGTACTTTTGAGGTGTCTGCTGTAATTGACATTCTGGCATTTATCATTCTGTTATAATCATATATCCTCCTTTACTAGGCTGTGAGCTCAAGAGTAAGGACAGTGTCATCTTCATGTTCACCAGCATCTCATCTTCATGTTCACCAGCATCTCATTTCTCAAGAACTACTGACTGGCACCAACATACTGAATGAATCAACCTATGAATAAATATATTCCTAGTTCCAGTGAATCAGAGGAGAAAAAAAAAAGTGTCCCCAGACAAGAATATGGAACTGAAAGGTGGTGTTAAAATTGGCTGGACCGGGTGCCTAGGTGGCTCAGTGGGTTAAGCTGCTGCCTTGGGCTCAGGTCATGATGTCAGGGTCCTGAGATCGAGTCCCACATCGGGCTCTCAGCTCAGCAGGGAGCCTGCTTCCCTCTCCCTCTCTTTCTGCCTGCCTCTCTGCCTACTTGTGATCTCTGTCAAATAAATAAATAAAACCTTTTAAAAAAAAATTGGCTGGACCACTTCAAACTCATTACGATGGCCATTATCAAAAAATCAGAGAACAGTAAGTTTGGCAACGATGTGGAGAAATGAGAACCCTTGTGTAAAGCCAACTTTGGAATGTGGATTTTATTTTTAAACTAGAAATTTCTCTACAAAATATAGGAATTTTTTTGTTCTGGCATTCCATCTCCCCCCTTACCAACTTCATATTACACTAAACATTAGATTCAATACCACTGCTAAAAATAAGGCACATCTTACCCACTGTGCCCTATGCTAGCTAAGTCAGTACCTGTGTCCATCTTCAGCTACTCACTGGATACTTTTGCATCTCATTTTACCTACTCCTGTCTTTAAGCCTTCTTCTAAAGCATGCCTAGCACCTAAGGCACTGGCCCATCCTTGGACTGACTAAACTTGATTCTATTAATAAACAATTTGAGGGTGCCTGGGTGGCTCAGTGGGTTAAGCCTCTGCCTTCAGCTCAGGTCATAATCCCAGGGTCCTGCGATCGAGTCCCGCATCAGGCTCTCGGCTCAGCGGGAAGCCTGTTTCTCCCTCTCTCTCTGCCTGTCTCTCTGCCTACTTGTGATCTCTGCCTGTCAAATAAATAAATAAAACCTTTAAAAAGTAATGAAAAATGAAATATTTGAAAGTAAAGCTGTGGAGGGGAAAGTGTCTTTATCCATCACCTTTCATGTGTCTGAAACCTTCATGAAACCTTTGTTAATTTTCTACTCCGTCTGTTGTTAGAGTTGCCAGAGCCTCAGTGCTATTGATCAGGTGGCTTTTAGGGGAAAATGTTCCTTGAAACCTAATTTAGAACTATTTATGAGGTGTACTGTTCACTATAATTAAAAAGAGCTTTTATGGGCTATCTTGGGAACTCTGCCACCATTTGCCACAATCTTTCTATGAGAAATACATACTAAGTTTCCAGTAACCAACATAAAAACAAACTTTGGAACATTGCCTATTTTGATGCTCACCCAAAATCTTGCCCAGAATTTATTAGACACAATATTCCATTTCCAAGAAATCCTATTATTGCAGAAACTTCTATAAACATGTAACATAAACTCTCATTATTAATAGTCACAGCACTTGCATCAAAAACCATACTTAAATTTCTTTCAAAATCCAATTAACATTAAAAACTTCACAAACCTTTTGCTAAGAATCAATAGTTGAAAAACATATACAAAAAGAGACTGAATATTAAGAAAAAACACCTGGTAGATAATGTTTTCCACTTCATAAAGGAACTCTTCAAGATAAAGAGAAGAAAGAATTTTTCAAATTTCTCAGAGCTAAGACTAGCAACCTGTTTAAATTCTCTTTGCACAATTCTGAAATAGAAAGCCCACTCATCTATATGTCACATGTCACATTAACAAAGTCTTCACAAACTGAACTGTCATTGTGTCCAGATATTTTTTTTAAAGATTTTATTTATTTGTTTGAGAGAGAGAGAGATCACAAGTGGGCAGAGAAGCAGAGGGGGAAGCAGGCTCCCCGCTGAGCAGAGAGCCCAATGCGGGGCTCGATCCCAGGACCCCGAGATCATGACCCGGGCGGAAGGCAGAGGCTTAACCCACTGAGCCACCCAGGGGCCCCTGTCCAGATATTCTTTTTAAACACAAGTAAATAAGCATTGCTAAAGGAAGATATGCTGAACTACACAAAAGAAACATTTGTGACATAGCACTCCTTCAAACATAAAGGGAACTAAATATTGTACTTGTTTTTCAGAGGATGAACAACAGATTAATAAAATTAGTCTCCAACAAAAGAATAGAGAATGCTGCTTCCCATAATTAGGACAAAAATTGTTGGAATTTTAAAAACAAATATGTGGCTAGAAAGATCACTTCTTGCAAAACATTATGAATATAGCATTTATTACATTTAAGTCCAAGGTACATTATCCTAAAGAATCATGATAAACTTGTGGGAGAAGAGAACTTAACAGTAATAATCCTTTTGGTGCTACTTTCTTTATATTCACCTTTACAGAGAGTAATTTTTAAACTTCCAGCATAAAAAACTCAGAAAAGATTCTCAAGAGAATTACAAAAATAAGTGGCCAAATAAAATAAGACCATCAAAAAAAAAAAAAAAAAAAAAAAAAAAAAAAAAAAAAAAAAAAACCATCAACCCAGAATTATAAAAAGTCATTTTTAATTTAAAGATTGGCTTTACTTACTTCTGCCTTGTTTTGTTTTGTTTTAGGGGGATATGAAAAATGTTAAACTGTGTGACGTGTAAAAAGTTTTCTTACTTATTAAACTTAGAGATAATTTAAACAGTCTCTAATATAAAATTAAATGGTGAGTCCTGGGCTTGCCTGACTGCCTTTAAGAGCAGAACAAAGGAGACTGGAGTTCTAAATTTGTATCATGGGAAATTTTGTTACAAGTTGTTAGTCCTTGAATACTAATTCAGTGGCAAGAAAACCCAGACTAGTCATTCCTTGGAAATGAAAGTGAAAAAGTTGAAAGATCAAAGGTGAAATGGATGGCTATCAAGCTATGTGACAAGACAGAAGAGGTATGTGTATAAATGCCACAAATAATTTTTATTAACTAACTTTCTGAGGCTTGTGTTTAAATCTCAAATTAATAACTGCTGATGTGCACAGTTCTCCAAGGGAGAAATGACTTTCTGGGCTGCAATGGCAGTATCATTCCAGGATCAACTAAATTCCAACAAAAGGCCAAAAGTATGCATATTTGTTTTATAGAATCAGTCATTCCTTCTATAAAATGAATACTTAGAAATGGTAATAGAATCATGCCTGATTTTTTTTTAATTGCGTAGAAGTGAATTATTAAAAAACCTTTCAAAATAACAATGTCCTGGGACAAATACTCTATTTAAATATTTAAATTCTTTTTAAGGAATTACAAACACTACTGTAAAGTTTGGTAACAGGCCATGTGTAGTCACAGGAGTCTCATATTTAATCCTGAAAACAACACTATAAGGAAGCATAATTTATCCTCCCAACTTATAGATGAGTTAACTGAGAATTAGAAGGTTGAATAACCTGCTCAAATCCACACAACCATCATCTCAACTCCAAAACTGTACTTACAACTAGACTATATTATCTGTAATATAATAAAGGCTAACAATTAAATAACATTTATTAAACAGAGGCAAAAGCTAACCAATTTACAGACATTTCATTTTATCCTCAGTTTATGAGGTAAATATTATTTTAGCCTCTAGTAAAACATTTACGATGGTTTCAGAGAAATGCTTGAGATGCAAAAACTTGATGCTTTCTTCAACACATTTTTAGCTTCACTACTACAAAATATATATATATTTTTAAAATACATCAACTTAAAAAAAAAAAAAAAAACCCTCAGCTTGGGGCACCTGAGTGGCTCAGTTGTTTAAGTGCCAACTCTCAGTTTTTGGCTCAGGTCATAACCTCGTGGGTTGAGCCCCACTGGGTTCTGTGCTCAGTGGGGAGTCTGCTTAAAGATTCTCTTCCTGGGACGCCTGGGTGGCTCAGTGTTAAAGCCTCTGCCTTCGGCTCAGGTCATGATCTCAGGGTCCTGGGATCGAGCCCCGCATCAGGGAGCTTCCCCCTCTCTCTCTGCCTGACTCTCTGCCTACTTGTGATCTCTGTCTGTCAAATAAATAAATAAAATCTTAGGAAAAAAAAAGATTCTCTTCCTTTGCCAGCCATCCCCCGGCCCCTGACTCATATACTCTCCCTCACTCTCTCTCTCAAATAAGTAAATAAATCTTAAAAAAAAAAAAAAAAAACAAAAAAAAACTCAGCTTTATTGAGATAAAAATTTGCATATAATGAACTGGGCCTATTTTAAGCTCACAGTTAATAAGTTTTGACATAGGCTTGCATAACACTAACTAAAATCAAGGTACAGAATATTTCTATCACCCCAAAAGTCTTGTAGAAAAAAATCCCCACCTTCAGATCAAGGCAACCAATGAATTGCTTTCTGTCACCATGGGATTGGTTTTGCTGGTTCTAGAATGTCACAAAAATAGAATCTTACAGTATATACATATGTATCTAGCTTCTTTTGTACAGCATAATGTTTTTCAGATTTGTCCATATTATTGCTTGAATCAAACATTTTACTACTAAGTAATATTCCATGGCATAGCTAGTGGTTTAGGTGGTGGATACTGGGGTACCTGGATGGCTCAGTGGGTTAAGCGTCTGCCTTTGGCTCAGATCATGATCTGGGAGTCCCAAGATCGAGCCCTGCATCAGGCTCCCTGCTGGGTGGGGAGTCTGCTTCTCCCTCTCCCTCTGCTGCCCCCCCTTGCTTGTGCTCTCTCTCGCTCGCTCGCTCTCTCAAATAAAATCTTACCAAAAAAAAAAAATTTACATGGACCCATTATTAGGTCCTAGTAACATTAGGATATTATTAGGACCATTATAAAGACAGACGCTACAAACATTCATATACATGTCTTTGAATGGTCATATTTTTTCATTTCTCTTAGGTAAACACCAGAAGTAGAATTACTGCATTAGCATGCATTTAATTTCATTAAAAAGGAACAAACTATGACAAAACAGTCATACAGCAACAACACAAGAGAGTTCCAGATGTCCTGCCACGACACTTGGTATTGCCCATCTTTCTAAATTTTAACTATGGCTTTAAGTTGCACTTCCCTGATAATTATTTCAAGCATCTTTCACGGGTTTATCAGTCATTCTTACCTCTACTTTGCTCATGTTGGTATTGAGTTGTGTTTTTTTTAAAGATTTTATTTATTTATTTGACAGAGAGAGACAGCACAAGTAGGCAGACAGGTAGAGAGAGAGGGGGAAGCAGGCTCCCTGCTGAGCATAGAGCCTGATGCGAGGCTTGATCCCAGGACCCTGAGATCATGACCTGAGCTAAAGGCAGGGGCTTAACCCACTGACCCACCCAGGCACCCCTTAACTGAGTTTTAAGTATTTGTTTATATACTCTGGATACAAATCCTTTGTCAACATACGTATTGCAAATGTTTTCTTCCAGTATATGTTCTGCTTTCTCATTTTTTAAACAGTGACCTTCAAGTATAAGAAGTTTTAAATTCTGATAAAGTTTAATTTCTCATTTTTTAATGATTTATACTTTTCATGTTCCCTTGTGTTTAGCTATCTGTGAAGTGGCAAAGTATTTTCTTCTGTGAATTATGATTCATGCTTTTTGAGTTCTATAAAATCTTTGCCTATCTCCAAAGTAACAATGTATCTGCTCCTGAAAAGTTACATCTTTAACTGTTATATATAGGTTTATGATCCATTTCTAATTAATTTTGTGTATGGTGTGAGGTAAGGGTTGAGGATCATTTTTTTCCCATCTGGATATCCAGTTGTTTTACCACTATTCAATGAAATGCGTATCTTTTGCCTATTAGCATCTTTGTTCATTTTGGGGAAAAAAAACCAAATTGACTATATATGAATGGGTCTATTTCCTGACTATTTTCCAGGGATCAAGCAAACTTCTCCTGTAAAGAACCATTCAGTAAATACTTGGGGCTTTGCAAGCCATACAATCTCTGTCATACCTACCCAGCTCTGCTGCTATAGCATGACAGCAACTGAAGACAATACATAAACAAATGATCTTATCTGTGCTCCAATGAAACTTTACTGACACTAAAATTTCAATTTCATCTAAATTTCATGTGCTATGAAATCTCATTTTTAAAATTTGTTTCCTAGCCATTTAAAAATGTAAAAACCATTCATAGATTGTAAGCCAATACAAAAATAGGCTGGCCAGCCTTAGTCCGTGACCCAGTTTGCCAACCTCTGTTCTATTTTGTTCTATTTATCCGTATATCACTCCCCATGTCAATATTTCACTGCCTTGATTACTATAGCTTTATAACAAGTCTTAGAATCAGGGTATACGAGCTCTCCAAATTTGTCTATCCTTTTCAAAACTCTTTGGCTATTACAGTCCTTTACATCTCCACACAACTATTAATATTATAAATTTTACACACATAAAAAAAAAAAACCTCCTATGATTTCAATGGGGATTGCACTGCAGCTTTATGTTAACTTTGAAATAACTGACATTTTAACTATATCAAGTCTTCTTTTTCTGAACAATATTTTTTGGTTGTCAGTATACAGATTGTGGACATAAGTCTGTTAGGTTTAATCCTGAGTATGTTATGCTTTGTGCTATTTTAATGTTCCAGTTGTTCATTATTATTAAATAGAAATACTTTGATTTTTTGTACATTGATCTTGTATCCTATGACCTTACTCAATTCATTTATTTCAGTACCTATCCATTTTTGAGTTCTTAGAATTTTCTAATCATGGTGTTTGTATACAAAGACAGTTTTATTTCTTCTTTCCCCAGATTATCCCCCATTTATTATTACACTTTCTAGAATTCAAGTACAATGCTAAATGGAAGTGGTAACATGTATATCAGTATTTTGTTCCTTATCTTACAAGTATTCAATCTTTTGCCATAATACATAACATCAGCTAGAGGCTGTTTAGAAAAAGTCCCTTAGCACATTAAGAGAATTACTTTTCATTCCTAGTGTGAGGAGTCTGTATTCTCAATGAGTGTTGACTTTCATCAAATACTTTTTCTGTGTCTATAAGATGCTCATATTTTTCCCTTATTCTATTAATATGGTTAATGCTTTCCTAAGATAAACTCCCTTTAATATATTATGGTATTGATTATATATTATAATTAGATATACATATAATAATTATATTGATATACTGTTATTAAATTTTGCTGAGTTTAATTTGCTAATATTTTGTTAAGGATTTTTCCATCTGGGATCATGAAGCATACTGATCTCAAGTTTTCTTTTCTTGTAAGGTCTTTGTCTGGTTTTGGTTTCAGATAATGCTGGCCTCATAAAATTAGTCGGGAAGTGTTTCTTTCTCCTGTTTTCTGAGGTACTGATATTATTTCTTCCTTTAATGTTTGACAGAATTTATTAGTGAAATCATCTGAGATTTGGGTTTTCTTTGAGAAAAAATATCTCATACAAATTTAACTTCTTCAAGTTACTGAGGGTTTTTTGTATTTGTTTTGTTTTTGCTTTTTGTCTTTAAGTCAGTTTTGGTAATTTGCACTTTCTTATAAATTCGCCCAATTCATCTAAGTCAGGGGTCAGCAAATTTTTCCTTCAAGGGCCAGAAAGTAAACATTTTAAGCTTTCAGACCATATAGTCTTTCACAACTACTCTGCTGTTAAAGTTCAAAAGCAGACGTAAACAATACATAACTAAATGGACATGACTATATTCCAATAAAACTTTATTTACAAAAGCAGGCAGTGAGCCTGAGGGTTACAGTTTGCCAACCAGTGATCTAAGTTATTAAATTTATAAAGTCATTCATAAAATTCCCATATAGTTTTTAAGGTTAGTATGATTCCCTCTTTTATTCTTGATATTTGTAATATGCATCTTCACCTTCTCTCTTTTGTCAGGCCAGCTAGAAACTTATAAATTTTATTAATCCTTTCCCAGAAGCAGCTTTTGATTTTACTGATTTCATGGACTCTTTCTACTGTTGGTCCATTTTCAATTTCATTGGTTTCTGCCCCTGTCTTTATTATTTCCTTTTCTGTATTTTGGGTTTAATATGCTCTTCTTTTTCCACTTTCTTAAGGGGAAAGCCTAAAGCACTAGTCTTGGAACTTTTTCTTTTTTCACATAAGCATTTAAGGCTATATATTTCCTTCCAAGCTGCATCCACATCTCAGTGTTTCATTTTCATCTTCATTTAGTTCAGAATATTTTTCTAATATTTTCTGTGACATCTCCTTTGGTCCATGAGTTATTGAGAAGTTTGATGTTTAATTTCCAAATATTTGTAGAATTTCCAAATATTTTTATCACTTTTCTTTCTAACTTAATCCCTCCGTGATCAGAGAACATAGTTTGTATTATTTCAATTCTCTTAAATTTATTGAGAATTGTCTTACAGCAGAGCGTATCATCTATTGTGGTGAATGTTCTATGTATGCTTATAAGAATGCATATTCTGCTGTTATTAGATAAGGAGGTCCAGAACACTGGTTGACAGTGTTATTGAATTCTATAGCTATCTTAGTCAGCTTGGCCTGCCATAACAAAATACCATGTTTAAGGTGGCTTAAAGAACAGAAATTTATTTTCTCACAATTCCAGAGGCTGGAAGTCTAAGATCAAGGTGCTAACACAGTCAGTCTCTGATGATAGCTCTCTTCCTGGCTTGTAGTCAACCAACGTTATGTCCTCACACAGCAAGGACAAGGGATATGTGGAATAGAGAGCTAGGTATCTGGTGTCTGTTCTTAAAGCAGCACTAAGTTCATCATTCACCCTTATGACATATTGAAACCTAAATACCTCCCATAGGCTCTATATCCAAATACCATCACATTTCAGGTTAGGGTTTCAACTTATGAATTTGGGGCGTACACAATTCAGTCCATGCCAGTGCCTTAGTTTTCTTATTTTTCTGTCTAGTTATTCTAAGGCCTGCTAGTAGGTAGGTAGTAGGTTAGTAGGTAACCATTGTAACGGTTATGTCTTCTTGATGATGTCACCCTTTCATAATTGGTAATTTTATTTTTGATAATACTTCTTGTTCTAAAATCTACTTTGATATGAATAGAGCCATTCCAGCTTTATTTTGTGTTTGCATGAAATATCATTTTCCATCCTTTTAGCCAACCTGTGTCTTTATATTGAAAGTGGATTTCTTTACATACCATATAGTTGTATTTCCTGCTCTTTTATCAAGTCCAACATTCTTTATCTTTTAACTGAAGCATTTAAACTTTTTACATTTAAGATAATTACTGATATGGCTGGGTTGAAATCTATCATCTTGTTTTCTTTTTTTTTTTTTTTTGAAATCTGTCATCTTGTTTTCTATTTATCCCATGTATTTCTTACTCCTTTTTTCTCCCTCTTTTCTGCTTTTAGATCATATTTTTTATTCATTTTACAGCCCCTATTGTATTCTTAACTATTATTTTTTTGCTCTCCATCAATATACATCTTTAACTTAGCACAACTTCCCTTTACATGTTATATCAGTTGATGTATAACGTAAGAGACTTACCTCAGTTTTCTAGGTGTTTATAGTGGGAGGGTAAATCTGGTCCCAGTTATAGGCAGAAGCATAAGGCCCCAAAATGTTTTTAATAATTTTATTTTTGTCTAATATTCAGGGAAACAGATGTTGGGGGACTTTCCTTTATTTTATATTTCACCTCAAAGAAAAAAGGTGTATTTCTATTTCATAAAATGAATTGTGTCATATCTGGTCTTATCAAATGAGTAAGAGTTGCAATGAGTTTCCCTATAAAGAGTTACAATGTCGGGGGCGCCTAGGTGGCTCAGTGGGTTAAAGCCTCTGCCTTCAGCTCAGGTCATGATCCCAGGGACCTGGGATCAAGCCCCTCATCAGGCCCTCTGCTCAGCAGGCAGCCTGCTTCCCTTCCTCTCTCTCTGCCTACTTATGATCTCTGTCAAATAAATAAATAAAATCTTAAAAAAAAAAAAAGAGTTACAATGTCCACTAGTTCTTATCCTTAATTTTAAATACCGCCTGCCTAAGAGAAGAGCTTCTGGCCCAGACTAAATCCTTCATTTGCCCTGAAATCATTTACCTTACTCTCTTTAAAGGTGTGTACTTGGCTGACCTTTTCATGTTAGAGGACAGCATATGAAACCAACATATTTATAGGACAAGAAAAGGTCAAGTATTAGTGATTTTATATGGCCTAACCTCTCATTTATCAGTTAGCCACTGGCCTTAGAATACTAACGAGTGTGAACGCACCAAGTCTGTATGTTGTTTTATTAGTATACAAGCACCATCTGGTGGCAGAAAGCAAAATTGTAGGCTTTTCCTGTTTATACCACTACTGTTACAAATACACTGTTTTTCAACTGCTCTACTTTCCAACATGTTTTTTAATAGGGCATTATAAACTACTGACGGACACTTAGATTGACAGTTTGAATTGTACACCTAAAACTAACACTGTATGTTAACTATACTGGGATTAAAATTAAAAACTTAATTAAAAAAAAAGTTTGAACAAGCTCAAAATAAACAGCACACCAACACATTAGCAGCTGGTTATTAGCTTATATAACAAACGTAGAAATATAGTATTTCAAAAACTAAAATCTTGATTATTTCTAGTTTCACTGATAACATAATGAAATAAAATCAGTTCAGATACTTCAAAAAATTTCCTTTACCCTATCAAATTTCCACTGGTAGCTACAGCTGTCCGGAAAGTTCTTTCCAAGTCTCACAGAGGGGATACCATGAAAATTCAAGTAGCTACCTGGTTCTGCCCAATGGAACAAGTAACCTGAGCAAAATAGTCCTCCTTACTATGACTCATACCAAACATCTTAAGAGAAGTAATTTTACTAACCTGGCTACAAGTGACTGGACCAGGAATTGGATGCATTAGTATACAAATATTGTCTTGACACAAAATATAGCAACCACACCTGAGGATGGAGGTACTTGGCAGGGGAGCATGCCACCAAATTTTTCTAAATCAAATAATGACAAACTGGCATAACCAAATCCTTTTGGGAAGGAAGTATAAATCCTAGATGAACAAAGAATAGATTGATCACTCAAACTTAGGTTGAATCCTAAACAATGTCATTTCTGCAAGATGCATTCTGATGTGTAAGCTTCAGAGACACTCTAGACCCTGAAGTCCCTCTTCACATGTGTACTTCCAACAAACCCTCAAAGCCAAAGATGATCTTCCCATACCCTCCACTAAGGCTTTGAAGAGTAATAAAATGGACCTCTCCTAGGTATCTGATAGGCAATTTAAACTCAACATAGTCAAAACAGAATTCCTCATGTTTCCAAAGACCCACTCCAACTCCTCATGGTGAACAATATTATTAGTGATCCAGATATGTGAAAGTTATCTTAATCCTCCACCCCCCACCAACCAATCAACCCCCAAGTGCTATCAAGTCCATCTTCTAAATATCTGGACACTGCCCTCCCCTCCATCTTCACAGTTCCAGGCTCTCATTACGTTAAGCCCGAATTACAACATCTTTGTAATTCATCTTTCTCCCTTGAATTTTAAGCCTATCCAAACTATTTTCCCAAATACTGCCAAAGCAACATGGCTAAAACAGATGCCCAATTATTTTATCCCTCGCTCCCAATCATCTTCAGGACAAATCTAAACCTCTCCCCAAGGCCATCTGAGGACATCAGATCAGCACCCTGCCTGAGCTTCAGCTTTTCATTCCAGATGTACCAAATTCCTTGCACCTCCATGATGAACTGAACTTCTCAGGATTCCCTGAAGTTGTTCCCAAAAACTGATTTGCTTTTCCTTGTCTTCTTCACCTGGCTAATACCTCATTAACCTTGAAGATTCAGTTCAAGTGTCAGTTCCTTCTGGGAGGCTTCTCTGAGTCCCCAGTCTGAGGGAGGCATTTGTCCTCAATGTCTCCACAGCACCATATGGTCACATCTATCTCTCTGTTACTATTTCTCTGCATTGTTTTCATCTACCTGAGTAGACTGGCTTTCATCAACGTACCTACTCCTAACACAACATGTGGCAAAGAGGAGGCATTCAGTGAATATTTGCTAAGTCCTTTCATTTGGTCTTATTATCTCTACTTAGCAAATGAGGAAACTAAGGAAGTCTACTACCTTGCCAAAACCACACAGCTAAAAGCATCACGAGGAGGATTTGAACCAAATGTTCTGACTGTAATGGGAATGACTTTCCTTCAGAATCTTTGCCTTCAGGGAACCATTCATTTAAAAACAAAAACAAAAACAAAACACCTGTGCTCTGCAAACAGCTTGGATGGGATTACTCCCTGTTTCTCCAGGCTGGGCACAAACCCAAGCATGGCCAATTATAGTATTCCCTCACACCAAATCCAGTCTGAATGACAAAGAGATGGACAGTCTACTCAAAGTCTTTCTTGGGACTTTCCTAAGAACTATACAAAAATGTGTTCCTTCTCTGCTACTACAAGTCTAAGGACTATGTAGCATGAGGTACAGTGAAATGAAAGTGAACTTCTTTGAAAAAGAAGTCAAGCAGAGGAAAAATGAGACAAGAGCTAAAAGGATTATGGAAAATGAGGGAAAAGAAGACTAAAGCCCTATATTCAACCATGCCTGATGATCTCCCCAAGAGACCTCTCAGTTACATATGGCAAAAATCCCCATTTTCACACAATCTAGTTTGCGTTGTGGGCCTTTGGCCGTCTGCATCAGCAGACTGGGGACATTCTGGCCACTAGCCAAGCAGTAATGCTTCTTGCATCTGCACATACACAAAACTGATAAACTGTCTATGGGAGGCCTGATTTCAGTCATTCTGCTCTTAGGATCATGTATATCGTTTTTTATAACCAAGACAGGAGAACAAAAGAATAAAAGGTTCTCTAACCTTTATAACTTATACTTTGTCATATAAATTTTTGTAGCTTTCTACTTTATATCTGTTAGTGAACAGTGCTCCAAATGAGAAAGGAAAAGATGTAAATGGATGTATTCATTTTCAAACATCTTGGGTGTAACAAAGAGAGACAGGTACTTCCAAGGCCAGGTTGCACCCAGATTTTGTTCATGGATAAATCTTTTTTTTTTCCCCAGCCATCATAAACCAGGGCAAAGAAAGGGCAGTGCTTTCTTCAAGTGCCTCCTTAATCCCTCGAATGAATTTAAGTCAAGAAGCCTCATCAGGAAAAAACAGAATTTAGGGGCGCATGGGTGGCTCAGTCAGTTAAGCATCTGACCCCTGGTTTCGGCTGAGGTCATGATCTCACGTCCCTGTGTCGGGCTCCACACTCAGCGCAGAGTCTGCTTCAGATTCTTTCTCCCTCTCCCTCTGCTTCTCCCTTGCTCATGCTCTCGCATTCTCTCTACATAAATAAATAATCTTAGAAAAAATATAGGATTTCATAAAAATATATATATTTTTTAAAAAACCAGCATGGTGGGCGCCTGGGTGGCTCAGTGGGTTAAAGCCTCTGCCTTCAGCTCAGGTCATGATCCCGGAGTCCTGGGATCGAGCCCCACGTCGGGCTATCTGCTCAGCAGGGAGCCTGCTTCCCTTCCTCTCTCTCTGCCTGCCTCTCTGCCTGCCTCTCTGCCTACTTGCGATCTCTCTCTCTGTCAAATAAAAAAAAAAAAAAAAAGAAAAGAAAAAAAAAACAAAAACCAGCATGGTGATACCTTATTATTACTTAATATTATTTTAAGTAGAAAATGAAAAGACTATAAATCCCTATAAATGATATCTGTTTCTTGGACTAATTTTTAATAACCTTTCATTCCCTGCCTTATTAAGAAGCTACTGATTCATTTGGAATCTGACAAGGAGAAAAGCATCTCCTCCGATCTTTGATTCCAAATTCCCTGTGATGCATTCAGGTGTTGTCATCTGTAGATTAAGGTCATATATGAAATCCTAATTTTTTAAGTATTTTTTTAAAGATTTATTTATTTTTATGTGACAGAGACAGAGAGAGCACAAGTGGGGGAAGCGTCAGGCAGAGGCAGAGGGAGAGGCAGGCTCCCCACTGAACAGAAAGCCAAACATAGGGCTCAATCCCAGAACCCCAGGATCATGACCCAAGCTTAAGACAGCCACTTAACTGATTGAACCCCCCAGGCGCCCCATGTGAATCCTAATTTTTACAGCCTAATGAGTAATGGTTAGGTTGCCCTTCTGTGAACAGAGCTTTTCAGCTGAAACATGGCTTGGCAGCTTACCAGTACTTCCGTATTTTATTTTTACCTTTGTTGTAATTTGCAGAATATTCTAAAGACTCTCTAACAACCTGAAAGCAAAGTCCACTTTATCCATTAAGTGGGAATGGCCTAAAGCACAACTCTTAGAGAAGTCATAACATGACAACCATTGAATCAGATATTGAAACTAGAAATTGCCAACAAAGGAAAAATATCAACATTCTAAACAGAAGACCTACAATAGAAAAAAAAAAAAAAAAACCATATGACCCTGTCGCATTCTCATATACCAACTACTCTCCTCCTTGGTTCACTCTTTCCCAGACATACTAGTCTCCTGGAGAAGATATCAACATGCCTGGCACATTCCTACCTTGGGGGTTTTGCACTTGCTGTTTGTTCTGCTTGGAATGTTCTCTCCTCTCATGATATACACACTACTTACTCCCTCTCTTCTATTAGGTCTTTATCGAAAGTCACCTTCTCAATGAATAACCACCTCTTAATGACTGCCTTAGAACAAGAGTTCTGTAATAATGATCCACAGAGATTATTGTCAGACTTTTCATTGCTTTAGCACCAGATTTCTTTCATTTAAAAGTAATAAATCCACTAATCAAAACTCCAGGAAGATTTCAATAAAAAACCAGATATCAAAATATAATAAATATTTAAATATCCTTATGAGTCTATTCATTATAGTACATTAAAAGTAAAATATCTTGATAGGCAAGGTGTTCCTAACTCAGGTGACCAAATAGATCTACTGTGCTTAAGTGGGCAAATAGATTTATTTATATTAGGTAACCTCAGGCTTGAGAAAGGCAATAGGTATGTTATACAGAAAAAGAGAAGGTGAAGCAACTAGAAGAGAAATGTTATGTCCTTCTTGCCACCTATGTGGCATGGACAGCAGGTTGAGAGCTGACAAGCCTGCCACTGGATGCTCCAGTCAGGAGACACTGTCAAAGAGTATGAGCACGGAACATCCCAGGGAGTCAAAGCAAGTTCAGGATCCAAGTCAAGAGAGCAAGGGAGAGATGGTAAATATTCTACGGCAGTTACCTGACAGGGAAATGGACTACATGTCTCCATGGTTTTGGCAGGGCAGGAAAGAAGGGTGTCAGCTATATGGTGGACAAGGGACACCATCATAAAGACCAGAGGAGCTCAGAGGACAATACAGGACACCCACACAAAGGTGAGGGTCCCTCCGTTCCTACCAAGACAACACAGTAAATTCCCCCAGACACACCTGCGAGAAAAGGGGGGAGAAGCAGAAGTCTAAGAAGACTGTCCTCATTTTTCTTAGAGAACCTACGCAATAATGTTTAAAGAAGCCATTTACAATCTGAACAGGACTAAGTTTTTGGGTTTTTTTGTTTTGTTTTGTTTTTTTTAAAGACTTTATTTATTTATTTGACAGAGAGATCACAAGTAGGCAGAGAGGCAGGCAGAGAGAGAGATGGAGGCAGGCTCCCTGCTGAGAAGAGAGCCCAATGCGGGGCTCCATCCCAGGACCCTGGGATCATGACCTGAGCCGAAAGCAGAGGATTAACCCACTGAGCCACCCAGGCGCCCCTGTTTTGGTTTTTTTTTTTTTTTAAGATTTTATTTATTCATTTGACAGAGAGAGATCACAAGTAGGCAGAGAGGCAGGCAGAGAGAGGAGGAAGCAGGCTCCCCGCTGAGCAGAGAGCCCCATGCGGGGCTTGATCCCAGGATCCTGAGATCATGACCTGAGCCGAAGGCAGAGGCTTAACCCACTGAGCCACCCAGGCACCCCCAGGACTAAGTTTTAAACGGTAAATACACCACTGCTGAACTAGACACCGAAAGGCACTCTATGATGTACAGACCACACATCTTCTCACACCCAAATTGTAATGTTAGCAAATGCACAAAATGGTTTAAAAAGTATCAGTATCCCAACACTAGAAGAAATGATAATTATGAGACATGATAGGGGTGTTAGCTAATACTACAAAAGCAATCATAATGCAGCATAAACGTACCAAATCAGTAGGCTGTACACCTTAAACTTGCCCAATGTTATATGTCAATTGTATCTCAATAAAAATATTCTTTTTAAGCATTAGCAAATATCTGATCACAAGAATTTCTCAGGCATAATAGCAGTTAGAGAAGTCACACACACACACACACACACACAAATATTAGGCTACATAACATCTAAAACTGTTGCACATCAAAACAAACACAAAACTAAAAGCTAGTTTTTTCAAAGCAGGAAAATGAAACAAAACAAATGTAATGCTAATATTCCCAACACATAAACATTTGAAGACTTGCCAAGCAATGCAACAAAAATTAGCAAATTCAAATAGACAAATCAAAAAGGGCAATCAAAATATCTGAAAACTGATCAGCCCCACAAGTAATCAACAAAACCAAAATTTATAAACATACCACTTTTTAACTATCAAACAAGACAATGTGTTTTTTTAACTCAGCGTTATCAGAATGGAACAGAATATACTCCAAGTAATTAGTACAAATTTTAATGTAATTGGACAACATATTATTTTTAATCCAGTCTTCCCCTAACTGTAATCTATTTTAAGGAAATAATCAGTGATGTGAACAAAAATTTGTATGCAAAGATTGTTGAATATCATAATTGTCAAAAAAAAAGGGGACAACTAAGATGATCAAAACAGGTACATTTTGTTTATATACTTATCAAGTATTCTTTGTTTATACCTGTTTGTATCCTTGTAAAGTATACCCTGGCCAAATGAAGCACTGTATAGCCACTGAAAATGTTTTTCAAAAATCACTTAAAAATATGAAAACAGAGGCAGCCGGCTGGCTTAGACAGAAGAGCGTGCAACTCGATTCCGGGGTCATAAGTTTGAGCTCCATGTTCGGTATAGAGATTACTAAAAAAAAATAAACTTTTAAAAAATATGAAAAATGATCACTATATCAAATTAAAAGAGGGTACAATATTGTATATAAGAGATGAACAGATTTGGATGTATCATGCAAAAGAACACTATTTAGATTAGAAAGGGCAAAATCCAGATACAAGCAACAAGGATGAATCTCAAAAGAAACAAAAAACAAACACAAACAAGAAAACCATCACATGAAGTGAAAAAAGCCAGACACAGAAGAGTACATACTGTATGACTCTATTTATACGAAGTTCAATAACATGCAAAACTAATCTATGGTGAAAGAACAATGGCTCCTCCTAGGAGGAGGTATAATGAGTGCAAACAGCTCTGAGGAAATTTTCAGGGTAACAGAAACGTGCAGAACATTGATGGGGTGGTCATCACGTGAGGACATACACATATAAAAAGCGATCAAGTATAGATACATATATATATATAAATAATAGTCATCACAATGTACATTTAAGATCTGTGCATTTTGCCATTCACATAATACACCTCCATAAAGTACTGTAAAAACTGAACAGAAAGATAACTTCACTTTGGCCATCTGTATGTGCAAAGAATTTTAAAAAGTGTAAAATACATCAAAATATTAAAGGTATTTAATTCTGGAATTACAAGTTATTTATATTTGCTTTTTAACATTTTGCATTTTCCACATTCTCCACAATGAGTTACATGACTTTTATAAATGATCAGAAAAAAAACTAACTTTTTGAAAAAATTCTGCCTTGCCCATAAAGGAAAATTCTGTTACACCTGTAACTATCACAAAATTATGCGATGTGTAGAAAGGCTTAGTAAATCCTTCCAACAAACTTCCTATACATTAAAAATACTCATGTCTGCAATGTATTTGGACAAATAAAGAAAACCACTTATTAAGCTAAGTATCTTCTTGGTAAATAAACGAGCAAGTCAACTGAGAAGTCAGCACTATATCATGGCATTATTTTAAAACATGGTCCTGCCTGCAGCAAATATAGGGCTCACATGCCTCAATAAAAACTAGTTCCTGAAAACCAGTTATTTTTTAAAATATATTACTTTAAATATTCCTTGTGATCCTAGACTTATCTAAACTCCATGCAAAATGCCCAAGGTAAATATTCCTTACACCAAAAATAGTTCTTGAGTTTCAGAAACTTTTACAATATGCGAAAAATAATAAAAAGAACAAAACCAAAGAAGACATACAAACCTCTGATTGTACATGCCCCGAAAGTTGTAATTAGCTCTATAATTTGGGAAAGGCTTTGGATCTAATGGCCTGTAGATGGCAGGCTCTCCCCTTTTCATAGCAAGCCCATTCAGTTCCACAGTTGGAGTTATACTGCCTGTTTAAAAGAAACATTAAAAGCACACAAGTGAAATATTTCCATAATAAATCACGCAAGCCATACTTACATTACATGTAATTACCATGAAAGAAGGTGGGAGTTGATGGCCTGTCTGTATGATTTTCTCAGGGGTGTACAGATAAACTACATAAACAGGAAAATTGTTTCTAATGAAATCTCTCTGGGGTTTTTGCAACCTTTTTTTGTATATTCATGACCAAAAATTCAGCTTGAAAGTCAAACTGTTTCAAAACAAAGGGAACATAAGATTCACAGATTGCTTAATTTGGATACTATAAAGAAAGTATTGAACATCAGTATTATTCACCCCAGGAATAACCCAGTTATTTAATCATTAAAAACATTATCATCTGTGAATAGTTTTATATTTTGCTAATCAAGCAACTGAAATTAGCAATGAATACAGGGTCATCAGTAATTCTTAGACTTATCTCATGAAAATACATTTTGGATTTTTTTCTATAACCAACAACAGAACAAATTAAATCTACTAACACTTTCTGGAAATAATCTTTAAAGACAGATACTGAAGCATTTATAGATGAAGTGATACATCTGAGGTTTCTTTCAAAATAATTCAGAGGAGAGACATGAGAAACAAAACTCGCCACCACATGTGGATAACTGCTGAAGGCAGTGATGGGTATGAAGATGTTCACTACCTTATTTGCTCTACTTTTGCAAAAGTCTGAAATACTGTAACACACACAGTAAGTTATTACATCACAGTATTTTGAGTATCAAAAGAGGTTATTTAGTAAAACATTACATTTATGTTCCATATAACAAATAATGTTCATAACAAATGAATCTGAAGTTTTTATAGAAAGTAAAATTTATTTTTTCACTGTAAATCCTGTACTATTTTGTTGGAATTATGCCTTTTGCAACAAACATTTAAGACTCCATTCATCACATACAAAAACAGGTTCCCTCATTGCAGCAGAGAAACTGGGACTGGCAGAAAGCACCCGCCAGGGGTGGTGGAACCTAACACAAAGCACAACCAGCAGCCACAACCTAAGCTATCCATCAAGAGTCAGTAACTACTCACTCTGTGTCCCAGTTCCAAAGAATTTATGTGAAACCACTAAAGAGTGTAATAAGAACAGGAACTAAACCAAGGTTAAGGGGAAAAACAAAAAGCATAGAAGGACAAAGGAGGTGGAAAAGAAAAAAGATGTGCATAAGAAAAGAATGTTAACGTACTGAATAGTAAGTCCAATTAGTCCAAACCCCTAATTTAATATCAACACTCAGAAGAGAAAGTCACAAATAAAGGGATTCTCTTCTCTTTCTTTCTTTCCTATAGTATTTTACTGAGGGATAAGTAAAAGGCACAAACCTTAAGCATACAAATCTACAAATCATTACACATTGTAAACACTCGGGGACCACCATTCAGATCAAGATATGAATGTTTTCGGGGCGCCTGGGTGGCTCAGTGGGTTAAAGCCTCTGCCTTTGGCTCAGGTCATGATCTCAGGGTCCTGGGACCGAGTCCCGCATCAGGCTCTCTGCTCAGCAGGGAGTCTGCTTCCTCCTCTCTCTCTGCCTGCCTCTCTGCCTACTTGTGATCTCTGTCTGTCAAATAAATAAATAAAATCTTTAAAAAAAAAAAAAAAAAGGTATGAATGTTTTCATCACCCAGAAAGTTCCATCATGGCTATTTCCAGTCAATAACCCCCCCTCCCCAAGTTACCCATTCTGAATTCTGTCATCAGAGTTTTGCCTGTTCTTCAAACCTAAGTATGTACTATTCTATCTTGTTTCCTTCACTCAATATAACAATTTTGTTAAATATTTCAGTATTGTAAACATTTTTTTTTAAAATCACTGAATAGGAGTCTACTGAATGGATACAACAGTTTATCTATTCTGCTGTTAATGGGACATCAAGTTGTTTCCAGTTGGGAGCAATTAAGTCTAAAGCCACAGTGTTTCAGCAGACATACACACTCAGTTCTCTTAGGCATGTCTCTAGCAGCAGAACTGCTACTAGATCAGAGAGTATGCTTATGGTTAGCTTTATTAGAAACTGTCTAACAGTCTTCTAGAGATCTAACTGCAAAGAGCAGTCTATATCTTTTTAGAAGTTTAAGTTTTTCTTATTTCATATAGATAGCAGTTTAATAATTAACATGTTAGTCAGCTGTAAGATTTATGTCATTCTGCATTCTACTCTGCAACAATCATACAGACACAAATAGCATAAAGTTCAAATGGAGAAAAAAAGAAAAGGTAAAAAAGTTTGAAAGACCTCATCCTTTAAGTAGGGCAATAAACAGGAAACTAATGTGTCTAAAAATCATCAGTGAGGTGACTTTAATGCCCTGGTAGGATATACTATACCAAAACAGGGTTTTAAGCTAGGTAAAAGGATTGTATTCATATCATTTAAATAAATTAATGATTTCATATAAAAAAATAATGATTTCATATAAATTCCTCATTTGAAAGTAAGGTTGCAATCTATGTTCTTCACAGAAACGCTAGCTGATCTTCATGAGGGAGGGTGGAGAAGCAGCAGACAAGTGAGAACTGTGCTGAAGAGGTTTCGACTCTGGGAGCCAAGTATCTCCACCTGTTTCAGAAAGAACTAGTTTGCCACCACGGCATGTGCACAGCCTCTCTACTTACACAATAAGGCGTCCATGGTAAACACTTACAGAGTAACTTCCAACTATGAGAGCCTGCAAGTAACGCTAAGTACCACTCCAGCAGGTGCGGGCAGGAGCCACGTTGCATAAAGATGATCACGACACAGCATCCTCAGGCGTCAAAGCTGACACCGTCAACACAGAATCCGTCTCTGGTGTTCTTTCGGTAGATTAAAAGAAACTTCTGTATTTATCAGTGATAAATATAACAAGGCTAACTGGTTATATATACAAACATACGTAACAACTACTGTGGATTCCCATTATGTGGAAGGTGAAAGAGAAATGCCACAGCTAGTTTTCAAGGAGCTACATATTGCTAACACTCAAGGAAAAAGCTTTGTAAGCAGTTAGAATAGTCCCTGGAACACAGCAGTCACTCAGTAAATATTTGTTCAAAGAATGAACTGATTGATTAACCAACCAAGGCTCCTTAAAGAAATGGCTGGTGCCAGGGCCAGGATAAGGAACATATGAGATGACCTTGGAACATCTTACTGAGCCAGAAAGTAAGAAGTGCTCAAGAATGATGAAAACAGTAGAAGACACTAGAGTCAACTGGAACCATACCCCGGTCAAGTCTGTGACAAATTGAGAATCGAAATAAATAATGATAGATTATAAACCTGTAAGTAAAACAGGAATCCAAGAGTCTATAGTGATAGAAATAAACGAACAAAAAAAAATGAGGGGAAAGAGAAATTGTAGGGTAGAATGCCAACTAATAAATCTTTAACAACAACAACAAAAAAAAACTGGAATCAAAACATCACACTTTAAGAGAAAATAAGTTTCGTTGTTTTTTAAGTTTCTGTTGTTTTAAGCCACATCAATCAATCAATCAATCAATCAATCACTCTGTGGCACTCTTCAGAGTATTACTGATTTGGAAAAGAATCGTTAGTAAATGCCAAATCTGGTAGGTGAAAGTAAGTTTCACGAGGAATAGAATGTTTATATAGTCCCAAAGTTTCTCCTCAGAAAATACTTATTAGTTCCTTATTATTTAATAAGAAAACATACTTACTAATTAACTTTACAGTAGAGAAGCCTAGCAAACATACTCTTCATCAAGTGACAAAAGTCATCACTAATGGGACAAATCAGTATCAGGTTTATCCTGATAGGTAACACTGAACTAATAAGCCCACAGCACTGGGACATTCATGCTAAAAATGCATAAAATTATGAGGCAACTCCGGATAAACTCAATTGAGGGGCAGTCTACAAATGATGTGGCCTGTACTATTAAAAAATGTCATGGTCGTAAAAGACAAGAACTCCGAGGAACTATTCCAAATTGAAGAAAAATGAAAAGAAATGATAAATACATGACCCCCATTAGATCCGGAACCTACAAAGGATATTACTGGGACAGCCAATGAAGGAAGAATGGAGTCTTTGTGATACATGATAATACCAGATCAATGTTAACTTCCTGACAGGAGAATGGCCATGTACTTGGGAACAATACACCGAAATACTAAGGGGAATGGGACCACAGGTTTTTTTAAAATGGGAAAATTCTATCAACTGGCACTCTACAACAGAGGTCTCAATACCAACAACCATATGAAAAGGTGCTCACCCTCATTAGTTATTAAGGAAATGAAAATTAAAACAACACTGAATTACTACCATACACGTAGAAGAACAGCTAAAATTTTTAAAGCTGAAGAGACCAAATGTTGACAAGGATGTAGAGAGCTCTCATGCATTGCTAGTAGGAAAGGAAAATTATACTGTGACATGATGTATTATGTATGCATTTATTATGTGTGTATTTTTTTCAAGTATGAACCTGGAATAGGGAAAACTTTTTTTTTTTTTTGGAGACACAGGATTCCCTAAATCGGGACGGGGCAAAAAGGGAGGGGGTTTTGCTCTGTTGCCCACGTTGGAGTGCAGTGGCTATTCCAAAGCACAATCCCACTACTCCGATGTGTTCTACTTCCAACCTGGGCTGGTTCACCCACCTTAGGAAACCCGGTGGCCCCTGCTCCCAGGGTCACTGTATCAAGGCTGAACTTAGTGCAGACACTCCATCAGCATGGCGCACTGCAGCCTAGGACGTCTGGACCAACTGACCTTCCTGCCTCTGCCTCCTAAGTAGCTGCGAATACATGCCGGCCGTACGTCTCATGAACGTTTGGGGGTTTTTTTGGTTTTGATTTTCGTTTTTGTTTCTGTTTTGTCATCCTGACCCTTTCATTGTTGACATTAAAAAAATAAAAGATACTTTAACACAATAGTGAACATACAGGGCAAAAGCAAATAATAAAATTTAATGTTGAGTTAAGTAGCAAGCTAAATGTGTGGGCCTCCAAATTGCTTAAAAATGGTTATGTTCGGGGCGCCTGGGTGGCTCAGTGGGTTGAGCCGCTGCCTTCAGCTCAGGTCATGATCTCAGGGTCCTGGGATCGAGTCCCGCATCGGGCTCTCTGCTCAGCAGGGAGCCTGCTTCCCTCTCTCTCTCTCTCTCTGCCTGCCTCTCCGTCTACTTGTGATCTCTCTCTCTGTCAAATAAATAAATAAAATCTTAAAAAAAAAAAAAAATGGTTATGTTCACAGTTTACAGCAGTTGGCTTATAGGTGAGAAAAACGTCAAAGTTTTTCCAGCTGAATGTCCAAGGAAATTCTCATTTCATGGACATACTTTAATTGCTGTTCTAATTCACTATTCAAACTGGCCAAAACTATGATAGTTTCCTTACACTGTGTCTAACGATGGCTCAATAGCTTTCTTACCTTTCCCAATAGGTCTAGGAATAAAAGACTGTGATGTAAGAACAGCAGCTATGATACCTGTCTTTCATGTATGCTCACTGACTTTTGGTCTTAATTCTTATTCTGATTTGCATGAACACATGTATAACCCATGACCCAACAGTTCCTATACTAGGTACATTCCCAACAAAGATGTATACGTACAAGACTGGTCACAGCAGTTTTATTTCTAAGAGCCCAAAACTGGAAACAATCTAAATGTCCATCAATAGCACAATGAATAAATAAATTATGGTATATTCATGAAATGGCTACTGTATAGCAATGAAATACTATATACTGTTAAATACAACATGGATGAATCTCATAGATGTAACACTGAGAAAAAGAAGCCATCACAAAAGAGTACAGTGCATGATTCTAACAAGCAGGCACAATGAATTTAAGACCGACAAACAGAATAGTGGCTTCCTTTGGAGTTGTATGACCACCTGAAGGGGGTATGAGGGAAGCTTCTGGAGTACTGATAAAGCCTGTGGTACTGGTAAAGTGTTCACAGTGCAAAAAACCATTAAAGCTTTACAATTATAATTTGTGCATGTAACTTTACCTTCAAAAAGCTACTCGTTTTCTCAGCTCACTGCAGCACTCAACAGCAGAAACTCATCTCCACTGGTCTTTCGGACTCTCCTATTTCCTTCCCCCGACTCCCTTGCTGGTGTACCTCCCATTATAATCCTCTAAAGTGGACCTGATGCAGAGATAGGCACACACTGCTCCTGCTTCACACTGTATGCTCCAAACAGCTCACTCTCTATTATGGCTTCAACCACTGGATCAACAACACTGGTCCTTCTGTTCCATTCCCACTGCCATTCCCAAAGCTCTCATAGAGCAGGGAGCATATAGTACTCAATGCACGGGAGTTTCTTTTCTTTTCTTTACCCATAAACTATGGCAATGGTTTCCTAACTGTTCTTGCTTTTAGTATTTTCTACCTTCAAGCCACATATAAACTGAATTTCCTAAAATGTTGTTTTAAACACATCATCCACTGGCTTGTGAACACTAGTCACCTAAACTACAGATAAAATCTGATCTCCTAAACCTGGCATTCAAGTCCATCACAATTCATCCCTTCTGTATCTCCAGTCTTATCTCTTCCTAGTCACTTACCTGCTCTAATTAAAACCATGCCCCCCCAATTTTTTTTTTTTTTACCAAAACTATCATCCACATCCTATTTTCAATGCCTTTCCTCACCGTCTGCCAAGCATATTCTTTTTTTTTTTTTAAAGATTTTATTTATTTGACAGACAGAGATCACAATTAGGCAGAGAGGCAGGCAGAGAGCGAGAAAAGGAAGCAGGCTTCCCGCTGAGCAGAGAGCCCGAAGCAAGGCTCGATCCCAGGACCCTGGGATCATGACCTGAGCCAAAGGCAGAGGCTTTAACCCACTGAGCCACCCAGGCGCCCCTGCCTAGCATATTCTTTCCTCAACTCTATACCTGCCTACTCTCCATTCAAGGACGTTATCTTCCCTCAAGTACACCCATCCATGTCTATCATTACTTATAATACTGATGAGTGTTATTATTCACTTGGTACTTAATCTTTACCATTAAATTATGTGCCTTATGTATACAAGTGTAAAATTTTCACAGAAAAGGACAATGTTTTATATCTCTTAAATATATAAAAGCAAGTGCTTAATACAAAGAGAAAGCAGTGTGGTACTAATGATCAATCAGTAATCTAAAGAGATTTTTAAAAATTATAAAAGCAGACTGTCTCTTACCAACTTCAAATGACTAGAATGGGTGTTTTTCTTTGTTGTAGTAATATTTTGCTTATTTAAACTTCCTTAATAAATACTACCATCAGTTGAACAGAAGCAAAAGGAGTAATAGGAAATTCATGCAGTTTTGGAAAAAGCTGTCCTTGAAAGAACAGACTATGTCTACTTAGCATATGCCACATGAGAAAGAAAGAAGCATTAGGTGATTATAAGCAGGAGCATATGGACTCTAATTAAATATACAGAGTCATTTGTGGCAGGAAAAAGTTTTTTTTTACTCCATCACAAAAATACCTAAAGTATTATTTGTTAGAAGGTAAACTCTTAAATTAATAAATTAATGAGTAAATGGATGTAGGGTTAGTACTAAACTTATGGAACTTTATTAACTTGATATAATCAATTCATGCATTATGTCCAATATAGGTTTGTCTCTTCCAAACAGATGACTGGATGCACAATGTTGTTGGTATCACACGTAACCGGAACAACTCTTTAAAATTCTTCTTAGGAGATAAAAATTGGAAAACTTGTTTACTTAGCATTATATCACACACAGGTTTTTTTTTGGATTTGTGGGTTTCTTAATAAAATTCCATAAGTATTCTAAATTTGAGCGGTTCTATCAACCGTTTCTAAACCACAAGCAAAATAAGATGCTTAGGCCTAACTGTATAATTTTTTATTAAGCTAAAGTAAAGAATAACTATTTTTAATCATTAAACTGTACATTTTTATATGTTATATAAAAAGAGAAATTAATCATTTCTTTTTTTAAAAGATTTTATTGATTTTACAGAGAGAAAGCACAAGTAAGCGGAGCGGCAGGCAGAGGGAGAGAGAGAAACAGACTCTCTGCTGAGCAGGGAGCCTGATGCAGAGCTTGATCTCAGGACCCTGGGATTGTGACCTGAGCCGAAGGCAGCCTCTTAACCAACTGAGCCACCCAGGTGCCCCCTCTAGCTTTATTTTATAAAAAACTCAGGCATTGCAGCATTATTTACAATAACCAACTTGTGGAAGCAGCCCAAGCACAGACAAGCATCTATGTCAATCCATAGATGAATGGATAAAGAAGAGGCAGGAGATAGATAGATAGATAGATAGATATCGGAACATAGGAATATTACTTAGCCATAAAAAAGTAAAATCTTCCCATTTGCAATGACATGGATGGGGCAAGACAGTATTATGCTAATTGAAATAAGTCAGTTTGAGAGAGACAAATACTGTATGATTTCACTCATATGTGAATATAAGATACAAAACAAATGAACAAAGGAAATAAAAGAGAGAGAGACAAACCAAGAAATGGACTCTTAACTACAGAGAACAAAATGATGGTCACCAGAGGAGAAGTGAGTGGAGGGATGAGGGAAATAGGTGACAGGAATTAAAGAGTACACTTATCAGGATGAGCACTGAGTAATGTGTAGACTTTTTGAATCACTATATTGTACATCTGTAACTAACATAACACTGTATGTTAACTATACTGGAATTAAAACTAAAAACAAAACAAAACAAAAAAAAAAAAAAAAACCTCAATCATACTTTCTGTTCTTTGTATCCAAATGTATTTTTGCAACATTTAAAAAGTAAATAATGCATCTTTAGAGTATTAACAAAGCAAATTTTTAAAATAATTATAATTACGTTCCTCATTCTCTCACCTTCAATTACTATTCAGTTGTTTTGTGTGTGTGTGCTATTAATACCTCTTGACTATACAAATGGCCTGCTATAAAGAAAAATACAGAGAACAGCACATATAGAACACAACAACACAACAGAAGGAAACAAGTAAGTGCCATACCTGGGTTATTATTAACATTACTTTTGGGTGGTTTCTGAACTGGTTTGGGAAGTGTTGATTCAGTCAAAGCTTTGTTAGCAACAGCTTGTTGGGCCTTCTTTATACTGCTCCCTTCGGATTCCCATGTCTGCTCACCAAGACTCAGTTGCACTGAGAACATCTTCGAAAAACATAAAGAGACAGAAAATATTAAAATTTTCAGGAAATAAAATATGCTGTCTGAGAGAAAAACAGATATACCATAGAATCAAATTTTAGAGCTAGGGGTGACCTTACAAATTACTTGCACAAAAATATTATTCCACCTAGTGAAATCATTTTAAGAGATTGTACCAGATCCTGTTATATCCATTCAAAGGCATAGGAGCAGCACTAAGTGAACATCTGGGGTAGAATAAAGCAAGAAGAAATCACTTCCCTAAATAGAACGAATTGTTAATGTCATTCAAATAGTCCTCATAAAAGCAGAATAAGTAAAGGAAGATGAGAAACTAAGAGAATCCACAAGGCCCTGCCTCTGTAATACTTATAAAATCTAATACCTTAAATGTCATACTTAGTACAATCTAGTCAAAGAGTCAAGAAATCCTTCTAAATATTATGTCATCAGGAAACTCTCAATCCTCCACAATCAACATTTAACCAGTCACCAAATTCTGTTAATTTTAACCTCACAAATATTTCTCAAAGCTCTCTCTCTAAAATCAAACAAACAAAACTCCTCAAATCCAACTGTATCACCTCAACCAACCTCAGGTTAAAAATCTTTCAATGGTCCCACTTGGTGTGGTACAAAGTTCTTTTTGTCCATCTTCATTTCATAACCACCCTTTCCTATATCATCTGAATATTCCATTCACACCATTATTTCCATGAGAGTTCAAAACCTATTGTTCGCCTTCTAATATTGAGGATCAAGTTACAGAATACACAATCCGCTGTTTTCCACAGAAAGCCTACTACTTTGTAGGAATACAAAATATTAACCCCAAGATACTTTTAATTAATTAATTTTTGTTTGACTCTCAAGACAGCCCCACGAAAGAACTACTCTCAATTTCATGCAGAGATAAGGGAACAGGCTCAGAGAGAATTAATTTCCCACAGTCCTATAGCTCGTAACTGATTCAACTTCTGGCTGTTTGGACACCAACCAAGGTCACGGCATGCCGTGCTGCCCTCATCAGTGGAGTAAACTCAACTCCTAAATTTGTTTTCTTTTTCCTTCCTGGGGGTTTCAGTATTTATCAAGTTTGTTTTTGTTTTTGTTTTTAGGATTTGAGAGAGAGAGAGAGAGAAAGTGCTAGCATGAGTGCAGAGAGGAGCAGAGGGGACAAACAGACTCCCTGCTGAACCTGGGGGACCCTGAGACCATGACCTGAGCCAAAGCAGACGCTTAATGGGCTGAGCCCCCAGGAACCCCCATGATGATTTATTCTTTCTCACAATTTTAAATTCTAAATTCTTAATTTAGAATTAAATTTAATTCTTTAATTCTTGGGGTCAAAATATTAACCCCAAGATACTTTTAATCAAAAAGATATTTTTAATTTAATTTAATTTTTTTTAATTAAAAAGAAATAAATGTATATTTGCAGGAAGGAGATCAGGTAGAACATACCTTAACCAAGTGATTAAAGTTAGCATCATCAATAATCATACAAACTAATACCATGTACCTCCTGATATGATCCAATGAGAAGCATTTAGTATTCTTGGCCAAAAATGCTTAACCTGAACCTAATCACAGGAAGAAAATCAGACAAGCTAGATTATGGTATATTCTGTAAGACAACTGGCCTAAACTCTTAAAAAATGTCAATGTCATGAAAGGAAAAAAACACAACAAAAGAATATACCATAATCTAGATTTGTCTGGTTTTTCCCATGATTAATCCATATGATTTAACCTTTTCTGCTTCCTAATCTTCTAGATGTCAGTATTTTCCTAGGCTCACAGGCCATACACCTTCAAGAGGTCTTCCTTGTCTCCATTTCTCTCTCCATTCTCACCTGCATCCAGTTATCAAGCTGCTGATTCAACTTCAAAAATATTTTTCAGATCTGGCCTCCTCTCTTTATGCTCTTCACCAATGTCTTAGCAAGGAATATCAACCTCTCTCCCCTAAATTACTGTAAGACCATTCTAACACCATCCCCTTAACGTAAGACATTTCCATTCAAACTATCCTTGTGACCACCACCAACATGAACATTCTATAAAATACAAATGTATCTGGGGCGCCTGGGTGGCTCAGTGGGTTAAAGCCTCTGCCTTCGGCTCAGGTCATGATCTCAGGATCCTGGGATCAAGCCCCGCATCGGGCTCTCTGCTCAGCGGGGAGCCTGCTTCCCCCTCTCTCTCTGCCTGCCTCTCTGCCTATTTAGATCTCTGTCTGTCAAATAAATAAATAAAATCTTTTAAAAAAAAATACAAATGTATCCAAGTCAAACCTGTACTTTTCTGAAACTTCTCTAAAGGACCCCACTAGCTTATTGTACACCTAAAACTAATACAATATTTTATGTCAATTATATCTCAATAAAACTAGAGAAAACAAAAAGAATGCCACTACAATACAAATTTAATAATTTAAATAAGAAATGCTAGGATGCACTTATGAGTTTAAGTGGTAGCTTTACCATTTACTATGTGCAAAGTTAGGACAGTTACCTATTCTTTCTGTTTCCTTATTTCTTTAATAAACTGGGACTAAAAGGAACACATAGAATTGTTGTGAAAACTGGGGCGCCTGGGTGGTTCAGTGGGTTAAAGCCTCTGCATTTGGCTCAGGTCATGATCTCGGGGTCCTGGGATTGAGCCCCACATTGGGCTCTCTGCTCAGCGGGGAGCCTGCTTCCCCCTCTCTCTCTGCCTGTCTCTCTGCCTACTTGTGATCTCTGTCAAATAAATAAATAAAATCTTAAAAAAAAAAAAGAATTGTGAAAATTAAAACAAAAGGATGTAAATGATGCCACTTAAAAGGCAGAGATTGTCAAATTTGATTAAAAAAAGAAAAAGCAAAATCTGGGGTGCTTGGCTGGCTCAGTCAGTTAAGCATCTGCCTTCAGCTCAGGTCATGATCCTCGGGTCTGAGATTAAGCCTAGCATTGGTTCCAAGCTAGGCAGGAAGTCTGTTTCTCCCTCCCCCACTGGCCCTCTGCCCTTCTTGTGTGCTCACTCTCTCTCTCTCTCTGCAATAAATAAAATCTTTAAAAAAAGCAAAATGCAACTACATGCTTCCTACAAGTAATGCGTTTCAACTATAAAGATGACAGAAAAAAAATGTATCGTGCTAACATAAGTCAATGAAAAGTTAGATGGCTATATTAATATCAAACAAAGTAGATTCCAGAGTAAAGATTAATACCAATGATAACAAAGGTAATTTCTTAAGGATAAAGGGGCCAATTAATGAAGAAGACATAACAATCCAGAACATTTATTAACTAATAACACAGCTTCAAAATATATGAAGCAAAAATAAATGGAACTACAAAGAGAAGTAAGAAAAAATCCACAATTTACATCAGAAATACAATGTCCCCTTAATAGGTGACATAGCAATTAATAAGCAATCACAAAGAATATAGTAGAAATGAACATACTATAAACCAACAAAACCTGATGGGCATTTTTAGAACTCTCTACCCAAAAAGAGCAGAAAATACATCCGCTCTCAATTTCTCACAAAACATTCACGAAGAAAGAAGATATTCTAGACCATAAAACAAGTCTCAGTAAATTCAAAGGATTCAATGAAGCAAAGTATGTTCTCTGACCACAATGGAATTAAGTTAGAACTAATAACGGAAAAATCTCTGGAAAATCTCCAAACATTTAGAAACTAAGTAATATATTTCTAAATAACGCATAGGTAAAAGATTAAATCAAAATGGAAATTAGAAGGTTTTAAAACTGAATAAAAATGAAAATACTACTTCTTAGAAGATTACATTAAAATAGTTCTAAGAGGAAATCTCTAGAACTAAATGCCTGTTTCAGAAAACTAAGGTCTCAAGTTAACTTTAGCTTCAATCTTAAGAAACTAGAAAAAGAAGAGCAAATCAAATCTGACATTACAGGGGCTCAGGCAGTTAAGTATCTGACTCTTGATTTCGGCTCAAGTCTCAGGATTGTGGGATTAAGCCCCATGCCGGGCTCTGTGCTCAATGGGGAGTCTGCTTGGATTCTCTCTCTGCCCCCACCCTTCACACACGCATGTGCACGCTAACAAATAAATAAATCTTAATTAAAAAAAAAAAACTGAAGTTAACAGAAAAAAAAGAACTAAAGATAAAAGTAAACAATGAAACAGAAAATGAAACCAAATAGAAATAAAACCAAATAGATCAATAAAACAAAGAGCTGATTCTTCGCAGAGATCAATAAAATTGGTAAACCTACAGCCAGACTAATCTTGGGGAAAAAAAGACATAAATCACTAATATCAGGAAATGAGAGAAGCAACATCACTCCAGATTCCTAAAGTATTAAAAAGATAACAAGGAAGTATTTTTAACAACTTTATACCAATAAACTCAACAACTTAAATTCTGTCAAAGACACAATTACTAAAGCTCATTCAAGAAGAAATAAGTAATCCAAATAGTCCTATAAATGTTAAAGAAATTGAATCTGTAGTTTAAAATCTTTCCTCAAAGAAAACTCCAGGCCCAGATGGTCATAATGATAAATTCTACTAAATATTGTAGGAAGAAATAATACCAGTTCACATAAAGTCTTCCCCAAAAAAGAGTAAGATATTATTAGGGAACACAATATAAATCAAAACTACAGACCAAGATCTCTGATAAAGACAGATGTAAAAATCCTCCACAAAATATTAAAAACAAGGAATACAAACTGGCACAGCTACTCTGGAAAACAGTATAGAGGTTCCTCAAACAGTTAAAAATAGAACTACCCTATGATCCATTTTGTATTTACCCAAAGAATACAAAAACACTAATTCAGAAAGACATATGTAATCCGATGTTTATATCAGCATTATCTGTAACAGCCAATTATGGAAACAACCAAAGCGTCCATCATCTGATGAATGGAGAAAGATGTGGTACAAAGGGAAGACCTGTAAGGCTACCCAGCAGATCTCTCAACAGAAATTTGGCAAGCCAGAAGGAAGTGGCATGATATACTCAACATGCTAAATGGGAAAAATCTGCAGCCAAGAATACTCTATCCAACAAGGCTATCATTCAGAATAGAAGGAGAGACAAAGAGTTTCCCAGACCAACAAAAACTTAAGGAGTCCATGCGCACTCAACCAGCCCTGCAAGCAATATTAAAGGGAACTCTTTGAGTGGAAAGAAAAGACCAGAAGTGACAAAGACAAGAAAAGAACACAGAAAATCTCCAGAAACAATGACAAAACAAGTAATAAAATGGCACTAAAGGGGCTCCTGGGTGGCTCACTCAGTTAAGCGTCTGTCTTCAGTGGGTCATGATCCTAGAGTCCTGGAATTGAGCCCTACATCAGGCTCCCTGCTCAGCAGGGAGCCTGCTTTTCCCTCTCCCTCTGCCTGTTACTCCCCCTACTTGTGCTCGCTCTCTCCCTCTTTCTCTCTCTAATAAATAAATAAAATCTTTTTTAAAAAATGTCACAAATATATTATCAATAATTACTCTGAAGGTAAATGGACTAAATGCTCCAGTCAAAAGAGATAAAGTGTCAGAATGGGTAAGAAAACAAGAGCCATCTATATGTTGCCTACAAGAGACTCATTTTAGACCTAAAGACACCTGCAGATTGAAAGTGAGGGGATGGAGAAACATTTATCATGCAAATGGATGTCAAAAGAAAGCTGGAGTAGCAATACTTTCATCATACAAACAAGATTTTAAACCCAAGACTGTAACAGGAGATGAAGAGGATCCCTATATCATAATAAAAGGTACCATCCAATAAGAAAAATCTAACAATCGTAAATATTTATGCCCCCAACATGGGAGTACCCAAATACATAAAACAATTAATAACAAACATTAAGGAAATCCTTGATAATACTACAATAATAGTAGGGGACTTTAATACCCACTTACTGCACTACATAGATCGTCTAAGCAGAAGATCAACAAGGAAACAAGGGCTTTGAATGACACACTGAAACAGATGGACTTCACAGGTATATTTAGAACACTCCATCCTAAAGAAACAGAAGACACATTCTTTTCAAGTGCACATGGGACATGCTCCAGTACAGATCACATACTGGATCAAAAAACAGGCCTCAACAAGTACAAAAAGATTGGGATCATACCATTCATATTTTCTGACCACAAAGCTATGAAACTTAAAGTCAACCACAAGAAAAAATTTGGAAAGACCACAAATACAAGGAGGTTAAAACAACATGCTTCTAAACAATGAATGTGTCAACCAGGAAATCAAAGAAGAAATTAAAAAATACATGGAAAACAAATGAAAATGAAAATACAATGATCCAAAACATCTGGGATGCAGCAAAAGGAGTCCTAGGAGGGGCACCTGGGTGGCTCAGTGGTTTAAAGCCTCTGCCTTCGGCTCACGTCATGATCTCAAGGTCCTGGGATCAAGCCCCACATCGGGCTCTCTGCTCAGCAGGGAGCCTGCTTCCCCGACCCCCACCTCTCTCTGCCTGCCTCTCTGCCTACTTGCGATCTATCTCTCTCTCTCTCTCTCCCCCTCTAAAAAAAAAAAAAAAAAAAAAGGGAGTCCTAGGAGGGAGATATATAGCAATACAGGCCTACCTCAAGAAGCAAGAAAAATCTCAAATACACAACCTAACCTTACACCTAAAGAAGCTAGAAAAAGGACAACAAATGAAGCCTAAAGCCAGCAGAAAAAGGGAAATAATAAAGTTTAGAGCAAAAGTAAAGGATGAAGAAACTAAAAGAACAACAGAACAGATGAAACCAGGAGCTGGTTCTTTGAAAAAATTAATAAAATTGATAAATCCTGAGCCAGATTCATCGAAAAGAAAAAAGGACCCAAATAAATAAAATCACAAATGAGAGAAAAGAAATCATGACCAACACCACAGAAATGCAAACAATTATTAGTGAGTATTATGAAAAACTAAATACCAACAAATTGGACAACCTGGAAGAAATGGATAAATATAAATATATAAGCTACCAAAACAAAGAGGAAGAAATAGAAAACTTGAACAGACCAATAACAACCAAAGAAATTAAATCAGTAATCAAAAATCTCCCAAAAAATGAAAGTCCAATTTGCGAGGCAGAGTTGGGGGTTTGGAGGGTAGGGAAGGAAAAAAATGAAACAAGATGGGATCGGGAGGGAGACAAACCGTAAGAGACCCTTAATCTCACAAAACAAACTGAGGGTTGCGGCGGGGGCGGGGAGGTATGGAGAGGGTGGTTGGGTTATGGATATTGGGGAGGGTATGTGAAACGGTGAGTGCTGTGAAGTGGGTATGCCTGACAATTCACAGACCTGTACCCCTGGGGCAAATAATACATTATATGTTAATAAAAATAATTAGTAAATAAATATATAAATAAAAATGAAAGTCCAGGGCCAGATGGCTTCACAGATAAATTCTACCAAATATTTTTTTTTAAGATTTTATTTATTTATTTGACACAGAGAGAGAGAGAGAGAGAGAGAGAGAGAGAAAGCAGAGAGAGGGAATACAAGCAGGGGGAGTGGAAGAGGGAGAAGCAGGCTTCCCGCTGAGCAGGGAGCCCAATGTGGGCTTTGATCCCAGGACCCTAGGATCATGACCTTAGCCAAAGGCAGACGCTTAATGATTGAGCCACCCAGGCGCCCCTCTACCAAACATTTTAAAGAAAAGTTAATACCAAAAAATAGAATGAGAGGAAAACTTCCAAATTCATTGTATAAGGCCAGCATTACACTGATACCAAAACAAGACAAAGACTCCAAAAAAGAGTCTGATACCAAAACAAGACAAAGACTCTCTAAAAAAGAGAACTACAGGCCAATATCGCTGATGAACACAGATGCAAAATTTCTCAATAAAATACTAGCAAATCAAATTCAACAGTATATTAAAAAAAATCATTCACAATGTTCAAGTGGGATATATTTCTGTTTGCAGGGTGGTTCAGTATTTACAAAGCAATCAATGTGCTATACTATATCAATAAAAGAAAGGATAAGGACCATATAATCCTTTCAATAGATGCAGAAAAAGCATTTGATAAAGTACAACATCCATTCATGATAAAAACACTCAACAAAGCAGGTTTTGAGGGAACATACCTCAACATCATAAAAAAGGCCATATTTAAAAAACCCACAGCTAATATCATCCTCAACAGGGAAAAACTGTGAGTATCTCCTCTATGGTCAGGAAGAAATATCCACTCTCACCACTATTATTTAATGTAGTACTGAAAGTCCTAGCCACAAAAATCAGACAACAAAAAGAAATAAAAGGTATGAAAATCACAAAGTAAGGAGTCAAACTTCTACAATTTGCAGATGACAAGACACTCTATGTAGAAAACCCAAAAGACTTCACCACAAAATTGCTAAAACTGATACAAAAATTCAGTAAAATCACATGATACAAGATCAATGTACAGAAATCTGTTGCATTTCTATACACCAATGAAGCCGAAAAAGAAATTAAGGAAACAATCACATTTACAATTGCACCAAAAACCGTAAAATATCTAGGAATAAAACTAACCAAAGAGGTAAAAGATCTATACAACACTGAAAACTATGAAACACTGATGAAATTAAAGAGGACACAAAGAAATGAAAAAACATTCCTTGTTCATGGACTGGAAGAACAAATACTATTAAAATGTCTATACTGTCCCAAGCAATCTACACATCTATTGCAATCCCTATCAAAATACCACAAGCATTTTTTCACAGAGCAAGAACAAACAATCCCAAAATTTGTGTGAACCCCAAAAAGCCAAAGCCATATTGAAAAAGAAAAGCAAAGCTGGAGGCATCACAATTCCAGACTGCCACTTGTATTACAAAGCTGTAGTGATCAAGACAGTATAGTACTGGCATAAAAACAGACACATAGATCAACAGAACAGAATAGAAAACCCAGAAATGGACCCACAACTATAAGGTCAATTAATCTTCAACAAAGCAGGAAAGAATATCCAACGGAAAAAAGCCCATCTCTTCAACAAATGGTGTTGGTCAGCAACATGCAAAAGAATGAAACTGGACCACTTTCTTATACTACACACAAAAATAAATTCAAAATGGATGAAGGATCTAACTGTGAGACATGAAATCATTAAAATCCAAAAGCAGAACAAGGCAGTAACTTCCTTGACATCAACCACTGCAACTCCTTACTAGATTATCTCCTAAGGCAAGGAAAACAAGAGCAAAAATAAACTACTGAGACTTCATCAAAATAAAAAGCTTCTGCACAGCAAAAGAAAGAATCAACAAAAATAAAAGTCAACCTATGGAATGGGAGAAGATACCTGCAAATGACATATCTAATTAAGGGTCAGTATCCAAAATATATAAATAGATACAGAGAGATCCAAAATATATAAATATATAAAACTCAATACCCAAAAAACAAATAATCCATTAAAAATGGGCAAAAAAAATGAATAAACATTTTTTCAAGGAAGACACACAGATGGCCAACAGATACCTAAAAAGATGCTCAATGTCACTAATCATCAGGGAAATACAAGTCAAAACCACAATGAGATATCACCTCACAGCAGTCAGAATGGCTAAAATGAACAACACAGGAAATAATAGCTATTGGCGAGGATGCAGACAAAGGGGATTGCTCTTACACTGTTGGTGGGAATGAAAGCTGGTACAGCCACTCTGGAAAACTGTATGTTGGTTCCTCAAAAAGTTAAATATAGAAGTACTCTATAATCTGGCAACTGCACAACTAGGTATTTACCCAAAGGATACAAAAATACTAATTCAAAGGGATACATACACCCCAGTGTTTACAGCAGCATTATCTACAAAAGCCAAATTATGGAAAGAAGCCAAATGTTCACTGACTAATAAATGGATAATGAAGATGTGGGAGATAGGGGCGTGGGTGTGTGTGTGTGTGCGCACACGCGCACACACACACAAATAGAATAGTATTCAGCCATAAAAAAGAATGAAATCTTGCCATTTGCAACAACATGGATGGAACTACAGAGAATAATCCTAAGCAAAGTCAGCCAGAAAAAGACAAATACTGTATGATTTCACTCATGTGGAATTTAAGAAACAAAACAAAGGGGGAAAAAAAGAAAGAGGAAGGCAAACCAAAACAGACTCTTAACTACAGAAAACAAGCTGATGGTTACCAGAGGGAAAGTAAGTGGGAAGATGGGTAGAATAGGTGACGGGGACTAAGGACTACACTTGTTGTGATGAGCACCAGGTGCCACACAGAGTGCTTAATCACTATATTTTATACCTGAAACTAATATTACATTTTATGTTAACCAACTGGAATTTAAATAAAAGCTTAAAAAACACATTAAATGGGATCCATCAATATGGAAATGAGCTAATACATTACAACCAAGTGCTTTATCCCAGAAATGCAAGGGTAGAGTCTGCATTTGAGAGTCAATCAACATAATTCAAAATATTGAGATCAAAAAACAGAAAAACCATATATTACCATCTCAATCAATGTAGAACCACATGACAAAAATCAACATCTCTTTATGTTAAAAACTCTCAGTAAATGTTAAGTAGAAAGGAATTTCTTCAGTCTGATAAAAGGCATCTACAAAAAAGGTACATCTAACATGACAATTAATGGGGGGAAACTGAAATGACTGCCCATAAGATCAGGAATAAATTGAGAGCTGTCTGCTGTCATCACTTCTATTCAACATTGCACTGTAAGTTCTACCAATGCAATTACCAAGCGAAATAAATAAGACATTAAGATTGGAAAGTAGGATTAAAAACTGTCTTCATGAGGGCCTGGGTGACTCAATCAGTTAAAGATCCGCCTTCAGCTGGGTCATGATCCCAGGGTCCTGGGATCAAGCCCCAAGTCAGGGAGCCTGCTTCTCCCTCTCCTCCCCACTCATGCTCTCTCTCACTATCTCTTCCTCTTTCTCTCTCAAATAAATAAATAAAATCTTTAAAAATAAAAAATAAAATAAATAGAAATTTGTTCAAAATGTCTTTATTAAAAAATGACATGTGGGGGCACCTGGGTGGCTCGGTGGATTAAAGCCTCTGCCTTTGGCTCGGGTCATGATCCCAAAGTCCTGGGATTGAGCCCCGCATGGGGCTCTCTGCTCAGCAGGGAGCCTGCTTCCTCCTCCTCTCTCTCTCTCTCTGCCTGCCTCTCTGCCTACTTGTGATCTCTGTCTGTCAAATAAATAAATAAAATCTTTTTAAAAAGTTATAAAAAAAAATGACATGTGGAACCCCCCAAAAAAATCTAAAAAGGAATTTTTTAAAAAGCAACTCAAACTGCTAAATGAGTTTAGCAAGATTTTAGAACACTGCATCAATACACAAAAATTGCTGTATTTTTATATAAGAGCAATAATCAATAAGAACAAGAAACTAAAATTTAAAAATCGTGACCACAGGCAATAGCATCAAAAATATGAAATACTGGGACATCTGGGTGGCTCAGTCGGTTAAACGTCTGCTTTTTGCTCAGGTCATGATCCCAAGGTCCTGGTATCAAGTCCCACATTCTTGCTCAGCAGGGAGCCTGCTTCTCCCTCTGCTAGACACTCCCCCTGCTTGTGCTCTCTCTCTTTCTCTGACAAACTAAAAAAAATAAACTCTTAAAAAAATAAATGAAATACTTAGGGATAAGTCTAAAGATGTAAAATACTTGACTACCGAAAACTACAAATATTGTTGAGAGAAATTAAATAATATCTAAATAAATGAGAGGTATTTTATTGGTGTGTTGGAAGACTCAATTTTCCTACCATGTCAATTTGCCCCAAACTGAGCTACAGAGTCACAGCAGTTCTATTCAAAATCCCAGCAGGGTGTTTTATAGAAAGACAAGCTGATTTTAAATTCATATAAAAATGCAAAGGAACAACCTGAAAAAGAACAAAATTAATAGGCTACTACTCCCAGATTTCAAGAACTAGAAAGCTACTGCGAACCAAACAGCGCAGCCTCTGCATAAAGATGAGAAAATAAATCAGTAGAACAGAAAAGACTCCAGAAATGAACACAGACATGGACAGCTAATTTTTGACGAAGATGCACAGCAACGCTGTGAAGAATATAGGATAATCTCTTCAACAACTGGACATCCATTTGCAAAACAATAAGTAAGCCTCGCTACATCTCACACGACATACAAAAATTAACACAAAATGGCAGTTAGATCTAAATGTAAGAGCTAAAGCAATAAAATATCTAGGAAAAAAACATAGGAGAAAATCTTATGATCTTGCAGAAGGCAAAGATGTCTTAGACATGATACCAAAAGTACAGGGAACAAATGGATAAACTGGAATTCATCAAAATTAACAAGTACTGCTCTCTAAAGATGCTGTTTAAAAAAAGAAAAGATAAGCCACAGAGTAGGAGGAAATAATTTCCAAACGTTTATCTAATAAGGGACTTGTACCCACAATATCCAAAGAGAGACATCAGAGAAGACACCAAAGTAGGAAGATGTGACTAAGGAAAAGTGCCTATGATATAGGAAATATCAATATCAATAGATATTTTGCCAAGGATTTTTTTTAATCCTATATTCTACTAACAAGCAATGATATAATTATCTGAGTACCCCCATCATCAACATAGTTGCTAAGAATTTACAAACCATCATTCCATTATACTACACTAGAACAGATACCGTATTTCTCAAATTACAGATGAGAAAACTGAAACTCTAAATCACTTGTTCAAGGCCACATAAGCTGGATAATGTAGAGCAAAGATCAAGCTTGACAAATCTAGCTAGCATAAAAGTAAATAAATAAAAAGACTACTTGGCTTCAAGGCCACTGAGTGATACTGTCTCCCTCAGTGATGCCTATTCCAAAGTAAACCTCAGAGTGCAGCTACCGGAGCTTTCTTAACACTGACTCATGCATACCGAAAACTTCTCAAAATCGGGAAATAGAGGAACAGAAGAAAATACATTTTGTCTTCTTTCTGGTTCTCTTCCTTATACTTTATATTGTAATAGCTTTCTTTACAGGTTTGAAAAAGTCAAAATGACAACCCGTAAGAAAAAAAAAATGAACTGTATTTAGGTACCTAGGAGATAAAGCAATGTCACAATAACTCACACTAATGTAAGTGATACCAAATTACTTCAGCGTTCAACTTGAAAGTGAGCAGAAAAACAAAAGGGGGCAAGGAAAACATTACAATTTGTTATTTAATAGTCACATGTTAAAAGTTGCGTTAAGTTGTTCAGATTCTGTAAGACTCAGTGGAGGAAAGAAGAAAGATCACTACTTCCCACCAACAAGTATGTACGAAAAGATAATTCTACACCACTCTGAAGACATTTATCTTGTGTTTCTCAACTCTGGATGCACATTTGAGTCATCTGAGAGCTTAAAAATAATCCCAGTGTCTGGGCTTCATCCAAGACCAATCAAATTAGAATTTCTGAGGGTAAGACTCATGCATAAGTGTTGTTTAAAGCTTCCTTGGTGATTTCAATGAACAACGAAGGTTGATAACCACTACTGTAAGTATTTGTACATATAACATACAAACATATATATGTACATAAATATGTAAATTGTCTGTAACTGGTTAATCTCCCAAGAAAATAAGTGATACTTAGCAAGTGTTAACCAAGGGGAAGACTGCTGAGTGTACATACAAAGCATATGGAATTTAAGCTGGGTAAGAACCATATGAGGACTGAGGGGAGTGAGAGGTAGTATAAGGGTGGTAGAATCAATAGATTTGTAGTATGAAAGAAGTACTAAAATTAAATAGAGGGAATGAACTAGAAAGTTAGGAGGTGTCAGAGAGAGTTGAATGCTTGAGATTAAGACTATGGAGGGTCTAGGGGTGCCTGGGTGGCTCAGTGGGTTAAAGCCTCTGCCTTCAGCTCGGGTCGTGGTCCCAGGGTCCTGGGATCGAGCCCCACATGGGGCTCTCTGCTCAGCGGGGACCCTGCTTCCTCCTCTCTCTCTGCCTGCTTCCCTGTGATCCCTGTCTGTCAAATAAATAAATAAAATCTTAAAAAAAAAAAAAAAAAGACTATGGAGGGTCTTGCAGTTACTGGTTATGATAAAGTCAAAAATATGATCACAGGAATGAATGGCTAGAGGAGAGGGAAGCAAGATAACAAAAGTACAATGACTGAAATGTCAGCATGTTGGAACAATCATCTACTTAGTGAAATCATCGAAAATTAAAACATGATGAGTCAGAGTAAAAGTGAGGCATGAGAAATGTGATGGAATCACCCAAAGGTCAACAAATGATTACTGTGAGGTGACATGGGTTAGCCTATTAACATGAAATTGAAAGCTGGGGAGTCACCTCAAGGAAGAATTCCTGGAATTAGAAATGAGGAGCTAGGAAGACAGTTCCTATAAGAGTCATAAAATATAGAAGAATAATAACCTTAATAAAGCTCAGTCTAGTACAAAGTAATAACCAACATGTACAGCACAGCAGTGACTACACCTGAGGAAGACAGGTCCTGCTGAAGGCCCAGTGGAGGGATCAGAGAAGTTTCACAGAGGTTTAGAAGATGTGCTGTGTGAGCTTAGTGTTCAAAAATGCATAAGAACAAAAGGACCTTCAAGGCAGGAGACACTACAACATAGGGGAAGCAGAGAGATGTGAAAAAATGAACCATTCTAAGAAATGCAACAGTTCAATATGATAAGGGCAGAACAGGAATGAATACGAAATGAGTACGAATTAATGGGTACAAAAGAGAGTCAGGATAAATGACTTAACAGGTAGACCAGGGCCACAACTTTATTCTCTACGTAAATGATGTAATGACAATTTAAACTGTTGCCCATAAATCCTTCATAAAAGTCTCTAATAGGGAAGAAAATTAACAGATTTCAGTTTAATCTCATATATCTTACTTTGAAGGAGGTACTAGAAAACAATTATATAATCCAATAGCCATTGCTTTATACAGATTAACCAATTTGAGGATCAATTGTTTCAACATAAAAAATTTATGATCATAAATCCAAGATTAAAAATGTACCATAGAAATTTGTATACAACTGAGACTTTTTAAAACATATGAATAAAGCTCAAACATAAATGTATTAATTATAGACTTCTTTATAACATATATAAACATATATATGAGGCTATATGTAAATATAAATTGCTCTCCCACTCAAGAGAACAATATTATAAATGAATGCATAAATAACAACAATATTGCTACATACAACTTTTATAAATGATGAAACTTATAACTGCAAATCACACTGGAAAAGATGTCTCACTAGGTAACTTGTTCTATTTACTCTGTGTCCATTTTACTTTAAAAGTTATTAATTTAATGGAAAGAACATTGCATTTGGGAGCCAAAGAACACATATTCAAGTGCTGGCACAGGCACATATGAGCTATTATTAAGCAAGTCACTTATCTTCTCTGTGCGTAAGTTAATTTACAAAACAGAAATCAAAATCCACATCTCCTGATCTGTTAGGGTTTTTGCGAAGCACCAAATCTGACAGAGATTTGTAAACCATAATGAGCAATAAAATTGTTTAGTTACAGACTTCTAAATATTATTAATAAAGAACTAAAAGCCTTTAGGTCATCTGCTGCCCCTCCCTCCACCCCCCAATGAAGCACAATTAAAACCTGAGATGATAAATCTGATAGACTTTGATAAGTATGTCTCACCACCTCTCTTCATAACCTTACCTTCGAATGAGCAGGCCCTCTTTCTTTCAGAAGTTTATACTGGGGTTGGACTCTATTGAAACGGGCTAACTCATTTACCAGACACATTGGAGTTTTCTCTTTGGGGTTTGCCATTTTATCTTGGAGAGAAGCTGTAAATAAAAAGGCTTTACAGTTTTTGTGAAGAATGACTTTAAAATGGAAGAAAAGCTAGTTTTGACTTTTTTAGATCGACGTCAGATTGTAAATTTGGATTAAATTATTTTCATGAATTTTATATAAAAAATTCAAACCATCTAAAGTGTTCCATTACATGCAACAGAAATATGTATCACATTTTAAACAATAAATTAAGGTAACTTTTTCCCTAAGTACCTAAATTGCTCTCTATACATTTTTTGATAACAGCACACATACAGATTTTTAAATAATACAATTATAATCATTTTTAGTTTATCTTACAATTTTCCTTTCCTTTCAAAAAATTTTAGCATAAACACATAATTCTCCTGATTCTTATTACTATAAAACTATATTCTGTCTGCCTTTTTTATCACTTGATCTTACTTTTTTTTTCCTTCTAATTTTGAGGCAGCATATTAATTGAAAAAGCTCTAGACTTGGGAATGGAGTCTAAGCTTAAGTACTAGCTCTTCCAACTACTATTTTTAGTAACTTCCTTTTCTTTTTTTTTCATAAAATTTTAAAATAAGTAGAAAGGATAATTTAACAAATGTCCAAGTTCTTACCCCTTAAAACTGAAATTAGTATTTTCCAAGTTTAAGTCTCATTAAAAAAAAAAAAAACAGTATTATATTCTAGTTAAGGTCTGTTTATCCTTTCCAGAAACCACTACTAAATGAATTTAGAATATATCCCTCTGGAATATTTTATAATACATTTACATGCATGTATGTATATCCATGAAAATACAATCTTGAGATATATATGGTTTTGCAGTCACATTAATAGTAATATAACATATAATTTTCACAACTTACTTTCTTCACTCTTAATTATGTTTTTGATATTATAACTTATATAGATCCATTGTGTTACTTTTAACTGCTGTATAATTTCCATCAAAATACCACATCGGTTTTCTAATACACTCCCCTACTGACAGACATTTAAATTGTTTCAATTCTTTACCTTTATGAGTAAAAACATGCTGCCAAATGGCACTCAGAATGACTGTACCAAATTACCTTCTGCTGGCAATATGAGAATTACCACTTCCCTTCAACCTTGAAAACATGTAGTATGGTCAGGTATTTTAATTTTTGATAATTTGATGTCTGACAAATTGTATCCCTCTATTAGTTTTTGTTTTCCCCGCTATTATTTTAATTTGCATTCCCATTTTCCTAGTGAGTCTAATCACCTTCTCATGTTATTGATCATTTGGGTTTCCTCTTTGGGAACAACTCCTGTCTTTTTTTCTATTGATTATTTTATGTATAATACTTATCAATTATTTTCTTTTACAGTCTATGCTTGCTATTTGTTTAAGAAACCCCTCCCTAACCTGCAAGGTATTAATGATTTTTACTTAATTTAACTAAGCCTTCTATGCTTTATTCTTAAGGGTATAATAAATCTATCCTACTTAACTCACAGGTTGTTTTGAGGTTAAGATTTTTTAATGTATGGTATTCTAAATTCTTCCCACAATTATTACAGCTTCAAAATATTTTCCTAATATGGTATTATTTTATCCTGTATTAGTCATCCATCTCATTTATAGACACATTAACTGCTTTTTAGTCTTCTTTCATCTCCTATTAAATCATACCAAGAAATATTTTAAAACCTTAGCATAAAACACTCAAGTGGCTTACTTTCTGCTCATTAAACTAGTCACAATGTGTGGAAAATACATTAAATAAATAGAAATAGCTGGATTTAGAAACTTTATGAACTTTCTATGGCAAATTTAATGAAAACAGTATTCTCTTAACTTTTTCATACTCTTTTCAGGATCAATAATTTAATACAATAATTTGATCACATTACGATTAAGAAATTATTTGATTAATAAACTACATAAATACCTACTAAAGCACAAGTGAAAGGAGAACCTAAACAACCACCTGTAGGACCAATACAGTTGACAACTAATTCTACAATTAAACCACCCTAAGTGGCATGTAAAACAAACAGAAAAACTAGTAATTTTTACTTTTTGGAATAGCACAAAAAAGACAAGAGTAAGTGAAGAGAGATTTGAGGAAATCTGCATCTTACTTATTCCACTGTAAATTTTATAAATTGTACCGTAAGTCAGTCATCATATAAAATACCAGGTGACTTGCATTATAATCAGTTTGGGTCCTTGCATACCATGGCATTAAATAACTCAAGTACAACAAAAGACACAGATACCTATGCCTATATCAAGAAGCAAAGAAAAATGACAATTTGTTAAAAATGAGAAAATATTAAAGTCTGGTAAAAATCAGCTAATTTTGCATAACACTTAAATAGCATATATACTACTGTATAATTTTTATAACTCAGCAATGCAATATATTCATCTGTTAAAATGCAAAAAATATTAGGAGCATATCAAGCACAATGTGACAATTTTATAGTGAAAATTTTTCATAGCACAGATTTTTAATATACTAAAATGTGATTAAAATGATAAAGCATATATGTTGGCTAATTGAGTTTAAATTTTTAAGAAATGATGTTTATAGCCCTGTATACTTGCTTGGTAAGAAAACCCGATCTAAATCCTTTAAAGGAAAATGTCAACTAATAACATGGTGTTAAACGTATATCTCATTAACTTTGACTTTTCACTGCACAAAAAAAACATAAATCCTATAAAACGTTTTAATGTGTAGCTTAAGGTATGGTGTGAAAGGTGTGCAAATACACACAGAATCTCATTTAGATAAAGCTTTATAACTAAAATCTAAAGGTTTAGTTTGGTAGATTTTAAAATATTTAGACCTAGTTGTAATTTATTTTACAGAATGATTAAAACTTTATTTTAAATAGCTGCACCTCTATTTAATCAGGAATCTTATTAGTATTAACTACTTGACAGAGCTCAGTGATAGAGCAGTAATTAAAATTTAAACCAAAATTTTTGGGATGCCTGGGTGGGTCAGTCAGTTCAGTGGCCAACTCTCGATTTTGGCTCAGATCATGATCTCCAGATCATGGGATCTAGCCCTGTGTGGGGCTCTGCACTCAGTCCGGAATCTATGTGAGATTCTCTCTCTCCCTCTCCCTTTTCCCTCCCCCAATTGCACAGGTGCATGATCTTGCTACTCTCTTTTTTATATCTTTTTATATCTTTTTCAAAAAATTAAACCAAAATTTTAATAAAGCATCTACAAAACTATAAAACTAACCTATAAAAGTTAAGACTTACAAGCTTAATTTATATATAACTTCTTAGAAAAGTCAATAATGCAAAAAGGGAGAAATACATACACTGTTGCATAGGTATACAATTTCAAGAGACCTGTGAATGTTTTCATCAAGATATTCTGAAATAGGCTTCAAGTCAGTTTGGTGGCTGGGATAGAAGCCTACTTAGAAGTAAATAAAATTAATGATAATGGATTTCACAATCTAAGACTTTCCCATTTTGAGAGAGCAACTGCCATTTGATGGTTAGGAACCTGCTTTGGGTATCTCAGCCACTTACTGATTCCATAAGAGTTTGAGAAAGTATTTAAAGGTCACTTTCTAGACAGTAAAACAAGAATAATAGTTGTTTTTATATTATTGGATAATTTTATGGGTTGAATGGGATAACGTAAGAACTGTTAACAATTATAAGAATCCATTATTATTCTGATTATAAACAATTTGTTAAAGCACACTACCATCAAATTATGAAAAGAGTGATACAGTTTTATAAACGTTTTTTCATAGCCCTCCAAGTTAAAATATTCTGAGTTAAAATGTTAGGATAAGCTGATTTTATTCACACAAATAGACTTCTTTAATATTCTGTAAAAAGCACGTATTTGTTATTTTTTCCAGACTTACGACTTATGACTGACTTATAAATTTGGTTCCACTGAAAAATTTCCAGCCGTGCTACAAAAGACATTTTAAGATTTCTCATATTTGTGTTAGGGAATATTCTATGTTGATATTAAATTTGTTTACACGTAACTCACCATAACTTTGATGAGTAATACTGGTAAATAGATATTTATAACACCAGTATCAGCACATTCAACCAAAAATTAGATACACTCTAGTCTTTTTGAGATAAACCCTACTTTTTTATTTTTATAAAATGTCCTGACTCTCTGGGACTTAAATCTTCAAACCATACCAAAATAATGGAGCTGAGAATTTTTAATCAACAGGCAAAACCCGGTCCCAAGAGAGCTCACAGAATGGCATAAGAAACAGGCACATACCATAAACAAATACAATACTACAATACAAATGTTAATAATAAGGCTGCTACAGGGAGTTCTTAGGTGAAGGAGGTACTAAAAGGCAGGTTTCAAGAGGTGGTGATTAGTTAAGTAAGCTAGCAAGGGTAGACCAAAGACAATCCAAGCTTGTCCACAGCACATATGCAGGAGAAAGCACATAAAACACATCACATTCCAGCAAATACAAGTAGATCGTTAGCAGAAAACAGAATGCATATAAGGAAAGTGCAAAAAAACCTGAACCAGAATCCACCAAAACACCAAAAGCTTCCTAAGCCAGAACTTACAGTAGCAACATTTTTAAAGTAGTTAAATTGCAGCCAGAGCTGTTGCTAATACTTAGTCTACCTCACCTGCCAAGGCAAGTCTCTCCACAGAAGAATCCATTTCCATCCCTGGTCCCAGAAATGACTTGGACACAGTTTCTAAGTCTCTTTGCTGGCTTCCCTTCCCCTATGCCCTGCTATTGGAAGTACTCAACCTAATACCCAAGTTAAAAAAAAAAAAAAAAAAAAAAAAACCAGAGTCAAAGGAGCAAAGAAATTTGCCTTCCACAGGCTCTTGCCTTCTAGAAGAAATATGATTACCTCTTCATAGCTGTAACTAAAACAAACCATGTAACTTCAAATTAGACTATAACCTAAGGTTGTCCAAGCAAAATCACTACCCAAAGATCAAACTGTTCTAATTGCCTATCGATTAGGGAAAAATTTAAGTTCCTACCTCATACAAACATAAAAATAAATTCCGTAAGTATTAAAATGTAAAATATAAAAATATGATAAAAGCACAAGAAAATTTGGCTAAATATCTGTCATAATCCTGTAAGACAAACAACTTTTCTAGGTAAGAAGGGAAACCTAAAAGTTATAATGGGATAAACTAACAGATTTAATAATAAGATAAAAATGTAAAACTCCCATACCAGCAAAAGATACCACAAATGATACTTAAAAAGTCTACAAACTGGGGCACCTGGGTGGCTCAGTGGGTTAAAGCCTCTGCCTTCGGCTCAGGTCATGATCTCAGGGTCCTGGGATCGAGCTCTGCATCGGGCTCTCTGCTCAGCTGGGAGCCTGCTTCCCTTCCTCTCTCTGCCTGCCTCTCTGCCTACTTGTGATCTCTGTCTGTCAAATAAATAAATATAATCTTTAAAAAAAAAAAAAAGTCTACAAACTGAAGAAATACTTGCAACATAAAAAGAAAAATTGTTAACACCCATAAAACACAAAGATGATAAAAAAATAAAATTTTTTAAATCCAATAGAAAAAAGGGCAAATGTACTCACAATATAATTTGAGTAAACACATCTGCTCAAAAAACAAATGTCTAAAGAAATATTTGAATTCCAATGAAATGTAATCTACCACACTAAACCGATAAAGACCATAAAATGATCATATCATTGGCAAGGATGTAGGAAAAGGGGTGCAAACTCTACCAATGCAAATAGAACGTGGACAAACTTTTTGGTGAGCAAACTGGCAATACTGATTAAAGCTTCAATTGCAGGGCACCAGGGTGGTGCAGTTGATTCAGACTCCAACTCTTGGTTTCAGCTCAGGTAGTGATCTTAGGGTTATGAGATCGAGTACCGCAATGGGCTCTGCACTCAGTGCAGAATCTGCTCGAGCTTCTCTCCCTTTCCCTCTGCTCCTCCATGCTGTGCACATGCACTCTCTCTAAAATAAATAAGTAAATCTAAAAAAAAAGAGAAAAGTTTCAATTGCCTCTATCTTTAAAACAGCAACTCTACATCTAGGTATTCATACTACAGGAAGACTCACATAAAATATACACAGTGACAGGGGCGCCTGGGTGGCTCAGTGGGTTAAGCCGCTGCCTTTGGCTCAGGTCATGATCTCAGAGTCCTGGGATCGAGCCCCGCATCGGGCTCTCTGCTCTCTAGGGGAGCCTGCTTCCTCCTCTCTCTCTGCCTGCTTGTGATCTCTCTGTCAAATAAATAAATAAAATCTTTAAAAATATATATATATACACAGTGACAATATGCATAGCAAGACTATAATTCAAGAGCTACAAACAAGCTAAATATTTATCCAGCAATAATTAACTGGTTAAATAAACTACAGTGGGATGTGCAACCCTGAAAAGATGAGGAACAGATCTTGTGTACTGACATGGAAAATGTTACAAAAGTGTTAAATGAAAAACAGGACAGCTTCCTGTCTGATCTTTTTTTTTTTTTTTTTAATCAAATAGGCGCCTATGCATAACAGAAGAAATGCAACTGGCAGGGAACAGAAAGACTCCTCATTTTTTTTTCCTTAGGTTTTATTTATTTATTGTCAGAGAGAGAGAGTAAGTGCATGCACATGCAGGGGGAGCAGCAAGCAGAAGGAGAAGCAGGCTCCCCCCTGAGCAAGGAGCCCTATGCAGGACTTGGTCCCAGAACCTTAGGATCATGACCTGAGCCAAAGGCAGTTGCTTTACCGACCTACTGAGCCACCCAGGTATCTGGAGAATCCTCACTTTCTACTTTATAGTATCCCATTGTTGTACCTTTTTACAATGAATAGCTATACATACATATAAACTTTACATTTAAAAAATTATTTTACAAAACCATACCAAAAGTAGGGAATGGTTTACAGTGTAAGTTTTAGACTCTGCCATTGTTCTTTCCAGTCTTTACAGGGCCACCAAGGTTCTGGAAAACAAGATGCTCAAGGGCCTGATTCAAAGCAGGCAATAAGTGTCATGTCTACAATCCCTGACTTTTACAAATGAAGCCACCTTGGGATTTAAACACTGCTAAAATATACTGCAGCTTTACCAACATTTGATATGGTCGGTCTTCTTAACTTTAGCCATTATAATAGCTACATAATGGTATCTCACAGTGAAGTTAATTTACATTCCCTACTGACTACACACGTTAATCATCTTTTCATATTTTACACACTATCTATATTTATCCTGTAATGAAGCATCCATCAAAATATTTTACCCATTTTTCAATTGGGGTACTTTCCTTATTATTTTATCTGAAGAGTTCTTTACATATTCTAAATATGTCATTAGTTAGACATATGTTTCACAAAGATTTTCTCCCAGAATGTGGCATCTCTTCTTATTCTCTTACCAGTGTCTTTTGAAGAGCAGACTTTAATTTTAATAAGATCTAGTTTATCAATTCATCCATTTACATATTGTGCTCTTGGTGTTGCATCTAAGAAATCATTACCTAGTTAAGGTCTCAAAGATTCCCATTTTCTTCTAGCTTTATAGTTTTAGGTTGCACATTTAGGTCTCTGGGCCATTTTGAATTAATTCTTGTACATGGTGCAAAATATGGACTCATTTCCACTTTTTGTAGATCAATGTCTAATGCTCAAGCAGTATTTGTGAAAAATGCTATTATTTTTTCCACTGTATTGCTTCTTACGGCTTTGTTAAAATCAGTTATCAATATATAAGTGGGTTTACTTCTGGACTATCTCTTATATTTCATTGATATATTTGTCTATTTGTATGCCAATTCTGCTTTTACTGTAGCTTTACAATATTTCTTGAAATTAGGTAGTGTTGGTACCCCAACACTGTTCTTTTTCCCACTTGTTTTGGCTATTCTAAGTTCTTGTATTTACATACGAATTTTATTCTAGGCAAAAATGCCTGCAAGGATTAGAGAAGAATTCCCTTGAATCTACAGATTAATTTGGTAAAAATCAACCTTTTTCTTTCATTTTTAAAAAATTTCTTAGGTTTTTTAATTTTTTTTTAAGATTTTATTTATTTATTTGACAGAGAGAGCACACCAACAAGCAGAGGGAGCAGCAGAGAGGGAGAAGCAGGCTCTGGCTTAGCAGGGAACCAAATGAGAGACTCCATCCCAGGACCCTGAGACCACGACCTGAGCTGAAGGCAGATGCTTAACCAACTGAGCCACCCAGGCACCCATTTTTTTTTTTTTTTAATTTTTTAAGATTTTATTTGAGAGAAGGAGATAGAGCTGGCATGAGCAGGGGGAGGGGCAGAGGGAGAGAAGTAGACTCCCCACTGAGTGGGGAGCCCTACCTGAGGCTCCATCCCAGGACCCTGAGATCATGACCCGAGCTGAAGTTAGACGCTTAACCAACTGAGCCCCTTAATTTTTTTTCTTTTTTAAGATTTTATTTATCTGACGGAAGGAAAACATGGAGAGAGGGAACACAAGTAGGGGGAGTGGGAGAGGGAGGAGCAGGCTTCCTGCCAAGCAGGGAGCTCAATGTGGGACTCGATCCCAGGATCCAGGGATCATAACCTGAGCCGAAGGCAGATACTCAACAACTGAGCCACCCAGGTGCCCCATTTTTTTTTTTTCTTTAAGATTTTTTTTTATCAGTTCTATACCCAACATGGGGCTCAAACTCACAAACCCAAGATCAAGAGTCTCGTGCTCTTCCTGAGCCAGCCACCCATGATCTCAGGCACCTCAGAGATCATTTTTTAAAGATAACTCCTTTCTAAAACCTTTAAGAGAATTATAGTTACTGTAGCCAAGTTTCTGCCAATTTTCTTGTCCAAAATAGTTGGTTGTAAAGTCAGAATTCTGTAAATTGGTGATGTGTTCTTAGTTCTATGTATGTATGTATGTATGTATGTATCTATCTATCTATCTATCTATCTATCTATCTTCCCAAGACAAATTTGTGTGCTTTCGCTTTTTTTCTTATTGTTTTTGGGTAAGAGAAATGAAGTGTGTGTGAGAGAAATGAAGTTATAATAATGTGTGTGAGAGAGAAATGAGGTTATAATAAAGAAATACAACAGGTTTAGAAGAGACTTTGAAGGTCATCTTGTTCAGTGAGAGAAGGTTCGAGTGAGAGAAAGTGCAGAGGAACCCCTCCCCGCCAGCAACCTAAGTTAATGCATTGTGTAGAACAGCACGGATCTGTGGATGCTTCCCAATTAGGAGCTCACTCTTCATTTACAGATTTTTGCAGTGCGTTCCTAACTTGGATATTTCCCTCATGCCATGACCTATCTTTCAGGTCTCCATGCCACACTCATTTTCCCCATGCCTACATTCCCCCTGTCCTGCAGCTCTTCAGATCTGTGCTCCCTGCCTCCTTCTAAAGTCTAGAAACTTAAGGTTTGTGATAGAACTATACTTCAGTTATGCAGCTTAGCAAACTCCTTTTTTTTTTTAATTTTTTTAATTTTTTTCTAAAAGTAAGCTCTATGCCCAATATAGGGCTTGAAGTCATGACCCCAAGATCAAGAGTTGCATGTTCTACTGACTGAGCCAGCCCAGAACCCCAGGAAACTCCTTTTAAAATTTATACCCAGACTTCTCTCCTGCCTACCAGACCGAAAGGTTAAGTGCTGGATGAACCCCACCAGCTGAGGTCTACTAGGACCTCAAGCTTAAGCTATCTAAACCAGCCTTGGGTTTGCACCCCTCCTGCCATCCTTATTTCTCTGAAAGGCATCACCTTGCAGTAACCCCAGCTTAAAACCACTGTGATTTCTCTTCCATCTCTTGTGTTCAATTGCCAGTGTTGCAGAGTTTGCTTCTAAAATATCTCTTCCGGGGCACCTGGGTGGCTCAGTGGGTTAAAGCCTCTGCCTTCGGCTCAGGTCAGGATCCCAGGGTCCTGGGATCGAGCCCCGCATCGGGCTCTCTGCTCGGCAGGGAGCCTGCTTCCTCCTCTCTCTCTGCCTGCTTCTCTGCCTACTTGTGATCTCTGTCTGCCAAATAAATAAATAAAATCTTTAAAAAAAAATAAATTAAAATAAAATTATCTCTTCCGTCCTTCCCTTTTTCTTTACTCCCTTTAACACTAAACCAATGCACATTCTCATTAGTTCCCACCAATCTGTGGTTTCCCCTTGCTTCAATCCAAAAAAATCAACATTTTAACAAAGTTCAGTTTTCCAACTCATACACAGGTTATACAGTTAATTCTCAATATTGAAATAACAACATCTCATAGATAATTATGTTTTATAACGTCACCATGAACAGTGAATTATCAAATATCAACCCAATGCTGCTAGGGGAAAGACAGGTTCCTACAAACCTCTAGTCATAATATTTTTCTCAATCAATGTATAATGCTGCTTTTCATGTGTTTCTGGTTATTGATCCCCTACTTAGTATATATTGTTGATTAACACTGAACTCAGAGCTGACAACACTCTAACTCCTGCATGAACAAAGCTAATCTAAATACATGTACTTTCTCCATAAATCACATCACAACGTTCTTGTGCTTAGGAATACTACACAGCACCTTAGCACAATGCTTAGGAGACTTTTTAAACAGGCAAATAACCAACCAAAAAACACAAAAATGCTAAAAATGTGGCACTAAACAGAGCAAGCAAAAGACACTTGCTTAATGCATGAGAGCTAAAACAAGAAAACAGAATGTTCATCCTCTGTTCGGACTCTGCACATCAGGCAACTCTAATTTTGTGCCAGTCGGCAGAGCACTGCAAGTATTGATTTGAGGATTACAAAAAACTTTTACCCAATGGTTCAATTCAAAATATACAGTTTGTATCAATTGTATCTCTAATGTATTTAGGTATCCTTCACTTTCAACAGTATTTTGTAGCTTTCAATTTTCTTTAACATATTTTGTTAGATTTATCATAAGTATTTCATATTTTCATATTTTTAAATGGTAACTTTTATTTCAATTTCTCATTCCTCCTTGCTACTTTATAGAAATCCACCTGATTTTTGGATATTAATGTTGTATACTTCAACCTTACTAAACTCATTTGACTAGTGCTAACAGGATTCTGCATGATTTTCAACATAGACAATCAGGCCATCTGTGAATAAGGATAGCTTTATTCCTTCCTTTCACGTGTGAATAACATTTTTTTTCTTCCCTGATTGCACTACCTAGAATCTCCAGGAATATGTTGAATACGACTGATGAAAGTAAACATCTCTATCTTGTTCCTGATTGTATAAAGAAAGTATTCAATCTTTCACCAGTAAGTACAATGTCAGTAAATGAGGTTTGTCATGAATGTCCATTACCAGATTGAGAAATCTTACTTTTTTTTTAACATCATAATTTTGTTTTATATTTTTCAGTGTTCCAAATTCATTGTTTACGCACCACACCCAGTGCTCCATGCAATACATGCCCTCCTTAGTACCCACAACCAGGCTCACCCAACCCCCCACTCCCCTCCCCTCCAAAACCCTCCATTTGTTTCTCAGAGTCCACAGTCTCTCATGGTTTGTCTCC
>NW_019154133.1:9710810-9739008 GCF_002288905.1 Enhydra lutris kenyoni | reverse complement strand
CTCTCTCTCTCTCTCTCTCTCTCTGCCTGCCTCTCTGTCTACTTGTGATCTCTCTCTGTCAAATAAATAAATAAAATCTTAAAAAAAAAATAAATAAATAAAAAATAAAGTGCTTCTTGTAGGCAAGTATACAGTTGAATCGTGGTTTTGATTCAATTTTGGCCTTTAAATTGGGGTGTTCAGAATATTATTTATATTTGTTTATATTTATAATGGGGTTACTCATTAAAACATTTCATCTTGCTCATTAGAACATATCTTGCTATTTATATTTGTCCCAGCTCACCTTCTTTCCCTTTTCATGTAGTCGACTTCTGTTGGATTGTTTGGTATAATTAAATCCTACCTACTTTTCTTCACATATTATATATGACTCTTTGTTTTCCTATTTTGGTGGCTGCTTCATAGTTTACAATATATATCTTTAATTTATCACAGTCTGCCTTTAAGAGAGAGAATACCACCTAATGTAGAACATAGGAGTCTCATAAATATACTTCCATTTTTCCATTAGCCTTTAAGCTTCTGTTCTGCATTTTACTTTTATGTATGCTATAAACCATATAGTACCTTGTGAACATTGACTCTAAACAATTTTATTTTCAAGAGGTTAAATTAAATGAGAAAAAAGTTCTACATATTTACCCAAGTAATTATCATTTCTTGTGGGTTTGTTTGTTTGTTTTTTATTCAACTAGCATCATTTTCCTGCTGTCTGAAGGACAGACTATAACTTTCCTGAAGTGGGAGGAAGGGACAGGGGAGTTAGCATTGAATTTCTTCAGCTTTTCTGTATCTGAAATTGACTTTTTTCACCTTGATTTCCAAAACATATTTTTGCCAGATATAGAATTCTAAGGAGATTATTTTTTCATCTGGCAATACTTTAAAGATGCTAGTCCACTCTTCTCTTGCTTATATTATTTCTGACAAGAAATCTAATGTCATCTTTATCTTTATTCCTATGCACAAAACTTAATCATGTCATTTTTTTTTTCTCTAACTGCTTTTAAGATTTTATTTTTACTACTTGTATTTGGTAATTTCATTATGATGAACCTTGGTATAGTTTCCTTTATATTTCTTATACTTGGTAGATCATTGAAATTCCTTATGACTTCATCTTCTTTTTTTTTTAAGATTTTATTTATTTATTTCACAGAGAGACAGCAAGAGAGGGAACACGAGCAGAAGGAGTGGGAGAGGGAGAAGCAGGCTTCCCGCGGAGCAGGGAGCCCAATGTGGGGCTCAATCCCAGGACCCTGGGATCATGACCTGAGCCAAAGGCAGACGCTTAACAAATGAGCCACCCAGGTGCCCCCAGTTTCATCTTAATAAAACTTATTCGGAAAATTTTGGTTTATAGTTTCATCTTAATGAATCATATTTAGAAAGTTTTGGGCTACTGTTTCTGGAAATACGTATTTATGTAACATGTCTCCTTAAGGAAATTTAATTATTTATATATTTGTTTGAAGGTATCCTACAGCTAATTGTTTTCTCCCTCTTTCTTCTCCATGTGTTTCTACTGGATGGTTTCTACTGCTATGCCTTCAAATTCATTAATCTTTTTCCTGCAATGTCTAATCTGCCATTTATCTTACCTAAGTGTATTTTTTGTCCAGATGTAGTTTTCATCTTTAAAAGTCTAATATGGATCTTTTTGCATCTTATACATTTCTAACTCTCTGAACGTATGGAATATAATTACAACAAACAGTTTTAGCATCCTCTGCTAATTCTACCATCTATGTCAATTCTGCGTCCCTATGATTGATTATTTCCATTATGGGTCATGTTTTTAGGGTACCGCGCATATTTGGGCATCATTAACTGAAAGACATGCACTATGAATTTCAACTTGCTGTATGCTGGTATTTCCCACTCCTACATATCTTCCTGAACTTTGTTCTAGGATGCAGTTAAGTGACCTGGAAATACTTTTGTTTTCTTGCTTTTATAATTTGTGAATCAGTTCCAGAGCAACATCTCAACTAGGGGAATATGTCAAACTCCACACCTCAGTTCTCACTGCCTGTGCCACATCCTGGTAAGACTCTCAATACAGTAGGTTGGGGCGATTATAGGGCTCTCCTCATTTGTTTCTCACCACTCAGGGATCATTGATCATCACTGCTTCATAAGCAATGTCTTCAGAACTACTGTTTGGAGGAGTGCCTGGGTGGCTCAGTGGGTTAAAGCCTCTGCCTTCAGCTCAGGTCATGGTCCCAGGGTCCTGGGATCGAGCCCCTCATCGGGCTCTCTGCTCAGTGGGGAGCCTGATTCGTCCTCTCTCCCTCTCTCTGCCTACTTGTGATCTCTGTCAAATAAACAAATTAAAAAAAAAAAAAGGACTACTGTTTGGAGTACTCTGTTTTGCAGAGCAGGGGATTGTTTCATGACTATAAATATATAGTCCCTGTTACTACATCTGAGCCAGATGCAGACCATCCTTGTACTTTTAGTCTATTTTTACCTTTATATTCCAAATAAGTTTCTTGACACCATATATTTGAGTATTACTTTTCTAGCCAATCTGAGTATCTTTACTTTTTAACTAGATTGTTTAGATCACTTATATTCCATTTAATTTTCCAAAAGGGAAGATTTATATCCACTATTTTGCTATTTTTGTCCTAACTCTTTTTCAAAACAATTTTTTAAAGGATTTCAATTTATTTGAGACGAAGATATACAAAGATAGAGAGCATGAGCAGGGGAAAAGACAGAGGGAGAGGGAGAAGCAGACTCTCTGCTGAGCTAGGAGCCAGATGCGGGGGTCAATCCCAGGATGCCAGGATTCATGACCCAAGCAGAAAGGCAGATGCCCAACCACCTGAGCCACCCAGGTGCCCTGTCCCACCTCTTATTTATTCCTTTTTTCTTCTTTGCCTACGTTCTTTTTTATTATTAATTTTTAAATTTTTTTTATAAACATATAATGTATTTTTATCCCCAGGGGTATAGGTCTGTGAATCGCCAGGTTTACACACTTCACAGCACTCACCATACCACATACCCTCCTCAATGTCCATAACCCCACCACCCTTTCCCGACCCCCCTCCCCCCAGCAACCCTCAGCCTGTTTTGTGAGATTGAGTCTTTTATGGTTTGTCTCCCTCCCGATCCCATCTTCTTTCAGTTTTTCTTTTCCTACCCCCCAAACACCCATGTTGCACCTCCACTTCCTCATTCCTCCTATCAGGGAGATCATATGATAGTTGTCTCTCTCTGATTGACTTATTTCACTAAGCGTAATACTCTCTAGTTCCATCCACGTCACCGCAAATGGCAAGATTTCATTTCTTTTGATGGCTGCATAGTATTCCATTGTGTGTGTGTGTGTGTGTGTGTGTGTGTGTGTGTGTGTGTGTGTGTATCTCACATCTTCTTTATCCATTCATCTGTTGATGGACATCTAGGTTCTTTCCATAGTTTGGCAATTGTGAACATTGCTGCTATAAACATTCAGGTGCATGTGCCCCTTCGGAGCACCACATTTGTATCTTTAGGGTATATACCCAGTATATACCCAGATACCAGTTGTATCTTTAGGGTATATACCCAGTAGTGCAATTGCTGGGTCATAGGGTAGCTCTATTTTCAGCTTTTTGAGGAACCTCCACACTGTTTTCCAGAATGGTTGCACCAGCTTGCAATCCCACCAACAGTGTAGGAGGGTTCCCCTTTCTCCACATCCTCACCAGCCATCTGTCATTTCCTGACTTCTTAATTTTAGCCATTCTGACTGGTGTGAGATGGTATCTCATTGTGCTTTGCCTACATTCTTATGGATTGATTAGTTTTTAATATTCAATTTCATCTCCCCCATGGGCTTATAAGTTATTTTTCTTTTTTTTTTTATTAAGCAATTGCTCTAAATTATACAAAACCTACACTCAAATAAATATTGTACCACTTTGTGTTCAAGTATAGGCACCTAACAATACTGTATTTCCCTTTCTTCTGTACCATTCTTTATGCTACCAACATTAGTCAATCTATTTCCACGTATGCTATAAGCCACCAATTCATTGCTATTATCTTTGCTCTAAATATCTTTTGAAAAGTTTAAAAATGAAGAAAATATTTTTTATTTTTGACATCAGTCAAAATTTTATTATTGACATTTTATTTTTTACATCAGTCAAAATTTTATTATTGACATCAGTCAATCTATTTCCATGTATGCTATAAGCCACCAATTCATTGTTATTATCTTTGCTTTAAATATCTTTTGAAAAGCTTAAAAATGAAGAAAAGTATTTTTTATATTTACCTCGTATTTTATCATTTCTTCCACTCTTCATTCCTTTTCACAGATCCAAATTTCCACCTGTTAGTATTTTCCATTTGCCTAAATAACTTTCTTTAAGATTTCTTGCAGTACATGTCTGCTGAAAATAAATTCTCTGACTTTGCTTCTCAAAAGTTGTTTCCAGGGGTGCCTGAGTGGCTCAGTTGGTTAAGTGTCTACCTTCAGCTCAAGTCAAGATCCCAGAGTCCTGGGATCGAGTTTTCCATCAGGCTCCTTGCTCAACAGGGAGCCTGCTTCTCCCTCTGCTGCTTCTCCCCCTGCTTCTATGCATGCTCTCTTCTCTCTCTCTCACAAATAAATACAATCTTAACCAAAAAAAAAAAAAAGTTGTTTCCATTGCAAATCATATACCTGGATAAGGGACTGAAATTCAGAATACGTAAAGAGCTCTTACATCTCAACAACAACATAAATCCCAATTTTAAAATGGGCAAAGAACTTGAATAGACATTTCTTCAAAGATGATACATAAATGGCCAACAAGCATATAAAAAGATAGTTAACATCACTAATTATCACAAAAATGCAAATCAAAACACAACGAAATACCACTTCACTGCATTAGAATGACCATTAATCAACAGAAAAGAAAAGAGGAAGAAAAGAAAAAAGAAAAGAAGAAGAAAAGAAAAAAAGAAGTATTGGTGAGGATGTGGTTCCATTTAAATTTCAGAATCACTTGGTCTAGCTTTGTCAAAAATGGCATTTGAATTTTGATAGGGATTGCTCTGAATCTGCAGATTGCTTTGGGTGGTATGGACATTTAAATACCAGTTCTTCCAATCCATGAGCATGGTATTTATTTACATTTGTGTCCTCTTCAATTTCTTTCACAGTGTCTTAGTTTTCAATGTATAAATCTTAAACTCCTTGGTTAAATTTATTCTTAGGTACTTCATTTTTTTTTGATAAAATTATAAATGGGATTGCTTTCTTAATTATTCTTTCTGATAACTCATTATAGAAACCCATAGATTTCTATATGCTGATTCTGTATCCCATTAATTTACTGAATTCATTTATTAGCTGTAATAGGTTTTGGTGAAATCTTTCAGATTTTCTATATATAGCATCATGTCATCTTTAGGTGGTGATAGTTTTACTTCTTCCTTTCAAATCTGGATGCCTTCTTATTTCTTTTTCCTACCAAGTGCTGTGGCTACGATTTCCAACACTATGTTGAATAAAAGTGGTAAGAGAGGGCAGCTTTTTCTCGTTCCTAATCTTAGAGGAAAAACTTTTAGCTGCTTGCCACTGAGTATGATGTTAACTGTGGGTTTACTATATATGGCCTTTGTTATGTTGAGGTACACTCCCTCTGCACCCACTTCATTGAGAGTTTTTATCAAAAATATGTGTTGATATTTGTCAAATGCTTTTTCTCCATCTCTAAAGACAATCATACAATTCTTTCTTCATTTTGTTAATGTGGTGGATCACGTTGGTTGATTTGTGGATGTTGAACCATCCTTGCATCCCTCAAATAAATGTCACTTGTTCATGGTTTATTATCCTTTTAATGTACTACTGAATTCAGTTTCCTAATATTTTGTTAAGAATTTTTGCATCAGGGACGCCTGGGTGGCTCAGTTGGTTAAGCAGCTGCCTTCGGCTCAGGTCATGATCCCAGTGTCCTGGGATCGAGTCCCACATCGGGCTCCTTGCTCATCAGGGAGCCTGCTTCTCCCTCTGCCTCTGCCTGCCATTCTGTCTGCCTGTGCTTGCTCTCTCTCCCTCTCTCTATCTCTGACAAATAAATAAATAAAATCTTTAAAAAAAAAAAAAAAAGAATTTTTGCATCAATCAGAGAAAGGAGAACCCTCCTACACTGTTGGTGGGAATGCAAGCTGGTGCAGCCCCTCTGGAAAACAGTCTGGAGGTTCCTCAAAATGTTGAAAATAGAGCTACCCTACGACCCAGCAATCACACTACTGGGTATTTACCCTAAAGATACAAATGTAGTGATCTGAAGGGGCACGTGCATCCGTATGTTTATAGCAGCAATGTCCACAATAGCCAAACTATGGAAAGAACCTAGATGTCCATCAACAGATGAATGGACAAAGAAGATGTGGTATATTTATACAATGGAATACTATGCAGCCATCAAAAGAAATGAAATCTTGCCATTTGCATCGATATGGATGGAACTAGAGGGTATTATGCTGAGCAAAATAAGTCAATCAGAGAAAGACAATTATCATATGATCTCCATGATAGGAGGAATTTGAGAAGCAGAGTGGGGGGTAGGGAAGGAGAAAATGAAGTAAGATGGGATCAGGAGGGAGACAAACCATAAGAGACACTTAATCTCACAAAACAAACTGAGGGTTGCTGGGGGGAGGGGATGTGGAGAGGGTGGTTGGGTTATGTACACTGGGGAGGGTATGTGACATGGTGAGTGCTGTGAAGTGTTTAAGTCTGACAATTCACAGGCCTGTACCCCTGGGGCAAATAATACATTATAGGTTAACAAAAATAATAAAAAAAATAGATGCCCCCCAAAAAAAGAATTTTTGCATCAATATTCATTAATGATACTGCCCTGTAATTTTTTTTTTTTTTTTTTTTTTTAATTTTAGGTGCAGTTCTTGTCTGGTTTGCTACCAGGGTAATGCCAGCCTCATACAATGAGTTTGGAAGTATTCCCTCCTCAAGTTTTTGGAAGACTTTGAAAAAGATAGGTATTAAGTCTTTCTGAATGTTTGATAGAAATCACCAATGAACCCATCTGGTCTTGGACTTCTGCTTGTTGAGAGGTTTTTGATTACTTATCAATCCCCTTTGTAGTAATTGGTTCATTCAGATTTTCTATTTCTTCATAACTCTGTCCTAGATGACTGTATGTTCTTAGGCATTTATCCATTTCCTCTAGGTTGTACAATTTGTTAGCATGTATTTCTTGGTGGTCTCCTATGATCCTTTGCACTATGGTGTCAGTTGTAATTTCTCCTCTTTCAATTTCTGATTCTGATTATTAAAACTTTAACTGTTTTCTTGGCTACTTTAACTAAAAGTTTGTCAACTCTATCTTTTCAAAGAACCAGCTCTTAGCTTTATTTTTTTTTTATTGTTTCTCAGTCTCTACTTCAATTATTTCTGCTCTGATCTCTATTATTTCTTTTCTTTTATTAATTTTGAGCTTCGTTTGTTCTTTTTTTCTATCTCCTTCAGGGTAAAGTTAGATTGTTGGAGATTTTTCTTGTTTCTGGGGGTAGTACTGTATTACTATAATATTCTCTCTTAGAATTGCTCTCGTTGTATCCCAAAGATTTTGATATGTCAGAGTTCTATTTTCATTTGTCTCTCAGTATTTCTTTGCTATCTTCAATGACAAAAATTTTGAGTTGCATGTCATTTAACCTCCCCATTTTCATGGTTTTTCAAGTTTTCTTCTTGTAATTGATTTCTAGTTTCATACTATTGTGATCAGAAAGATACGCTCAATAGAATTTCAATCTTTTTAAATTTATTGAGGCTTAATTGGTGGCCTAACATGTTATCTACCCTAGACAATACACCATGTGTACTTGAGAATAATGTGTATTGTTGCTTTTGAATGGAATGTTCTGAACATATTAACTCCATCTGGTGTCATTTAAGGATGATGTTTCCTTATTAATTTTCTGTCTGGATGATCTATTCATTGATGTAAGTGGGGTGTTAAACTCCCCTACTATTATTGTACTGCTATCAATTCCTCCATTTCGGTCAGTTAATATTTGTTTTGTATCTCTTGATGTTCCTATGTTGGATGCATACATATTTATTAATGCCATGTCTTCTTGTTGGATTGACTCCTTTATCATTATGTAATGCCCTTCCTTGTTTACTATTACAATTTTTATTTTGAAGTCTTTTTTGTTTGCAGAGTATAGCTATAGTAGCTTTCTTTTCTGTTTTCTTTTCTTTTTTTCTTTTTTAATAATCTCTACACTCAACATGGGGCTTCACCTCATGACCCTGAGATCAAGACTCACATGCTCCACCAACCAAGCCAGCCAGGCACCTCTCCAGGTTTCTTTTCATTCCTGTTTGCATGGAATAGTTTTCTCCATCCCTTCATTTTTAGTCTGTATATGTTCTTACACCTGAAGTGAGATTCTCACAGACAGCATAGATAGGTTTTTGGGTTTTTTTTTTTAAATCCATTCAGCCACTGTGTCTTTTGATTGGAGAGTTTAGTCCATTTATAATTACAGTAATTATTTATAAGTATGTACTTATTTCCATTTTATTCATTCTTTTCTGGCTGTCTTCATAGTTCCTCTGGTCCTTTCTTCTTTTCTTCCCTTGTGGTTTGATGGCTTTCTTTAGTGTTATGTTCAGATTCCCTTTTTTGTGTATTTGTTGAAAATTTTTGCTTTATGGTTACCATGAGATTTATACATAACTTACTATATACAGAATGGATTGCTTTGAGTTGATAGCAATTACATCTGAGCACACTCCAAAAGATATTTTCTTCAGCCCTGCCCTTATTTTTGATGTCACATTCTCCATCATTTTATGCAGTCCTTAACTATCATGGTTTTAGTTATCTTTGCTATTTTTGACTTTTCTTAAGCTTCATACTTGCTTTATAAGTGATTGATCCTTTTTTTTTTTTTTTTAATTATTTTTGGGTAGGGACAGGTAAAGGGAGAAAGAGAGAATCTCAAGCAGGCTCCACACCAAGCGCAGAGCCTGATGTGGGCCTCGATCTCACAACCCTGAGAACATGACCTGAGCCAAAAGCAAGAGCAGGATGCTTAAATGACTGGGCCAGGCAGGTACTCCTGATCCCCTACTTTGAATATGTATTTATCTTTTCCAAGGAGATTTTTATTTTCATACATTTTGTTATTAATGCCATTTCTTTTCAGTTTATATAAGTCCTTTTAAACATTTCTTATAAGGCTGGTTTAACAATGATGAACTCTTTTAGCTTTTGATTATCTGAAAAACTCTTAATCTCTCCTTCAATTCTGAATAATAACCTTGCCAAGTGGAGAATTCTTGGAAGGTTTTTTCCATTCACCACTTTGAATGTGTCACAACAACTGCTTCTGGCATGCAAAGTTTCTGCCGAAAACTCTGCTGATAGCCTTCTTAGGTTTCCCTTTCATGTAATAAGTTTTACCCTTTTAATTATAATGTATCTTGATGTGCACCTCTTTGGATTCATCTTATTTGGAATTCTCTGAGTTTCCTAGACGTGTATGTCTATTTCTTCCCCAGATTAGGAAAGCTTTCTGCCATTATTTCTTCAGATAAGTTTTCTCCCCCTTTTTTTTCTTTCTAGAACCCATATAAAATGAACGTTATCCCACTTGATGCTTTCTCAAGGATCCCTTAAGTTATCTTCATTTTTTAAAAATTCTTTTTTCTTTTCACTACTGAGTCTAATGAGTTTCATTGCTTTGTCATCAGCTAATCATCAGCTCACTGATCCAATATTCAGTTCATTCAGTCTGCTGTTAAACCCATCTAGTGAGAGAGAGTGCTCTCTCTCTCAAATAAATTTTTAGAAGTCTTAAATATAAAAAGAATTAAATTTTTTAAAATTTTTGAAAAGCATATGCACATTGGCCTTTGTTTATCTTCTTTAGAGAATTGTCAATTCAAGTCCTTTGCCCATTTTTTAGTTGGGTTGTTTGTAGTTTTGTTGTTGAGTTGTCAGGGTTTTAGTTCTTATATTTAGGTCATTGATCCATTTGGAGTTAATAGTTTCATGTGGTGTGAGGCAGGGATCCAAGTTTATTCTTTTGCATGTGGGTATCTAGTTGTCCCAAAACTATTTGTTAAGTGATAATCTTTCCAGGCGCCTGGGTGGCTCAGTCAGCTAGGTGTCTGCCTTTGGCTCAGGTCATGATCCCAGGCTCCTGGGATGGAGCCCCACATCGGGCTCCCTGCTCAGCAGAAAGCCTGCTTCTCCCTCTCCCTCTTCCCCCTGCTTGTGATCCCTATCTTGCTGTCTCTGTCAAATAAGTAAATAAAATCTTAAAGAAAATTACATTTTCTTATACTGAGTGGTCATGCCATTCTTGTCAAAAATCATTTGTAGATATATATATATATATATCTACATATATATATAATATGTCCTATACAATAATATAATTTTTATGTACTAGTTTATGTCTCTCCTCTCAGTTCTATTCCACTGGTTTATATGTCTATCCTTATATCAGTACCACACTGTTTTGACAACTGTAGCTTTATAATATGTTTTGAAATGGGGAAGTATGAGTCCTCCAACTCTATTCATTTTCAAGAAGAGAGTTTTGGCTATTTGAGACCACTGCAATTTCATACGAATTTCAGAATCTGCTTTTCCAGTTCTCCAAAAAGGTCATGAGAATTCTGATAAAGATCTCATTTAATCTCTACCTTGTTTTACATAGTATTGTCACCTCAACAATATTAAGTCTTCTAGTCTACAAACACAGAATGTGATTCCATTTATTTGTCTTCTTTAATTTCTCTCAACAACATTTCATAGTTTTCAGTGTACAAATCTTTCAACTCCTTATGCTTTTGGACAATATTAAATGGAACAATTTTCTTAGTTTCCTTTTCGGATTGTTCACCACTGGTATACTGAAACACAATTTTATTTTGTGTGTTGATCTGTAACTACAATTTCTGAATTTGTATGTTAATTCTAGTGGGGTTTTGTGGGTTATTTGGAGTTTTCTATATATGGGATCATGTTGTCTACAAATAGGAATAACTTTATTTCTGCCTTCCTAATTTGGATATTTTCTTTCCCTTGCCTAACTTCTCTGATTTTAAGTCCTACCACAATGTTGAATAGCTGTGTGAAAATAAGTCCCCTTCGGGCACCTGGATGGCTTAGTTGGTTAAGCATCTGCCTTTGGCTCATGTCATGATCCCAGGGTCCCAGGATTGAGCCCCGCATCAAGCCCCTGCTCAGTGGGGAGTCTACTTCTCCCTCTACTTCTGCTCCTCCCCCAGCTTGTGCTCTCTCACTCATCTCTCAAATAAATAAAATCAAGAAAGAAAGAAGGAAGAAAGGAAAGTAAAAGAAAAGAAAATAGGCATGCTTGTCTTGTTCCTGATCATACGGAAAAGTCTTCAGTCTTTCACTACTGAACTGGATGTTAGCTGTGGGTGTTTCATAAATCCCTTTATCATATTGAAGAATTTGCCTTCTCTTCCTAGTTCTAGAGTGTTTCTATTACAAACAGGTGTTATAGTTTGTCAAAGTCTTCCATATTAACTGCTGATGTTTGCTTGTTTCCCTTCATCCTATAAATGCAGTGTATTACACTTACTGATTTTCCTATGTTGAACTGCCCCTGGCTTCCCACCTGGATAAATTCCACTTGGCCATGGTGTATAACCATTTAAATATACTGCTGGATTCCGGGGCACCTAGGTGGCTCAGTCATTAGGTGCCTGCCTTCAGGTCAAGTCATAATTCCAGGGTCCTGGGATCAAGCCCCACATCAGGCTCCCTCCTCAGCGCAAAGCCTACCTTTCCCTCTCTCACTCCTCCTGCTTGTGTTCTATCGCTGTCTCTCTGTCAAATAAATAAATAAAATCTTAATGAATAAATAAATAAATAAACTGTTGGATTCAGTGTGTTATTAGTGTTTGGTTGAGGATTTTTGCAGCTATACTCATAAGGAATATCAATCTGTAGTTTTTGTATTGTTTCTCATGGTGTCTGGCTTTGGTTTCAGAGTAATGCTGGTCTTGTTGAGTTAGGAAGTATTCTCTGTCCTATTATTTTTGGGAAGAGTCTGAGAGGAATTTATGTTAATTCTTCTTTAAATGTTTGGTAGTATTCACCAGTAATGGCATCTGGTCCTGGACTTTACTTTGTTTGGGAGGGATTTTTTTATTTTTATTACTAATTCAATCTGTTTGCTGGTTATAGGTCAGTTCCTATTTTCTATTGCTTCTTGAGTCAGTTTTGGTAATCTGTGTTTCTAGGAATTTGTCCATTTAATGCAGGTTATCCGATCTGCTGATACACAGTTGTTCATAGTGTTCTCTTATAACCTTTTTTATTTAACGTCAACAGCAATATCTCCATTTTCATTTCTGGTTTTAATTATATGTGTCTGTTTTTTTCCCCTTTGTTGGTCTAGGTAAAGGTCTATCAATTTTGTTGATCTTCTCAAAGAAGCAAATTTTAGTTTTGCTGATTCTCAATATTGTTTCCCATACTCTATTTCACTTATATGCACTTTAATCATTCTTATTTCCTTTCTTTGACTCACTTTGGGTTTAATTTGCTCCTTTTTTCTAGTTTCCATAAGGTGAAAAATTAGATTTCAGTTCTTCTGAGTTCTTCTTTTTAAACATAGGTATTTACTATTATAAATTTCTCTCTGAGCACTGCTTTTGCTCTATCTCATTATGTCATGGTATGTTGTGTTTTCATTTGTCTGTAATTATTTTCTAATTTCCCCTGTGATTGCTTCTCTGACCCACTGGTTATTTATGAGTGTATTGTTTTATTTCTACAAATTTGTGAGTTTTCCAGTATTCTTACTGACTTCCAGCTCCATTCCACTGTGACTGAAGATACTTTTATGGTTTCAGTTATTTAAAATGTACTGAATTTTTTGTGATCTAACAGATGGACTATCCTTTGTAGGATCTCATGTGCACTTGAAAAAAATGTGTATTCTGCTCTTACTGGGTGTTTTGTGTATGTCTATTAAGTCTAACTGGCTTATAATACTGTTCAAGTCCTCTATTCCCTTACTGATCTGTCTAGACATTATATCCCTTATTCAAGGTGAAACAAGCACTACAATTTTTGAATGAATGATTAAAACCATAAATTTTATTGCTGAATTCTCAATTGTGCTGCATTCCTCTAATGCTGGACTTTATTCTGGTGCACAGTTAATTACTTGGGATCATTTGAAGCCTTCTGAGGACTCTTCCCAATGCCTCATGTATTACAAGGTCTTTAGACTCTGGATAATTTAGACACAAACTATTAATGCCTTGTATAAATTCTGGAAATTGATTTCTTACTGCTTTCCAGTAGTTCATCCCCTGACTTGAGTAGGCCTTGTCATGCATCTACAGATCAGAACTCAGCCAAAAACTTGAGAAGGACCTCCTGCAGATCTCCAGAATGTTTTCATGCTTGAGTGCACTTTTTTACTTACCTATATACTCACCCCTTTTCCCTCAAGTCTCTTCTCTCTGGCACTCTGCCCTGTGATTCTAACCATCTTGGCCTTCCCAAACACTTATCTTTGTTTCCTAATCTCAACAAAAGTGAGCTCTGTTTTAGTTCCTCCTCCTTGCACTGCAGCCTATACACAACCTTTAGGCTCTACTGTAAACTGGTATAATAGAAGGGCTTACCTCATGTGTTTCCATTCTCTCAGGGATCATCTGATGCCACCTGCCATCCAATGTCTTAAAATCACTGTTTACATATTTATATATTCTCAGGTTGTTTTAAGGAGGAAGGGTATATTATCGTTGCATAACAAATTACCCCCAACTTAGCATCTTAAAAAACAAGCATTTATTTTTTCACACAGTTTCTGAGGTTCAGCAATCAACCAGCAGCTTAGTTGGGTGGCTCTGGCTCAGGATATCTCATGAGGTTGCAGTCAAGATGTTGATAGGCCAGAGTTTACAGCTGGAAACTTGACAAGGGCTGGAAGATCTGCTTCCAAGAAGACTCAGTCACACACTCTTGGCTATAGGCCTCAATTCCTTGTTAGCTGTTGGCAGTAGGCCTCAATTTCTCACCACACGGGCCTCTCCATAGAGCTATTCACAACATGGCAGCTAACTACTCTGAATGAGCAAGGGGTGGAGTGTGGAGAGGGGAGGGGAGACCAAAGGGACAGAGAAGAAGCAAAAGCCACAATGTCTTTTATAATCTATCCTTGGAAATGATCCATCACTTCCACCACATTCTATTGGCTATGTGTGAGAGGATTATACACTGGTATAAATGTCAGGAAGCAGGGATCATTAGGGCCATCTTGGAAGTGGGCCACACAGAGGAAAAATCCCGTTATGTCAACACAGCAGAAAGCCAAAGTCCTTCTTACATAGTTTAACCTCCTTATGTTATTTTTTTAAATCCTCAAACTATAGACTGCATCCTATGGCTTCAAGAGAGATTGGCAGATTGTAGATTCTACTCCAGAGCCAGACTTGGGAGATAAAGATAACTAAGAGTAAGTAGCAGCAGCTTTTAAGAGAAAAGAATAGAGTTCTTCATGCCTATGGCAAGAAAGAGGAGAGTACTTATGGCAGACCTGGACTTGAAAAAACATCCAAGTGCTTTTCATTCCCCCAACAACTACTCTACTCTAATGATTAACTTAAGTGTCTGCCATCCTTTCTCATCAATCTGCAGAGCCAGACAGCAGTAACAACAGCAATATTAATAGCAGTAGCAATAGTGCCAGGGCCAATGCTAAGCATTTTGCCTCAGTTATTAGTTCAATCGCTCCTCACAATAAACCTGTGAGATAGGTATAATTATCTCTTAAATTCTAGGTCTTAGTTTCTTGATAATCCTACCCTAGCTTTATGCTTTACAGTGTATCTTGGTACACCTTTATTCTTCCTACATAACACCTCTCTCCCTCTTGTCCTATAGATTTCTCCTACTGTCTGGCACTGAAACACTGTTTTGTCCTGCCTGTCCTCCCATTCCACTTGAGTCAGGCCTTAAAGATTTCTCTTAGCTCCCACGTTCCCAACAAACACTCTTTCAAAGAAACCATAAGACTACTGAAACTTCTGTTAATCCCCTCCTGCTGGACTCTCCCAATGCTACAGCTGCCTAATACAGACTCCCCCTTAAACCAGGTAGAACACATGCCCTGTCAGGTCTGCCTCATCAACGAATCCCAAAAACTTTGTCTTATTTCAGTCATTCATTTAAAGATATTATTTCACGGCACACATGCCTTCTTAATTTATGTTTGCTACTGCTTAATGTTAAAATGGGTTTCCTTTCCCTGGAGGTTTAAATTAATCACCAGGGAGAAAGGTCCACAATATACCAAGCTCCTACTTAGTATAGTACCCTGGAAACATAGGTTCCCACTAGTTATTTGTTGAATAATGAATGCAAAATATAAAGTAATGATTATAAATACTAGCTCAGAAAACTCTCAAGGGGGTATAATCCAAAAAATTTTATTTACAAATAAAAAGGAAAAGTTACCAGTAAACACATGTAAACAATTCACAAAAAGACAAAACACAAAAGAACAACAAAGAGAAGCAAATCATAGAAAAGCAAATTAAAATATCATTTTCAAACACTGAAGATTTGTCTAATAAAATTATTCTAATATAATTTTATATTTTTGGTATTTTAGCACCAAATATCTTTAAAATTTGCATACCCATTTGACCAGTGCTTCCATTTCTAATGATTACTTATAAGAAAATAATGGACAAAGGAACAGTTATATGTAAAAAAAAGAAAAAAAAAATCACTGTGGCACTAACTATAATACAAAATCTGTGCAATAATAAGGGTTTGATTAAACAAATTTTAGTAATTCCAAACTACAAATTATCATTAAGTCACTTCCAAATATTATATAATCTCAGTTCTTTAAAGTAACATATATTCACATAAAAATATAACTGCACAGAAAAAAAAAAATCTAAAAGTATACACCCCAAAATGTTAGCAGTGATTATCTCTGTAAAAGAACAATGGAATTATTTCTGATTTTTTTTTCCTTATCTCTACTACTTAATTTTTCTACATGAGTAGTACATGGACAGCACACATTTTTAAAAGGCTAAAGTAAAAATGAAGAGCACAATTTAAAGATAGAAGTGCCATTTCTATTAATAGAACATGGAACATTTCCATGTTCCCTGATAATAATCATGTCAGACAGAATTAATATCAAGTAAAATATTTCAACAGCCTTGTTTTTAAGTAGTTCTGGGAATACACATGGAAGACTCTATTAGTACTATTCAGGCATCTTAAAACAACAAACAAAATGACCTCTCAAAAATATAGTACTAATCCAAAAGTGTTAAAAATCACACAGTAAAAACCTCAACTGCTTTAAGGTAAGTGACATCTTCAATCACCTTTTAATGCCTTTTCACATTTATCTTGAAAGCCTACACTCTAATGGGAAAGCAGTCATCACAAAAATGATAAAACATCAATCATTCCTAAGTTTAAGAATTCAATGAGACTTTAAGTTTGTCTGAAGAGAAAGTCTCTAGAACTTCTATTCCAAAATAGATTAATCTTTCCCCTCAGACTTGAACATCTCAGGGGATAAAACTTAGTTGATAATAAGATGGAATCCTGAGGTGAGTAACGTGTGTTACAAGCAAAGCATGTATACTCTAAGCACAGTGTACAATTTCTAGCCAAAGCAAAGGGAGCTGTGTGTGGCCCTGCAGAATGCTGCCTAAAATTGTTTGTAAGGCCTCATTCAACATGACCAGTAGCACAGACAGTAACTCTTCATTAGGACTAATCTATAATTATCAATGATGCTGATGGCATAAAATGAATATTCTTTCCACCTCTCTATGGTAGAATATGAAACAAATTATTCTGGTTGCACCTGTATAATTAACAGCAGGTTATCCATACATTTAGCATCAACACAAACCTACAACACAGTTTGCAAGTCACATCTCATAAAGCTCCATCAATGGATCCAATGGGATTTGACCACAACTATGAAAGTACAAAAAGTACTAAGCATAGCACAGCTTTAAGATTCCTTTAAACTACATTTGTAACATCTTTGATGAAAGTAGTATTTATTGCACAAGAAAATTTTCTAGTACAAGGAGAAAATCAAAGAACAACTTTGCATAAGAAAGAGATTTTATGTTAATAGCATCTGGGTAAAGCAAGCATATGATACCTAAACTGACAACACAATTGTGTGATTATTGTTGAAAAGAATGGAGATCTCCTTGCTTTAGTGACAACCTTAGCATCATCCATCCACTTACTCAGCAAATATATGAAAAACCATACACAACCAGAACTATTCTAGGACCTGGGGAGATGAAAAAACAAAGTCACTACCTTCATGGAGCACATGGTCTAATAAGGAACAGAGATGTTAAGCAAACAATTACACAGTTGAATATAACTGCAAATGTCAGAATGTCATTAAGGGCAGGGTACTATGAGAGCAAATAGTAGGGCTGGGAGTCAAGTGAGCCAACCACAGGGGAGGGAAAAAGAGGCCCAGGCAGAGGTAATCTATGCAAAGACCCTGCAGCTAGAATGACCTTGCCAATCCAGAAACTGAAACATTTAGATTGGAAGCATTTAGATTGTTTCCTGGGACCCTGTTAATTCTGAGATGTATAAAGTCAGCCAAGTTAAGTGATCAGTTGGGAACTGCTACATGGGTCTAGAAGACAGACTAAGTATGAACTTAGAAGTCATTGGTTTAGAGATGGTGTATGATGCACAGGCACTAGAGGGTACTACGTAGGCAAGGTGAACTGAACAGGTAGGGCCAGGCGTGTATTACTTCCTCAAATCATGCACACACAAGAGTCATTACTTCTTACAATCACATTACTTACTCTCTCTCAATTTATAAAATCTGAAATAAAACAAAGTATTTTCTAATATTATAATACAATGCCCTATTTGTCCAGAAAGGATAAGATTAAATACATAAAGTTCTTGGAGAAACAGTAAGACCTAAGGAAAATATTTTTTTTCAGTGAGTCTAAGACATTGTATGCTAAAGTTTATTTAACAAGGCACTTCCTTCTAACCTTTTCCAGTGCCCTAGAAAAGGAACTTTTTTTAACACACTGATATAACTGCTTCACAAGATTTGTCACTAGAAATTCTTTCAGTCGGCAAAACTGCCTCCTACTGAAACTAGATTACAATTGTAAACATGCTGAATACACCAAGTCCTAGAGGGATGTAACATCAAAAAGACCAGACATACCTTGTGCTCTCTGCATACGCAAAAGTTAACAACTTTCAGAACTACTACTATAATCCTTAAACAACCTGCCCTGCACAGTCTCCTAGGATGAATATATAATATGTAATCGCTCTGTTAAGCAGTGGTCAGCATCATGGTTACAGAAAAGCTGGGTTAACATGTTCCACAATGTATGGCCCAAGCACCATATTAAGTAGGACATGCCTTAACACAAACTCACCTGATTTATTTGAAGCATGTTAAAACAATATTGACCAAACTGCTGTATCCCTCACGGCTCCAAAAACTGGAAAATGAAAATGAAGAAATAAAGTTCAACTTAGTTGGTGATCTCAATGATTAGCACTTTAAATACATGTTGATCAAAGTCAAATATAAAACGGAGTAGACCTAGATCAACACAGAACTTCTATGATGATAAACGTGTCTTCTATTTGCCTGTCTAATCCGGTAGCCACAGGCCACAAAGGGCTATTCAACATCTGAAAGTGGCTAATGCAACCAAGAAAGTAAATCTTCCCTTTTTTTTAAACTTTTCTTTAATGTTAATTTAAATTTAAATAACCCTATGGGACTACTGGCTATCATAGTGGACAGTGCAGATCTAGGTTGAAGAATGTCCTTCTGGTTTTACAATTCTAAGACAATTCTAGTGAAAGTGAAGCTATTAAAAATAATCTAAAGGGGCGCCTGGGTGGCTCAGTGGCTTAAAGACTCTGTCTTCGCCTCAGGTCATGGTCTCAGGGTCTTGGGATCGAGCCCCACGCCGGGCTCTCTGCTCAGCGGGGAGCCTGATTCCTTCTCTCTCTCTGCCTGCCTCTCTGCCTACTTGTAATCTCTATCAAGTAAATAAAATCTTTAAAAATAATAATAATAATCTAAAAATTTCAGATTAATATTTAATATACAGTCCCCTTTCTCTAGTAAGGTTTTAAACAGTTTTGTTTCCAAACTCTATAAGCTAAATTAAGCCTACACATAACTCCTCTAGGTGGTATGGAAGAGTACACAGTTAAGATTACCTAGGTGGATTTTTTTTCTGTTTGTGGTTTTGTTTATCATCACTATAAAAAGAGCACACATAAAAAATTTCACATGAAATTTTCAGAAAAAGAAATCACCGTCCTGACACATCCCATTGGTATATTTGGATTTGTTTCCTTCTAGTTCAGACCTCCCCACCATGGCTGTATTTCTTTTCATGTGGTATATCTCTTCTACACTTAATTTAAAAACAGATACCAAATAAAGGGAGAAAACCCAAATCTATAAATGAACAAATAAATCATGGATTCTTTTTTTTTTTTAAGATTTTATTTATTTATTTGACAGGCAGAGATCACAAGTAGGCAGAGAGCAAGGAGGAAGCAGGCTCCCCACTGAGCAGGGAGCCCGATGTGGGGCTTGATCCCAGGACCCTGAGCCGAAGGCAGAGGCTTTAACCCACTGAGCCACCCAGGTGCCCCAAATCATGGATTCTTATAATGGTTAAAATGTACATAAAAAATAAATTATGGGGGGGGGCGCTTCTGGGTGGCTAAGTTGGTTAAGCACCTGCCTGTGGCTCAGGTAATGATCTCAGGGTCCTGGGGCTGAGCCCCAAGTCAGCTGCCCAACAGGGAGTCTGCTTCTCCCTCTCCCTTTGCCCCTCCCCCTCTCTTGCTCTCTATATCTCAAAGAAAGGAATAAAATTTTTAAAAAAGTAAGTAAATAGGGGCGCCTGGGTGGCTCAGTGGGTTAAGCCTCTGCCTTCGGCTCAGGTCATGATCTCAGGGTCCTGGGATTGAGCCCCGCATCGGGCGCTCTGCTCAGCAGGGAGCATGCTTCCCCCTCTCTCTCTGCCTACTTATGATCTCTCTCTGTGTGTCAAATAAATAAATAAAATCTTAAAAAAAAAAAAAAGTAAGTAAATAAATAAATAAAATACTTTATGTGGGTGCCTGGCTGGCTCAGTCAGTAAAGCATGCAACTCTCAATTTTGGGATTGTGAGTTCAAGTCCCACACTGGACACAGAGCCTACTAAAAAAAAAAATAAGATAAAGAAAAATAAATTATGTATAGATTCCCCCCAAAAATTATCTAAAAAGCAACAACACAGTCTCAATAGGCAGCAAAAGAGCTAAATCCAACCACTTGGGTAGAAAATTTTATGCTATGAAACTTTAATATTAAACTTTCTATTAGAAGCAGAGATTCTTAATACACAGACACACACACACACACAGAGATTCACATATATATACACATATGGCTACCACTTTCTCAAGATGACAAATGAATCAATTCAAAATGAACTGGAACCTTTTCCATATATATTTTATATTTTTTATTTATATTATTTTATACTCATATTTATATTTTATATATATTAATATAAAATATAAAAATATATTTATATATTTTCATTTTATATATTTTCTTTTATTTATATTTTATTATATTATATATTTATTATATTTTATATATTTCATTTTTATATATTTGTTTTATTTATATATTTATTTGCATTTTATATATTAAATATTTTATATAAAATTATATACGAATATATGAATATATTATATATTATATGAAATATGTCCTATATCTTATAACAGAAATATATATATCTTATTATATATATATATATATCTCAGCATCTGTAACAATTTTATATTTTCCAAAAGAATCATATGCTATAGAAATGGCACAAGGCCTGAGGATCACTTAATTTGAATCTTAGTCCAAGCTCTTCAGGAGATTACCTTTCGAGCCTTGGTAAATTACTCTGTGTGTCTTTGAGTCCTATTTCTTTCTTTCTTAATAAGTCTGTGAAAAGTAAACTAAGATCATTGTGGGAGGCAGCCTCTAGCAAATAGAATACAACAGAAATAATGAGATACCACTCACAATACTGGGTTTCAGAAAGATCACAACTTCCATCTTGGGTGTTACGTGCTGTCATTCTCTCCCGTTTGCTCTGAAGGAAACTAGCTGCCATATTTTGAGGTGCCCTTTGGACAGGCCCACATGGCTAAGAACTGAGAAAGGCCTTTGGCCAATAGCCCAAAAGAAAGTGAGGCCTTCAATCCAATACCCCCCAAGCAAATGAATCTTGCCAAGAGCTGTATGAATGAGCTTGGAAGCAGATCTCAGATGACAACACAGTCCCAGTGATAGCTTACTGCAAACCCAAAAAGACCTTGAGCCACAAGCGCCAGGTAAGCTGCACCCGTATTTCTAACCCACAGAAACTGAGATAATAAATGTTTGTTTTAAGCCTTTACTTTCTGGGGTAGTTTGTTATACAACAATAAGACATTCCCATTCACTCTAAAGTTCTATAATCCGATGGTGCTTTAGGTATTAATTAACATATCTATGTGGGTCAAAAAAATTAATTCCCTATTTAACATGAGCAAATGAGTTACATTAGAACTTGAAAATGATAAATTATGAAACTTAAACATTTACATTTTACTCAAAAGATGAAATCACTAAAGTGTAGGAGTAGTCAAATGGTACTAAAATACATTAGCTATAACTAAAAATACATACTCAACCAATATTCATTTTTTAACTGAAAAACATTGATTTGGAAGTTAAAATGTGAATAAACCACTAAAAGCATCTCAGTGACTTAGTATCCCTTACTTTCTAGAATTTAACATTATTTAGTAAGCACTCACAAAATCTGAAAAGTCCTATTTTGTATCATTTAATGTAAGCCTCTAAATATAACAAATGCTTATCTACAGACTTGTGTTTCTTCAACATTAGAGTTTTTTGGGTTTAATTCCAATGTAAGTAACATACAGCATTATATTAGTTTCAGGTGTACAATATAGTAGTTCAGCAATTCTATACATCACTCAGTGCTCATAAGTGTTCTCTTAATCCTCTTCACTACTTCACCCACCCACCCCCTTGTTTTCTACAGTTAAGAGTCTATTTTTTGGTTTGTCTCTTTTTTCTTCCTTTGTTCAACTGTTTTGGTTCTTAAATTCCATGTATGAGTGAAATCATACAGTATCTGTCTTTCTCTGACTGGCTTATTTCACTTAGCATTGTATTCTCTAGATCCATCCATGTTGTTGCAAATGGCAAGATTTCATTCATGGCTGAATAATATTCCACTGTATAACTATACCACATCTTCTTTATTCATTCATCTGTTGATGGACCCTTAGGTTGCTTCCATAATTTGGCCGTTATAAGTAACACTGCAATAAATATACAGGTGTTCTTCAATATCAGAGTCTGTAACACTAGTGGCTGATTCCAAGAAGTAAGCACAGTAAGATATAAGAGTACATTTTTTAAAGTTCTAATCTTCCGATATACAAAAGGTAGTTGTAAGAAGAAACAAAAATAAAAGCACCTATTTGCTTAAAATTGACCATACAATTTTAAGTATTCTGTAAGCTTCTCTTTTACAATTATAAAGATCTGTATAAATTAAAACATGAAACTATGTCTATAATAGCACTCTGTGACGTAACTGGACAATCTTCTGAAGTTCCTCCTTTTTTACCAACAAATTTTATTACATTTACATCAATACAAAAATTATAATTTGCAACCACACTATGGACAATTCAAGATGCCCAGTGGCGTGTCTTTAACACCTCCTTCCTCCTTTACAGACATGCCAGATCTACTGTCCTAAATTTAAAACAACTTGATAAAATATCAATAAAATGCAGAACAGTTTTATATTGCCCATGATATCATAAAATCCACCTCTCCTTCTTCTGTCAAAAAAGTTTCCAGCTATAGTTCATTCCAATTACAGCTAAGTACTTTTAGAGAAACCTATTCACATGTCTGAAAAATGCCCTACAGTGATATCCAGTCATGCACATTAGGACATGCAGTTCCAGATTCCAAGCTACTAAATGAAAACAGGCAGGGCAGTTTATGGAGAGAGGGCTCTACTAACTGTAACAGATTTGTTGCTCATGGAGAACTGGAGGTCCAACGGGTATCTGAAATGTACTGCTAACATAACTTACTGCATTTATTATTACATTCTGCCCAGCTGGTAATTTGAAAGCTGTACAAAATTCAATCTATAAAATCCTCAACAATTAAACACTGCTTCATAAATTGGCATTATTAATTTATCTATAAATTTTTAAATCAGCACCCATCCCACAACTGACAGGTAATCCTCACTTAAATGTCTTGTTTGGCAATATAAAAATAAAAAACATTTGCTACCACCATTCTTAGGCTCCAAAATACCATAAAACTAAATATCAGCTTAAAAATTCTTACTCTGAAAAATTCATGGGGTCCTTAAAAAGCATTAAAAAATGGATTTTGGGGGGCACCTGGGTGGCTCAGTGGGTTAAACCTCTGCCTTTGGCTCAGGCCATGATCTCAGGGTCCTGGGATCAAGCCCTGCATAAGGCTCTCTGCTCAGCAGGGAGCCTACTTCCCGCCCCCCCTTTCTCTGCCTGCCTCTCTGCCTACTTGTGATCTCTCTGTCAAATAAATAAATAATCTTTTTTAAAAAATGGATTTTTTAAATTCTCATTTCTTTTTAAAAGTATGACTCAAAAAACTTTTACATAAGAAATCAAAATAGGGGCACCTGTGGCTCAGTGGGTTAAAGCCTCTGCCTTCAGCTCGGGTCATGATCCCAGGGTCCTGGGATTGAGCCCCGCATCGGGCTCTCTGCTCAGCGGGGAGCCTGCTTCCTCCTCTTTCTCTCTCTCTGCCTGCCTCTCTGCCTACTTTGTCTGTCAAATAAATACATAAAATCTTAAAAAAAAAATCAAAATAATTTGGTATAAATTTTAATTATCTCCTAAGAGCCTATGAAAGATTCTAAGTATATAGAAATCTCACCACCAAGAAAAAAAGAAAACATAACATTTATCAGAAATGTTGTATCTGTAGTTTATCAGAAACTAAATGTTGTATATAACATCCTATATTTTGCCATTCTTACATTAATTCATTTAATACTCATCACCTTGGGATGTAGATGTTAGCTCCACTTTTCTGGAAGTTGCATTACATCCCCATAGTCCACTGCTAGGATTAAAACCTAGTATGGTCTGGTTGAAATAAGTCTTTATTATACATTTATTATACATTAAATTCATAAAGACTTCACTTCTTAAAAATTTTCCTGTCACAAAGGTCTTGACCTCTAGGACAACGTAAAGATAAGCCTCCTATATAGAACTCTGGGGATTTATTTAAAATCAAATGGTTATATACACATAAATATAAATTATAACTATTATGGATTCTAGACTCATTTATATTTTCTTTTTTTTTTTAATTTTTTTTTAAAGATTTTATTTATTTATTTGTCAGAGAGAGAGAGAGGGAGAGAGAGCAAGCACAGGCAGACAGAATGGCAGGCAGAGGCAGAGGGAGAAACAGGCTCCCTGATGAGCAAGGAGCCCGATGCGGGACTCGATCCCAGGACGCTGGGATCATGACCCGAGCTGAAGGCAGCTGCTTAACCAACTGAGCCACCCAGGCGTCCCTCATTTATATTTTCTTGAGTACCTATAGGAGGCACAAATATATCTACACATAATTGGATCATACTACGCATGCCTCCAACTATTCTAATATTAACACAATTAACACAATTCTAGTATTAACACAATTAACACAATTCTAATATTAACACAATTAACACAATTCTAATATTAACACAATTCAATTTTGCAATATCTAGATTTTTCTCTCTTTACTATCTGTACACATGATGACACCCAGAACTCAAAGTGAATAAAAGGAGAGCATAATAGTAAGGAAGTTAACTACAAAGAAAAAACCCCAACATATTAACCAATTATATCTTCCAGAATCTGATCCCAAACAGTAAAATCACTCAGCTCACTTTCTGTATTGTTTACACACTAAAAATTTGATGATCATTAGATATTTTTTATATTCTTTGCTGAAAACCAAACCAACCCACTCTTTCCTAGAACTTCATTCCAGGCAAGCCAAGTAAACTAAAATATAAAATGTATATGGCTTTCCATGCTGATTAGGAATAAAGAGACATAATAATGTAACTTACCCTCAAGTGGTCCAGGAAAAAAATACTATGTACATGTGACTGACAGAGATCTAGTGATAAGTGGGTAAAATGGCAACAGGTGAATCTGAGTAAAGATTACAAGAGTTTCTTTGTATTATTCTTATTCTTGCTACTATTCTATAAGCTTGAAATTATTTCCAAATAAAAAGTTAAAAATTATATGCCATTCTATTTGTAGTTACCAATACATATTCCTATGATTATACAACAACATTTTTACACATACAAACTGGATTTCTGAGGAAAAATTCAGTGATTTGCTAGGAAGTATGCACTATATCCTACCAACTAATAATCACTTGGGAATAAATTTCAAACTACACTGCTATGTAATGAAATGTGGCAATGGTGACTTGAACTGACATCACAGAAGGGGAAAAAAAAACCAGCAGACACACCACATAGTTTGGTATAAATGCCTCACAAATTTAATACAGGCCTACTGCAAAATGCAGCAAATCTACAATTCAAGTGATATATGAGATCTCTGATTTGCAGTAAAATATAGACAAACTAAAAAATTAAACACTTGCCATATTACAAAACAACTGAGAATGCAGGGTGTCTTAGTTTTGAGTGTTTCATTAACCAAGATTTTTTTCCCCCACTGCAGTTCAATTCACAACAATATAATTGAATCATCTTCAGAAAGGACTAGGAAAGAAATACCCTTCCGGAGAAATGTTGCAATCTTCTCTCCTACAAGGTTACTATTATCCTGCCTTCCCATCACAATTTTGAATTCAAGTGTTCACCACGGTTTCTTAAAATGTAAGGATGCATCAGAAGAGAAGCAATGGTCAGCAAAAGTTCACCAAAATTGTGAAATTAAACATTAAAAATATGGGTCTTCAGCTAACAGTAATATACCTTTAAAGGATCATCTCTATCGTTTCTGCAGGAACCACCCACTTTAAAATCCTTTAGTACATTCCCTTAATTGAACGGCCCATCCCTACACCAGTAGTAGTTCTTAACCTTTTGGGGGAGGGAGGTGGCGGGTCACGCCGAGTACAGACCCTTTCCCAAGAAAATTGTTCACAAATGCAAAATTCTGCACATATTTCCAGGAACTTCCAGAACCCCCGAAGCCATTATCCCCCCCCCCCCCTAAGAATCCCAGTTCAGCGTCTCCACGATTGCCTCTGCAGAACACTCCCCTCACCACAATCCCGGCTCTCCCCGGGAGGTACTGGAGGCTCTGCCCTCACACAGCGGATTCTGTAACTGATCTTCGTCTCTCCTCCCAACTCCCTTCACCTCGGCAAGGTCACTAACTGCCAACTACCCCTTTAAGCCGAGCCATCACGGTAGTAGTTCCTACGAGCCACAGCAGAACTTGCCTGTCATAGGATATATTTTGTCCCCTCGGCCCCACCTACCTTCCCCATTTCGGCGTGTTACGTCTTCACCACTTGCCCATTATACAGAAATAGCCACCAGCACCACCCCCCGGCGCGCCCCCAAGGCCATTTCCCGCAGACCCTCCTAGGGCCTCGCTCCATCTCTTCCCCTTCCCTTCCCTCCCCTCCCCCCCGCAGGGACCCCCCTTCGGGCCCCCCCCCGGGCCCCCCCCCCCCCCCCCCCCCCCCCCCCCGACCCCGGCATTCCATTTACGCCGGCCTCCAAGCCTTCCTCCCGGCTCCTCCCCTCCGGACACCTGTGTCGTCCCACCCCTCCACACACGCACCCCCCCAATTCATTCGCCCCGTCCCCGGCTCCTCAGCACCCCCACCGTCATCCTCCCCTCCCCCTCCCGCCAGGAGAAAGCCCGAGGAGGGAGGGAAAGCGCGGGGGAGGGGAGGCCGCTAAGGGGCCGCTCTTCTCGGGGTTCGCCGCGCTCAGCGGACCTGCAAGACTCCCCAGCGCCCTCTGTCTCCTCCGCCAGCGGGGCGGAAGTCGAGGCCTCCCCGACGCCCCCAACGAGGGTATTTACCTTCTTGCCAGGGACACTTTGCAGACGGCTCCAACATTGGCAAGCACTACAGAGAACTGACCCCGCTCGGCCGCCACCGCCGCCGCCGCCGCCGGCTTCCACCCCTCGGGCTCCCCGCCCCCCGCCTCCGCCCGCCTTCCCTGCGCTCCCGCCGCGCCCTCCCGGGCTCGCGCCGCGCGCCCCCGCCTGCGCAGCCGCTCCCGCGCCCCAGTCAGCCCGGCGCGCGCGCGCGCGCGCGATCCCGGCTCTTCGCGGCCCTGGCCGCGCGCCCCGCGCCGACCCTAGCTACGTTCCTCCTCCTGCCCGCCCGCAGCCGAGCGCGGCCATTGTTTGCGGCGCCGCTCCCGCCCCCTGGCGGCCGTCCGGCCCCCCCGCAGCAGCGACCGCCGCGGGCGCTGCGTACTGGCGCCGGCACAGTGGGCCCCGGGGCGAGGGCGGTTCTCTGAGGCCTAGGGAACGAGAACGAGAGAATGCAGGGGGAGCGCGCCCCTTCCGCAGTCTCCTAGTCCTCCATTTGGCTCCCCGTCCTGGCTCCCCACCCCCTCAGCTGCAAAGGGTGGGCCTGAGGCAGCTCCTTCCACACCTGCACTCGGCAACTGCCTCCACCGCCCAGTTGACCTTCTGCTCTTTCCAGACGCCGTTACGCGCCCAGATTCTCTGCCCGTACCTTCCCCAGGCTCTCAGGCTGCCCCCCTCTGCTCTGCTGGGGACACGCGACCATCCCGCGTCTGCTCCGGCCGCCGCTGTGCAATGCACGGTTTAGCGGATCCTGCACCTTTCCAGACTCAGGGAGGAGGGGGGCGGGGGAGGAGAGGAGGGGGTCACTGCAACTGTCTCGCCCAGAAAACACTAGTGATCAGTAATCATCTGCTGTCCAAGATCGGCAGCGTGGCCTAACATAATCCTCCACCAAAACACACACACACACACACACACACACACACACACACACACA
>NW_019154133.1:9602194-9710710 GCF_002288905.1 Enhydra lutris kenyoni | reverse complement strand
GGCTCAGTGGGTTAAGCCGCTGCCTTCAGCTCAGGTCATGATCTCAGGGTCCTGGGATCGAGCCCCGCATCGGGCTCTCTGCTCGGCAAGGAGCCTGCTTCCTCCTCTCTCTCTGCCTGCCTCTCTGCCTGCTTGTGATCTCTGTCTGTCAAATAAATTTTAAAAAAAATTATTAAAAAAAAAAAAAAAAGAAATCCTTAGAACAAAAAATGAGGACCATCTTAGAACAGTGCCCTAGATCCTAGATTGTTGAGGCAAGAGTGCCAGAAAACTCGAATTACTTCTTGAACTGTCCTGGTTTTGATGTGGGTTACAGATGTCCGGATGACTTAACCCAGCTAAGCCCAGTGAAATCCAATCCTTCACTTACTGAATGGCACCAAAAATAATTTGACAATAAAGTAAGTCTAGAAATAGAATTATTACTTTGTTTTCACAAATTCTCCATTTGCATTATTATTCCCAGTGTTCCTTCTACCAAGCCTGATTTCAGTCATCACCTAAAACTGATAGTTCTGTCTACAACTGGGGAGACAATAATAGCCTAGTGGTTAAGCCAAGGGAACCAGAATTAGATAAGCAAGCCTGGTTATCCACTTGCTAACTTCAGGATGGGCATGTTACTCATTCAGTGCGTCTGTTTATCCTTTTGTTCAAGAGATTACATATGATGATACCTATTTAACTGTGATTGTATATAAAGCCCTTTAAACTGGGCCTGGCATATGGTACTATAGTAGCTACTGCTACATTTTCCTGTTAGAACTTTCCTAAACTCCTCCTCTTTACCTCTGTCAGTTCCCACACACTTAACATGTTGATGCTCCCTAAATCTGCACTAGTCCTATTGACTTCTAGCTTCTCAAGCCTAGCATCAACCAGCAGTTCTCCAAACAAGCCTACCACTTTTGTGTCTTCCCATAGGCTCTTACCCTCTCACTGGATGAAGTACTCCATCCCCCCTCACTGGATGAAGAAATCATCCTTCAAATAATTCTAAAATCAGCTCCTTGAGAGGCATTTTCTGACTCCTCTGAGCTGTCTCCTGACTCTCTTCTCTGGCACTGTAGCTATATTGAATTGTATTGAGCCCATCTCTCCTCACCAAACAGTGCATCTTTTCAGGGCAGCCTCTGTGTCCATTTATCTTTGTAGCTCCAGCATCCAACAGCAAGAGGTGGAAGTAAATGCGTTTGGATTAAATGGATGAGTTTATGCTTTTGAAAGACTCTAGAGTGGTCAGAAATTTCATCCCCTCTGATTCAGACATTTAAAGTTAATTGAAAACTTTGCCTCCATTGTAACTTTTTCTATTTTATTTTATTTTATTTTATTAAAGATTTTATTTATTTGAGAGAGAGCACAAGCAAGCAGGAGCAGGGGGAGAGGGAGAGGGAAAAGAGGGTTGCACACTGAGCAGGCAGCCCGATACAGAACTTGATCCCAGAACCCTGGGACCATGACCCAAGCCAAAGGCAGCCGCTTAACTGAGTGAGCCACCCAGGCGCCCCTGTAACTTTTTCTTATATCTGATTTTAAGTCTTCAGTTATCCACTTGCTAAGGAACCATGGGCATGTTACATTTAACCCCAAATAGACTCATTTTTTAAAATTCTGTTGGGGAGGGAAATATTTCCTTTACCCTCCTAGATTCTTTGGACGGTAAACGGATATAAAACAGATTAACAAGAGAAACACTAGCTACATATACCTCTGGGAGCCCATAAGCACAAAAGACCCAAGGACAAGTCAGACAATTGAGGTTTATATGCCATCCTAAGCGAAGAAATGGGATAGAAGCCTGGGGCTTCAAATGGGAGAAGGGTGATTCAGAGGATGATAAGAAGAGCATATGTTTGGTAATTAGATGTTTGTCCTGCCATACAGATAAGTCATTCAGATAAAAGATATCTCCAGTTATAGCTCTCTCTGAGCCAGACCCCATATCTAAATTATTTAGCTGAGAGAGAGATAAAGCCTTTCTTGAGTCACTGGGTCTTGATTTGATTGTCTTCAATCAAAATAATCTACATCCCAAAGTGGCATATTTGGGGGTCACATATTCTGCTCCTCTTCAAGCTATGATAATCAGAGAAATTTGTTGTTAAGCTTGAAACCACTTTCAGTTGCTCAAGATATGTGTGCCTGTGTGTGTGTGTGTATACATATATAGCATCAGTGCATGAAATCACCTGAGTGACACAGAAATCCACACATAAATTATGATCTTCGGAAGATTTTACTTTAAAATAAAATATTTCTGGGGCGCCTGGGTGGCTCAGTGGATTAAGCCTCTGCCTTCAGCTCAGGTCATGATCTGAGTCCTGGGATCGAGCCCCGCATCGGGCTCTCTGCTCAGTGGGGAGCCTGCTTCCCCCTCCCTCTCTCTGCCTGCCTCTCTGCCTACCTGTGATCTCTGTCTGTCGAATAAATAAAATCTTTAAAAAAATAAAATAAAATAAAATAAAACATTTCAATAGGAGTTGAAAGTAATAGATATTTAAAGAAGAGTGGTCTTATAGGCAGCTGATTAAAACAAAGCGATTGATTTATCCATGCATCTTCAGCAGGTACCATGGAATCAAATATTCAAATATAAGAAAAATATACTTTCAAATTCATCTTTGTCAGGTTTGAGCAATTTGAATGGGACAGATTTCAGAATCACAAGCCGTGTTTTCTCTTCCAAATATGTCCTCTCTTTTCATATGTATTTTTTAAAGTTTTTTTGGGGGGGTGCCTGGGTAGTTCAGTCATCAAGTGTCTGCCTTCGGCTCAGTCATGATCCCAAGGTCCTGGGTTCGAGCCCTGCATGGGGCTCCCTGCTCGGCAGGAAGCCTACTTCTCCCTCTCCCACTCCTCCTGCTTGTGTTCCCTCTCTCGCTGTGTCTCTCTGTGTCAAATATATAAATAAAATCTTTTTTAAAAAATAGGTTTTTTTGTTTTGTTTTTAGCAATCTTTATGCCCTACATGGGGCTCAAACTCACAATCTCAAGGTCAAGAGTCACATGCTTTTCCAAATGAGCCACCCAGGAGCCCCCTCTCTTTTCTTGTATTATTACATCCTTCTCTTAACATCTGTTTCCCTGTAAAATTCATCTAGCCCCAGTGCCCACTATATAAATTACTCTCCTTTATATGTTTATTTCGACTTATTTTTATCACTACAGGTTATGTGTTTCTTCCAGTATACCGTCAGCTCCTCGAAGACAAGAACAATGACTTCCTTATCTTTGCTTCTTCAGCATCTAGCAGAAACCACCTACGGTGATCAATAAGTTCTTGTTGAATGAATGGATGGTGAATTTGACAAGCATTTACATAGAACCTACTATATGCCGAGTACTATTTATGGCCCAGGGACACAGAACAATGGAAAAAATCTGCGAAATCTTTCTCCTCCTTACAGAGGAACTTACAGAGGAATGAATGAATAAATGCATGAAATAAACATTTCCAAATCCTTTACCTCTAATAGAATTGCATTCTGGAAAATTCCCAGTGTATTTGTGTGCTCACAAATAAATTGATTGTTTGGAACTCAATAATTTTTCCATAATAATGATGACAAAATAGTTATTAGTAATGAAGGATAGTTGGAAGGAAGGCAGGCAGGGACAAGGGGCCCCACCTGAAGGGGAAACCACCCTTTAAAAGATTTTACACCACCCTGGAAGGAGCCCTCCACCCTTTCCCACATGATAGGTAGAAGACAAAAACCTGATTTGGCAATACGATCATGGAGGATTAATCAGATTTAAAAAGCCCACCAACAAGCCCATAAAAACCCCTAGACTTAGAATCACCAGTAGCAACCCTCTTGGGTCCCCTCCCTCCTCCTTGGGAGCTTTGAATTATGGCTCAATAAACTTTGCTTTGCTGCCCACCACTCTTTGTCTGGTCTACCTCTTCACTCTTTGAAGTGGTGTGACCAAGAACCATGTGCACCAAAGGAAAAGAAATTCTGCAACATTAGGATGTCAGCTGTCTGAACTGTACTAAAAAAATGAGTAAAAATAAATTATGTTGTAAATATAATCATTAAGAGTAAGGAAACAAAATTTTATTTAATGAAGTATGCAGAGGTTCTTTTAAGTCTCATGAAACATTATGTCCAACAACTATTTTTGGAATAAATAGAGAATGAATTATGCTTATATTGACTTTTCTTTTTCCTTCGTATCTATCATCTTCTCTCTAAAAAATCTGTTTTTTTTTTCTTGAATATATCTATACTTTCCACCATGCCAGAAATTTGAGTCACCTATGTTCTGTCAGATATTTTTATTCTAATTTATTTATTAGCTACTTACTGGCATTGTCTCAATTTCAAACTTACTTGCCAAAATACAAAATGAGATAGTTTTGCAATCTGCTTTTTCATTTCAATCTGTGTTTTATAATCTGTAAACTGGGTTCTTTTATTGAATATGTACTGGTACTATGTTTATCTACAGTACAATGCACTCATAGAAATAATTTTTCTGTTCATGGATATTTTCCTTCTATCCTGGGTAGGCTGTCTTTTGAATGGCATGTTCCATTTTCATATTATTATTATAATTAATATTATTATTACTTCTGCTGTGATGATTGACCTAATTTTTTTTTTTAAGATTTTATTTATTCATTTGAAAGAGGCAGAGAAAGCTCAAGCAGGGAGCAGAGGGAGAGGGAGAAGCAGGCACTCCACTGAGCAGGGAGCCCGATGCGGGGCTCGATCCCAAGACCCTGGGATCATGACCCGAGCGGAAGACAGTGGCTTAACCCACTGAGCCACCCAGGTGCCCCCCTAATTTTTTTTTTTTAAGATTTTATATATTTGAGAGGGAGAAAGAGGGAGAGAGCACAATCAGAGGGAGTGGGAGAAGCAGGCTCCCCACTGAGCAGGGAGCCGGATACGGGGCTGGATCCTAGTACCCTGAGATCTTGACCTGGCAAGATGCTTAACCATGACTAAGCTACGCAGGCATCCCTGAACATGATTTTTTTTTTTTTTTTTTTTTTCATTTTGCTCATGCCTAACCTAGGAAGCTCGCTCCAGATCCACTATTAGCTTATCACTGACCAGTAGAATGGGGAATAAAATTCTGTTTTGTTGGGGCGCCTGGGTGGCTCAGTGGGTTAAAGCCTCTGCCTTCGGCTCAGGTCATGATCCTGGGGTCCTGGGATCGAGCCCCGCATCGGGCTCTCTGCTCCGCGGGGAGCCTGCTTCCTCCTCTCTCTCTCTGCATGCCTCTCTGCCTACTTGTGATCTATGTCTGTCAAATAAATAAATAAAATCTTTTAAAAAAAAATCTGTTTTGTTTCATTCATTTCATTTGTTTTTTAGAGATGGGAGAATGTAATACTGTGATATAATACAAAATATTTATTTTTGTATTTGTCCAGGGTTTGTGGCATGATGCTCCTAAAATTCTTGTAATTTCCCTAAGTGATAAGAGTGATAGGAGCATCTTTTGCTATAATATTTGGGTTTTGTTCCCAGATCCTGAAATAGCTGCAGTATTAAAGGTGAAAAGGAGTGTCTTTTGCTTTCATAAAAAGTCCCTCTCAACCACACCTGAGTTTATGTTAATGAGGTGACATTTGGAAAGTGCCTAAGGATAGAGGTTGCTAAGGGAACCAACCACACCTTAGAGGGTTGAGACTTTTGGCCCCACCTTTTGACCTCTAGGGATGGGGTAGAGATCACCACTGGCCAATGATGTAATCATTCCTGCCTACACAATGAAACCTCCATAAAAAACTAACTGAAGAAGAGAGCTTCCAGGTTGCTGACTCGTCAAGGTGCAATACCTGGGGAGGACAAGGAAGCTTTACGCCTTGTCCCCCATTCCTTGTCCTATGCACCTCTTCACTTTGACTGTATCTGAGATGTATGTTTTCATAATAAACTTGTATTCTAGTAAGTAAATGTTTTCCTGTGAGTCACTCTAGCAAATTACCGAGCCTGGGGAAAGGGTATGGGAACCCTCGATTTTTACCCAGTCGGTCAGAAACACTAGTGAAAATCTGGTCTTTCAATTGACATGTGGAGTGGGGGGAGTGACGCAGTCTTGTGGGACTGAGATCTTAACCTGTAGGGTCTACACTAAGACCATGGTATTCAAGTCAGAATTGCTTGGTGTGTTGGTGTGAGTAGTAGAATAAAGAAAAACTATGTTGTCCAGAGAGTCAGAGTCCAGAGAATCAGAGAATTGGTTGGTGGTATGGGAAAACATTCCATAGAATGAATCTATAAATCTGGCTTTATTCCACCATATTTACCCTAACTTTCTGATACTTTTCCTTAAACTACATACAGCTAACAAACGCTTAAACTGTGCCTTCTTTATAATTGTTTAAATTTCTTTGCAATGGAAATAAATTTGTAACATCTCCAAGGCAAGAGGGGTGGGGAGGATGGCAGGTGTTGTTTCTTAAATAAGTTACGACTTCTTCAAATACTTTTCAATTGTGACTATTTTGAAAGGCGTCATCTTAGCAATCACCTCTCCATCTTTCCTTATTGTACCCCACCCCCGACTTTTCAAAAGACTTCATTATTCATAGAACATTCTTTTCCTTCCCATTTGTAAAGGAAGGATAAAAAAACTAAGCATGTTGGTTATTTATACCTTCTCATTCTTTCCTCTCTTTGGTAATTGTCAATGACATTCTGCATTTATAATATACTGTATTGCAATAACCATCCTAAAATCTAGTGGTCTAAAACAACAGCAATTTATTGAGTTCAAGCAGTTTGGGCAAGGCTCACAAGCTGGTCTCTGCTCCATGCAGAATTAGCTAGAGCAACTCATAGGCTGAGCCTGTGTAAGGGTGTGCTTACTCACATCTGTGGTTGATGCTGGCTGTCAGCTGGGACTATCAGCCAGAATACCTACCTATGGCCTCTCTCTAGCTGCTTGGCTTTCTCACAGTGTAGTGGCTGGGTTCTAAGAAACAGGAAGTCAAAGACATCAGTTTGTCTTTTCCCTAAATGTAAGCTCTGTGCCCAACATGGGGCTTGAACTCAACGACCCTGAGATCCAGAGTTGCATACTCTACCAACTGAGCCACACAGGTACCTCAAAGACATCAGATTTTTAAGGGCTGGGCTCACAAGCTGGCACAGATATGCTGTGAATTCTGCCATGTTCTATTGGGCTCAGATTCAAGGGGTAGAAACTTGCCCCCATCTCTCCACAGAAGGCATGTGTCATCAAAGAATTTCAAAGTCAGATTTTAAAACTCCATACGTTCTCTGAAACATACCACCTTGTCTTTTCACTGTGTTGTTTCTATGTTAAAATAAAAGTGACACTGAACATTTCCTTCCATGGATACCTGGGTCCGCATGAATCACGGCAGCTGATTTCACACATCTAATATTTTCCTTGCCCACTGAGGGCAGTTGCACACCTGAGTTATGGAGATCACGAAAACCAGGTTCAAGAGAAAGAGGCCTTCATATTCTTTCCTAGTCTACTCTCCTCCCCAGGTCAAGCGGAGGCTTTGGGCAAGTTAAAGGAGTTAGCAGTTGCAGCAGCAGAAGAGACAAACGGGTAGGTTGGAAGCAGGAGGAAACTTCCAGAACTCATGTGCAATTGGAACATCTCACAATGCCTCATTTCTGGGACATGGCACAGTTGGAAGTGGGCCATGCTGCCAGTGAGGAAGTGAGAAGTGACCTAGGGAGGGACCACAGAAGGCAGCCAGACAAGGCTGCCCCAAGCAAGGGTGGTTCCTTTTTCTCCCGGTCACAGCCCAGCATCACCTGCAGGCTCAAGCCATTTGATCATTTACTCATTCAACATATATACCCGTGATAGGATCTAGAACATATTATCCCAAAACAGAACCCATTGGCATATGGATTATTTTAAACTGAAGAAATTTGAGAAACAGCATGTGCAGGACTGACTTTCTGACCTTCCCCTAAATAGGAAATAAAACCCTCATGTGAGAGGCGTCCTCCCTATACCTAGAGAAAAGGAGCATTCTTGTCACCAAAGATGAAGGGACCCAGAGAGGAATCTGCATGAACAGGCCTCACCAAGTTTTCACCAGTTTTACTACACTTACCTCATAACCTTTGTCCTGTCATCATCCGGCAACTCTTTATCGAACCTAGCATAACAGCACGCAGGCTTAATTGTTTCTTCTGGTCTTCACTTCTTTAGGAAGGATTCTGCACCACATAAAACTTCTATTAAATAAATCTGTATGTTCTTCTCTTATTAATTTGTCTTTTGTTACAGGGGTGCCAGTCGAAAACTTAGAAGGGTAAAGGAAAAATATTTTTTTTCCCAGCTCTGCACCTGCCAGGGACGGTGAACATGCCAGTGTAATAAGAAACACTCTAGTGCTTCTCCGCATCCTTGTCTGCTCCACGAGCCCATATTGCTATTCTGTTACTCTCTCCATACTGCCCACTGCCTTCCAACACACACACACAATTTCTTAAAATCTGATTTCCTACTTTTTTTTTTTAAGATTTTATGTATTTATTTGACAGAGAGAGAGAGACAGAGAGCACAAGCAGGCAGAGCAGCAGGCAGAGGGAGAGGGAGAAGCCAACTCCCAGCTGAGCAGGGAACCCCACTTGGGCCTGGATCCCAGGACCCTGGGAAGGCAGATGCTTAACCATCTGAGCCACCCAGGTGCCCTGATATACCACTTCTATCCTGCACCTGCCGGCCTGGATGCCTAGGGCTACACCCACCTGGTCTTCCTCTGCCCTTGGGATATCTTCTCCCAAGGGCTGTCCTGGATGTTGGTGGAAGATAAACCACTGCAACCTTAAAGCTTGACTACTGACACTCTCTTCTCCTTTCAACCTCTACCTCAGCTTTAACTTCTAACCCTTACTGAGTTTGAACCAAGCTTAACACTCCTGCTCGGAGCAAGCTGTTCCAACTTTTGCGAACCTATACTCCTAACTCCTGAGTTTGCTTGCAGCTGCACTGTGGAGCATACCCTTGACCTTTCTGAGAGCCACACGCACAGGACCACCACAGGCTAAGCCGTGTGGAAGGTAAAGGAGACAAGATCTCCTTACAGAACCCTGCTTTAACACTCCCATCTTGGGCACATGAGTAGCTCAGTCAACTGAGCTTCCAGCTCTTGATTTTGGCTCAGAGTATGATCTTAGAGTCCTGGGATAGAGCCCCACATGCGCCTCTACGCTCAGTGGGAGTCTGGAGATTCTCTCTCCCTCTCCCCCTGCCTCTTCTCCCCCCAATCCCCCCACTACACTGCCCCCCCCGCCTGCCCCCATGCTTGTTTGCACTCTGAAAGAAAGAAAGAAAGAAAGAAAGAAAGAAAGAAAGAAAGAAACACTGTGACTTTCCTAATCCTAACAATGCCTACATTTCTGCATTGTCTCAACCTACTTATAGCCCTCCAGGCAGGACTTCCCTGATATGGTTAGTACACAGTGCATAAGGCTCCCATTTCAAGGACTCTAGGAAACTTCTCTCCATCCCCTGACCATTTTACCCACTTTTGTGTATAAGTCTTTGGGTTCTCAGTGATAGGTCAAGCAGAGGAACCCTGGCCCTTTTGTCAGTCTTTTTCTTGACTAATAAGCCTCACTATTTCCCCCCAGTGAATGCATGTCCAATTTCTCATTGTAATCTTGCTTTCACACTTTAAAAATTACCCCAAACTGAGGTAAATGGAGCTGACTTGTTTGGGGCTGTTTAATGTTGGGAGAGTAGTAGGGGTCTCATCAGCCTGCTCAACCTTTTAGTAACAGTGCAGTAGTAAGACCTGTGTTTTAAGCCTATTAATATGTTTTATTAATCCATGTTTAAATAAACATCTAATGACTTTCACCTTGTTGGGATGGGTCCTCTGACTGTCCTCTTTTATTATTTTTTTAATGAATTTATTTATTTATTTATTTTAGTAATCGCTACACCCAACATGGGGCTCGAACTCATGATCCTGAGATCAAGAGTCTCATGCTCTTCCCACTGAGCCAGCCAGGCACTCTAATTCTCCTCTTGTGTCTTTTATTCACCCCATCAATGTTTCTTTCCTCGATTCGCCTTATTTCTTTTTTTTTTTTAAGATTTTATTTAGTTATTTATTTGACAGACAGAGATCACAAGTAGGCAGAGAGGCAGGCAGAGAGAGAGAGAGGAGGAAGCAGGCTCCCCGCCGAGCAGAGAGCCCGATGTGGGGCTCGATCCCAGGACCCTGGGATCATGACCTGAGCCGAAGGCAGAGGCTTTAACCCACTGAGCCATCCAGGCGCCCCCAATTCGCCTTATTTCTTAATAACCATCTTAAACTTTTCATTTTCCTAAAACCAGTCTTTGACTCTTCCCTCAGCCTCTCCCAGTCTCTTGTTCATTAACCTAATGTTTTTATAAGCATCCGTAAGACCCATGAGGAGAAGCTAAGACAGCAAAGTCCACAAGGTTTCCAGACTGTTGCTCAGTTGTGTATCACTAATGTGATATGGGATGCCCCAGCAAGAGGAGGTCCCTCAACCACGGCATTTACCAGGATTTGGATAATGGGCAGATTCAGTAGGTGAATATCCTGATTATCACGAAACCAGTCCCCCATGGCCTGTATATGAAAGGCATCAGTGGCTTCATCCGTGGTGTTCCACTTGCATTTATAGAGAGAGCTGGGTAGTCACCCTTCTCAGGCTCAACAGATCTTGCAGTGGCTCTTTTCTAGCCCCCAAGCCTGGCTCTTTCCTCAGGAACAAGTGTTTGGACCATGTAGAGCCATCCATGATTGTTCAATAGTAGCTGCAGGTCCCCTCTGAACCCAAACATGCCCTTCCATCTACAACATCCAAAACCAAAGGCACTCCCTCTAAATTACTCTGAAAATCCATTTTCATCAAGGTTCTTCAAGAAGCTGATGATACCCACCCACAAAATGGCACTCTGCCGTACCGTACTCCTGCTTTCAGTAGTTTCTTGGTTTTTCACCACCCCTTCCCCAATATGGACTGTCTTGCTGGGGGCCAGAGGTCTCAGAGGTACTGTGTGTTGTGCCTGCAGTTTTTCCCTTTGAGGGGGGCATTGAAGTCAGAGGCCTAAGCTCAGATCAAACAGAAATCGGAGCCTGGTCTAGCATCGAAGTTCGATCCAGTACTCTCTTAATTCCATTTTAGTGATTATGGATAACAGTAACCAAGAAACTGTATATTTTACATTTTGTTTATTGGTTTGCATTCTCTTATGGCTCCAATAAACCAACTTCCAAGGAATTGCAGCCATCTCTAAATTCCACTGCTAACTTTCACCTTCAGTAAATGATTGCAGCACAGATGCTGTTCTACCCATCAGGGACCATGTGTCATCCAGCAAACAAAGGTTCCTCATCCCTGAACCTTTCATCCTTTCTCTTTCCAAACTATAAGTTGGCTGGCCCCACATAGTGCCAGGAGGGCACAGAGGCACCAAATTTCTTAATACACTGGCAGGCCTCACTGTCATTTATAGGTGTAGGATCTTTTCCCTCTACCCTCTGGAGATTCCAAGGATCTTAGAAGCTCTAATGTCAGGGAAGACTAGATATTATAACAAGAAAATGCTCCTCTCTGCCCCCCATCACTCAGGAAATTACAAGGATTTTAGGAGCTCTGTGTCAGAAACTGGAGGCAGAGACCAAATATGTATTTCTTACTATGTCACAAGTGTCTACAGGAGAATTTTTTAAGTTACCCCTCTGGGTGGACACAGCTCCATAAACACAAGTGTTATTGATTAGAAATCATCTTTATGCCAAGGAAAAAGGAGTGAGCAGAAGATGCACTGGATTTGCAGCCCCACTAGGCCCTCAGCCGGGGCTTTTGTGTAGGGCAGCCCAAAACAGTGAGCCCATGGTCTCTGGGCTGTGGGGCTAGTCAATATCCTTACACTAGTTGTTGGTTTACTTAATACCCTAAAGTCAGAAATGCTCTAACCCCTCCCATCCACTCCCATGCTAGTGCCACTTTACTACTTACATTCAGTGAGTGTCTGTCTTCTGTCTCCTTATAGACGAAAGGAATGAAAACACTCCTCACTAGATCCTATAAGGTCACAGTTTTCCCAGCACTCCTTTTAGAAGCAGGTTTAATGAATGCTGTCAGAATTGCCCTTGGATTGTCTAAACTCAGAATACAAAGCCAGAACCAGTCTAAAACAGGATTAACAATATCAAGTATGGAAACTTTGACCTATAAATTCCCAAATTCAGACCATGAATAGGGCTGATCCAGAATATCATGAACTGTAATTCCATGGAATCATTTCAATAGACGTTAATAGCTGCTATGAGAGGGAGGGAATCTTTGATTAAATATATCTAAGAAGCTGTGAGTTCAATAAAGTTAAAACTTCTTTACTGCAGGATTTCTCAGAGCCTTTCTTCTAGCAGTATAAATGGTGTCTCCAAGAACGGACAGGACATGCTCTGTTTCAAATTCATATGACCATAGGAATTTTTGGGCAAGGAGTACATCCATGGAGCATATTTTTAAAAACATTAAGGCATAAGGACTTAGATACAGAGAGACTCTGCCTATAGGTGGAACCAAAGGCTCCAATTCCCACCTAGATTGTAAGATTTCTGATATAATAAGAAAGGTCATGTACATTGCTAATTCCCTTCTATATCTTTAATCATTAATTAATCTTTTTTTTCCAACTGATCATTTTTTAAACATTGACTTAATTTTTCTCAAGATTTTATTTTTAAGTAGTCTCTACACCCAATGTGGGGCTCAAACTCGCAACCCTGAAATCAAGAGTCACATGCCCCAATGACTAAGCCAGCCAGGCACCCCTATTTTTTTAATTCTGAGATCTCAAATGTTCTCTTGAAAGGATCATTGATGGCCCAATGTCTAAAAAAATAGTTTTCAGTGCTTTCAAACTGGGCTAGCCAACTAGGGCCTGTGGGGCAAAATGGCCAGCTGCCTGTTTTTGTAAGTAATGTTAAAAAAAATAGTCATGCCCTTTCATTTACATATTGCCAATGCCTGCTTTTATGCATCTGCAGAGTTAAGTAGTGGCAATAGACTATATGGCTCCCCCAGATTAAGAACGTTTCATATCTAGCTCTTTACAGAAAAAGTTTACCTGTCCCTACTTAAAAGAGAAAATGAAAGGTAGTGTTAATTCAGTACTCAAACCATGTGTCTCTTTTTCAAATATTTCAATGAATTTAGCTAACTTAAGTTTGAATTAATACAATTAATTTTACTTTCCCCCTTTAACCATCCCTGTGTTTGTGTGTGAAGGTTTTCCTTTGGTTTTTTTCTCAGAGAGCCCTCTAATGTTCCATAATAAACTTCTTGCCTAAATATAAAAATTGCAATTTTTCAAACTTGTACTTCTGATTAAAAATGGCAGATCGAAGGGTGCCTGGGTGGTACAGTTGGTTATGTATCCAACTCTTGGTTTTGGCTCAGGTCGTGATGTCAGGGTCATGAGATTGAGCCCTGTGTCAGGTTCCATGCTCAGCGTGGAGTCTGCTTGTGATCCTGGCTCCCTCTCCTTCTGCCCCCCCCCACCATGCTCTCTTTCTCTGTAAAATAAATAATCTTTCAAAAATTAAAATAAAATTTAAAAATAAAATAAAAATGGCAGATTGAACACACCCATTTATCTCTTGTCCCACCAAAATCCCATTATAATGAAGTAAAAATTTTAAAAGACATAAGCTCCCAAAGACAAATGGAAGAGACAATAATGAACAAATAACTTTTAAGAAAGTCAAGAATACATAAAGTGGATGGAGAAGCAATAACTAACTTAATGAGCTGACGAAGCTGATCCCAAGTGGCCCAGTGAAAAATGAGCTGATCTAACAAGAAGAGTGGTGGCCCAGCTCAGAAACGAAGGTCTGGAAGTACTTAGAGGACATAAGGCATCAGGCTTGCAACAGAACTGACTGAAAATCTGTATAAGGAACCATTAAATTAGTTTTTCACCCTGCAGCAAACAGCTGAGCAATTCTCTTTTGCTCAGTCCCTCAAAGAGATGGAAGGTTTATTCTCTGGGGAGAGTGACCCAGGGAGGCCCAGGGCTCAGTAATACTAGATGTGGTATAGGTATAGGTAAAGGGCTGACAACATAGGCTTGGGTGGAAGTAAACCATGACTGACGCATGCACCAAACTCTTCCCTCTTTCTGGCTGACTGCTAGTGATCCATCAGAATTCATTCTCTCTTTTTCCATGATAACCAAGTTGTGGTTGGGCAAGTGGGATGTCAGGCAGGCAGCATGGCTCCCAGCCCCACTGCAGTGTGATCCAGAACACTAAGCTCTCACCCAAGGAACATGAAAACACATTCCTTCACCTGAGCTGTTCCTGGCTCTTCCCCTTTCCTGAGAGGGACCGTGGGCTCCTCCGACACTCTGTTTCAACCACAAAGAAAAGGACAATGCCTGAGGGTAGTGATTCTTACACCTTGACATGGATCAAAATCACCTCAGGTTTTAGGAGAACACTAAGTCCCATTCCCAAAGTAGCTGACTCCCTATGTCTGAGGTAGGCCTGAAAATCTGCATTTCTAACAATACTCTAGGTGATGCTGATGCTGTTGGTCCAGGTCCATTGAGAACCATTGCCCTATGATATGTACCCAGACAGAAGAAAACCAAATTCCTAAAATGACTGGGTGGAGATGAGCAGTCCACTTAGCCAACCTTGATAGTTATGTGAAAGAAAACTTTTTCAAGCCACTGCACTTCTAGATCTCTTCAGCAGATAGCTTCCCATTCTAATTAATATCCTAATTAATAGTCTTGCCTAGCTCCTGGAGGTGTGGCAGGAGAGTTGACAACCAGGTTTCTCTTGAGAACCTGGTTGGCTGCAGAGAAGCAATTTTATTTATTATTTATTTATTCATTAAAGATTTTTTTAATTTTTAAAGATTTTATTTATTTTTGCAAGAGAGAAAGAGAGAGAGAGAGAGAGCAAAAATGAGTGGGAGGAGGGGGCAGAGGGAGTAGCAGGCCCCCCACTGACCAGGGAGCCCGATGTGGGACTTGATCCAGGTCCCTGGGATCATGACTTGAGCCAAAGGTAGATGCTTAACTGACTGAGCCACCCAGGTGCCCCCAAATTTTTATTTATTTATTTGAGAAAGACAGAGATAGAGAGAGCATGAATGGGTTGAGAGACAGAGGGAGAGAGAGAAGCGGACTCTGCACTGAGCAAGGACCCCAATGTGGGACTCGATCCCAGGACCCTGGGATTATCACCTGAGCTGGAGGCAAACACTTAACTGACTGAGACACCCAGGTGCCTCAAGAAGCAATTTATATATACTGTTGGAGTTACTGAACAAAAACATCAATAATACCCAGGCTTATTTTCATTTTGCTATAGCAAATCCTCCATGTCAATTAGCCACACCGATGCAGAGACCTAGTCAGCTTTGTGTGCCTCCCAAACACAAGAAGAAGGCATCTAACACAAAAGACAAAAAAAGACCAAAAAAAAAAAAAAAAAAAAAAGAATACCTGGGTAGCTCAGTCAGTTAGGCATTTGCCTTCAGCTCATGTTGTGATCCCAGGCTCCTAGGATCAAGTCCTGTATTGGGCTCTTTGCTCAGCAGGAAGCCTGCTTTTCTCTCTGCCCCTCACCCCGCTCATGTTCTCTCTCTCTCTTTCTATGACAAACAAACAAATAAAGCCTTTAAAAAAATGAAAAGAAAAAGAAACAGGACTAAGATCAGATAGAAACAATGCAAGGAACCGAAGTTTGTTTGCTTATTTTTTGATGTTGTTGTTGTTTTTTAATTATCATTAGTCAGAGTTTAGAGAACATATTGTACCCTTTAAGAAGAACTGGATGCTGCTTCCTTTCCAACCAGAGCCTGGTAGAATGGATTCTGTAAAGGGTGCCCAGAAGAAGGGTCGTCAATGAGGTGGTGACCACAGAAAATATCATCAACATTCACAAGCAGACCCAGGGAGTGGGTTTCCAAAAGCGTTCCCCTCAGCCATTCAGAGAGATCCAGAAATTTGCCATGATGGAGCTGTCAGCTCCAGGTGTGCACATTGACCCTGGACTCCACAAAGCTGTCTGGGCCAAAGAAACAAGGAATCTTCCATACCATATCTGTGTGTGATTGTCCAGAAAATGTAACGAGCATGCAGACTGACCCAACAAGCTGCATACATTGGTAACCTGTGTACCTGTTCCCATGTTCAAAAATCCACAGACAGTGAGTGAGGACGAGCACTAACTGCTGATTGTCAAATAAAAGTAGAAAACTGCAAACACATAAAACAAGAACTGGATGCTATTTGAAAAGTCATAATCTGGGAGCCTGGGTGGCTCAGTGGGTTAAGCCGCTGCTTTCGGCTCAGGTCATGATCTCAGGGTCCTGGGATCGAGTCCCGCATCGGGCTCTCTGCTCAGCAGGGAGCCTGCTTCTCTCTCTCTCTCTCTCTCTCTCTGCCTGCCTCTCTGTCTACTTGTGATCTCTCTCTGTCAAATAAATAAATAAATAAATAAATAAATAAAATCTTTAAAAAAAAAAAAAGTCATAATCTGAAAAAAAGGTTCTTGGAAATTAAAAATGATAACTGAAGTAAACATTAAAATAGAAGAATCAGAAGAATGACACATAAGTAAGGAAAAGAAAAGAATTTTAGAGAATCAGTCAAGGAGGTACAACAATTCTCTACTGAGAGTTCCAAAAACAGAGTATGAAGGGATGTAAAAGAAAATTTCCCCAAGCTGAAGGACATGGATTTCCAAATTGAAAGAGGCCATCATGTACCCCACAAAAAGCAGTGAAAAAAAGACCCATTTAAAGGCACATTATTATGAATTTAGTACTTCAGTGATTAAAATAAAAATCCAAAATCTTCCAGAGCAGAAACATATTACAAATAAAAGAGTAAAGAAAATAAAGAAATAGCGTTGTCTTCTCAAAAAAAAAAAAAAAAGTTGAAATCTATGTTAATGAAGACATACTTTCAAAAAATTCCCAAAAAAAGAAGGTATCAACTTAAAATTCTATACTCAGTGCTGCCTGTGTGTCTCAGTCAGTTAAGCATCTTCCTTTGGCTCGGGTCATGATCTCAGGGTTTGGGATCAAGCCCCACATTGCGCTCCCTGCTCAGTGGAAAGTCTGCTTCTCCCTCTGCCCCTCCCCTCTGCTCACGCTCTCTCTCAATCTCTCTTAAATAAATAGAATCTTAAAAAAAAAAAAAATTCTATACTCCCTGAAACTATTAATCATATATAAAGGTAAAGACATTTTTAAGTCTAAATTTAAGCCTGGTCTCAGAATTTACCTGCTGCTTCTGCTTTCTCTTTCTACTGAGAAAATGAAGGCAAGTGAGAAAGTAAACAAAGAAAAAGACTCTAGATCCAGTAAACAGGGATCCAATATGCATGATACACAAAGGGATTTTCCAAGATGATGGTAAAGGGAAGTCCCTGCATGATAGCTGTGGGTCAGGCCCAGAAAGTAAACAATCGACATCAGAGGAGAATGGAGGGTTTACATAGAATGACTCCTAGAGAAAATGGACTGATGAATTATCTGTGAAAGACTGAATTATCTTACATAAATCTTGTGGTTCTTCCCATGATGTCCCTCCTTCCACGGCCCCTAGAAAGACTATATAGATCCCTGTCCCATTGATGCTGAGCTTGGCCAAGGATCTATTTGGCTCAATACATTGTGAGAGAAAATGAAAATAACTTCAGAGTAGAAACTTAAGAGCCAGTTGGCCACATGTCCTTTGCTGCCTACCACAGACCAACCACGTTTCACAAAGAGCCTGCTCTTCATTACATCATAGCAGAGACAGTATGCAGCCAACCTGTGACAGATTAATATCCTGAGGAAAACAAATAAACAAACAAACAAAATCTTATTTTCTTGAAAGTCACCAGAATTTGGTGGTAATTTGTTACCAGAGCATGACCTAGAATGTGCTGCCTGATAACTTATTTGGTATTTTTCAACCATGTGGAAAACTGCATTGTGAGAGTGTAGGAAGACTTGGTGATAGGTATCCACAAAATTCATTAATTTAACAAATACTTATTGAACTCCTATCATATGTCAGGAATTGTTTCTAGGCACCAGGAATATAATAAGTAAAAATATTTAAGAGGCAATTAGTACAATGATTATAAGAATAGCACAGCAAATGATTAAGAGGCAATGATTATAAGAATAGCACAGCAAAGAAAACCATCAACCAAATGTAAAGACAATGTACTGAATGGAAGAAAATATTTGCAAATCATTTATCTGATAAAGGGTTAATACCCCAAATACATAAAGAACTCATACAACTTAATAGCAAAAAAATAAATAATCCAATTTAAAAATGGGCAGAGGATCTAAATATAACTCCACACACAAATTCAGATCTATTATCTGCCATGTGGTCAATATGAACAATCCTATAGACATTCTCTGCCCAATAAAACCCCAACTTCACTTTCATTATGTTGGGAAACCTGTCGCAAATTCCATATGGTCCTGATGGTGTTGTGAACTCATGGTCACAGGGGCAGCCATGAGACCCAGTTCAACCAAAGTCCCCCCTTTCCCCACCCTCAGTGATGCCTGAGGGGTGCGGCAAACTATAATAATCCACAAAAGACCAAGCACAGTCATCTCTAAGACAGCTATGCAAACAGTAGGAAAGACACACTTCTTTTCTTGGAGTCACTAGGCTGGGAAGGTATAACTGTCGGTGACCTTCTTGCCCACCATCTCAACAGAATCTGCCTATAGAATAAAGCCACACAGAGCTGGGAGAGGAAGACAGAGGCCTGCCTACCCTCTTTGAGCCCTGCCTCCCACTATTCTGCAGTCAGTACCAACCCAGACCCTCCCGTTTCATAAACCAACAAACCCCATTTAGCTACCTTCTTAAAAAAATAATTATTTTTAAGACTTTATTTATTTGACTGAGAGGGACAGTAAGAGAGGGAACACAAGCAGGGGGAATGGGAGAGGGAGAAGTAGGCTTTCTGACCAGCAAGGAGCCCAATGGGGAACTTGATACCAGGACCCTGGGATCATGACCTGAGCCAAAGGCAGATACTTAACCAACTGGGCCACCCAGGTGCCCCAGCTTTTTTTTCTTTTTTAAAAGATTTAATTAATTGAGAGAGAGAGAGAGAGAGAAGATGCACTCAGGCGCACATGCACAAATAGGGGGAGGGGCAGAAGGAGAGAATCTCAAGCAGACTCCCCATGGACCCTGGAGGCCGCCTAGGGGCTCTATCCTATGACTGGGAGACCCAGAGACTACAGCTGAGACCAAGAATCTGATGCCCAACTGAATGAGCCACCCAGGTGCCTCTAGCTAGTTCTTTTTTTTTTTTTTTTTTTTTTAATTTTATTTTTCATAAACATATAATATATTTTTATCCCCAGGGGTACAGGTCTGTGAATCGCCAGGTTTACACACTTCACAGCACTCACCATAGCACATACCCTCCCCAATGTCCATAATCCCACCCCCCCCCGCCCCCCCATTCCACCCCCCCTTGTTTTGTGAGATTAAGAGTCACTTATGGTTTGTCTCCCTCCCAATCCCATCTTGTTTCATTTACTCTTCTCCTACCCCCTTAACCCCCCATGTTGCATCTCCTCTCCCTCATATCAGGGAGATCATATGATAGGTGTCTTTCTCCGATTGACTTATTTCGCTAAGCATGATACCCTCTAGTTCCATCCATGTCGTCGCAAAAGGCAAGATTTCATTTCTTTTGATGGCTGCATAGTATTCCATTGTGTATATATACCACATCTTCTTTATCCATTCGTCTGTTGATGGACATCTAGGTTCTTTCCATAGTTTGGCTATTGTAGACATTGCTGCTATAAACATTCGGGTGCACGTGCCCCTTTGGATCACTACGTTCGTATCTTTAGGGTAAATACCCAGCAGTGCAATTGCTGGGTCATAGGGTAGTTCTATTTTCAACATTTTGAGGAACCTCCATGCTGTTTTCCAGAGTGGTTGCACCAGCTTGCATTCCCACCAACAGTGTAGGAGGGTCCCCCTTTCTCCGCATCCTCGCCAGCATCTGTCATTTCCTGACTTGTTCATTTTAGCCATTCTGACTGGTGTGAGGTGGTATCTCATTGTGGTTTTGATTTGTATTTCCCTGATGCCGAGTGATGTGGAGCACTTTTTCATGTGTCTGTTGGCCATCTGGATGTCTTCTTTGCAGAAATGTCTGTTCATGTCTTCTGCCCATTTCTTGATTGGATTATTCGTTCTTTGGGTGTTGAGTTTGCTAAGTTCTTTATAGATTTTGGACACTAGCCCTTTATCCGATATGTCATTTGCAAATATCTTCTCCCATTCTGTCAGTTGTCTTTTGGTTTTGTTAACTGTTTCCTTTGCTGTGCAAAAGCTTTTGATCTTGATGAAATCCCAATAGTTCATTTTTGCCCTCGCTTCCCTTGCCTTTGGCGATGTTCCTAGGAAGATGTTGCTGCGGCTGAGTCTCTAGCTAGTTCTACTCGCAAACAAAAATAGCCCTAATACAAGGCCCAGGTACAGCTTGAAATGTGAAGAAATGGGAAAGATATTTATAAACACAAAACTATTTTATTTTATTTTATTTTATATTATTTTTTTTTTAACACAAAACTATTTTATTTTATTTTTTTTTATTTTTTTTTTAAAGATTTTATTTATTTATTTGACAGACAGAGATCACAAGTAGGCAGAGAGGCAGGCAGAGAGAGAGGAAGGGAAGCAGGCTCCCTGCTGAGCAGAGAGCCCGATGCGGGACTCGATCCCAGGACCCTGAGATCATGACCTGAGCCGAAGGCAGCGGCTTAACCCACTGAGCCACCCAGGCGCCCATCACACAAAACTATTTTAATCTGAAATTTCATTTTGATGACTGGGAGATCTGTCACTGACCTCAAAACAATTCTCTCAACTGAAATTCCCTATTGATTCTATTTTTTTTTTTTAAGATTTTATTTATTTATTTGACAGACAAGTAGGAAGAGAGGCAGTCAGAGACAGAGGAGGAAGTAGGCTCCCCAGTGAGCAGAGAGCCCGATGCGGGGCTGGATCCCAGCACCCTGAGATCATGACCTGAGCCGAAGGCAGAGGCTTTAACCCACTGAACCACCCAGGCACCCCTCCCTATTTATTCTAAATAGGAATTGTATTTCCTCTTAATTTTTAGTTAGCAGTTTCAATTATTTTCCCTCTTTCTGTAATAAAATAAATTCATATTTGTACATTTTGCTATTGTTCCCTTGCAGTATCCTCTCTGACAAAAATTTATACTCTTGATACTGAGTTACAGATGAAAATTACTTTGTCTTCCATGCTCCTAGGTTGATGTTTCAAAGAGAAACAATGTTGCTGGTAACCTAAGAAATTAGGAAGTGAGTTAAAACAGTCATCCTCAAACCTGGCTATGTGGGAGAATCATCTAGGGGGGCTCTGTTCCCCTAAAGTATGAATTCTGGCTCTATTTCAAATCTTACTGGAGGGAGACTGTTGAAATGATTTAACACTCTGCAATGCTGTGTTGAACAGAGTCATAATTTTTTCTTGAAGAGACAAAGATATAAAACAGAATCTCTTTCCTTTCTGTTACTGCCAGGCACAAATGAGTTCATGAAAGTCTCTTTTTTCTTGGCTATAGAGAACAAACTGGTGGTTACAAGAGGAGGGGCAGATGGGTGAAATAGACGATGGGGATTAAGGCGTATACTTGTCTATGATGAGCTGAGCACTGGGTGATGTATGGAATTGTTGAATCACTATGTTGTATACCTGAAACTAATATAACATGGCATGTTAACTATATGAAATTAAAATGAAATAAAACAACACAAAAATTAAAATTGAAAAAATTAAAAATAAAAGACTCTTCAGCTTTGTGAATAGAGGAAACATTTTGGCTATGTAAAAGTTTGGGCTAAAGAGAAAATTTCAGGGATATCAAAATGAGAATAATGGGAAACTCTGAACTTAGATTCAGAACTTTTGTTAACCATTCATTTAACAAACATTTACTGAATTTTTTATTTAATACCAGGTAATATGCAAAAAATTGGGGGTAAGATGTTAAAAAACAGGGGAGACTGGGTGGCCCAGTCCTTTGAGTATCTGACCCTTGATTTCAGCTCAGGTCATGATCTCAGGGTCATGAGACTGAGCCCTATGTTGGCGTCTGCAATCAGTGTGGAGTCTGCTTGAGATTCTCTCTCCCCCTCTTCCTCTACCCCTCCCCTGGCATATGTGCACACATGTGTGTGTGCCCTCACTCTCAAATATATCTTTTTAAAAAAGGTATTTTATGGGGCTCCTGGGTGGCTCAATGGTTAAGGCCTCTGCCTTCGGCTCAGGTCATGATCTCAGGATCCTGGGATCGAGTCCCGCGTCGGGCTCTCTGCTCAGCGGGGAGCCTGCCTCCTCCTGTCTCTCTCTGCCTGCCTCTCTGACTACCTGTGATCTGTCAAATAAATTAAAAAAAAAAAATCTTTAAAAAAAAATAAAATAAAAAGTATTTTATTTCAACCTCAAAGTCAAGCAGATTTCCATGACTTAAGTAAAATTTCCTTGTTCATGTCCAGTTATATGTCTTGACACTCAATACTTACATACTGCAGAAGGCAATGTTCTCCAAAAATTCTCTTCTGAAAAAGAAACATTCTTATCCAGAAGTTATCACGAAAGAACTTTAATATTACCTCTTGGGGGAAAATATGTTCAAGAAAAATTAGAATGTATTCTTTTAGTCTAAATCCCTAATAGATTGCCTTGAGTCTATTCAGGATTCCTGGTCTGGATATCAGGGTCAATTACCCCCAGCCAAGATGGCCTTCTTACCAGCCTGTCCCTGAATATAAGGAATCCAAGTGCTAAGACAAAAGTTATAACTTACATATAATAGAACTTGTGCTATGTCCCCTGGCAAAAATGCAACCCTTTGGATTCCAGGACCCACATATTCTCCCTATTAGAGACAGAACTCCAACAGAAGTCTCTGATTCAAGTGTACATACATCCTGGAAGACAGCACCCATCTTTGCAGGCAGACCATTGCCTCCAAATTGGTACACGAGCTGTCCCTCCAGTAGGCTCTTGTAATGTACTCTTTTTTTTTTTTTTCTAAGATTTTATTTATTTATTTGACAGAGATCACAAGTAGGCAGAGAGGCAGGCAGAGAGAGAGAGGAAGGGAAGCAGGCTCCCCGCTGAGCAGAGAACCCGATGCAGGGCTCGAACCCAGGACCCTGGGATCACGACCTGAGCTGAAGGCAGAGGCTTTAACCCACTGAACCACCCAGGCGCCCCTCTTGTAATGTACTCTTGGACCAATTATCTCTCAATAGTGCATATGTGATAAGCCAGCTGATCCCATGGTCACGGGCCCACTCCTTCACTTCCTTTGCTGTGAAGTGGATCTCCTGGTCAGATACCACATTATTTGGAATTCATGTCTGTGGATCAAGGATTCTATGAGATGCCAGACAGTGATGCTTGCTGCTTGACTCTGCTGGCAGAAAAGGTAAACCAATACCTGGAATCAGAGTTATTCTGGTGAGAACAAATTGCTTACCCTTTGTATTAGTTTGCTAGGGCTGCCATAAAAAAGTGCCACAAACTAGGTACTTACACAACAGAAATGGTCTCACAGCTCTGGAGACTAGAAGTCTGAAATCAAAGTGGCAGCAGAGTTGGTTCCTTCTGAGGGCAGTGAGGGCAGGACCTGTTCCAGGCCTCTTCCTGTGGCTTACAGATAGCCATCCTTCTGTTCACATGATGTTTTCTCTCTGTCTTCACGCAATCTTCCTCCACTGTGTGTTCTCTCTGCCCAAATTTCCTCTTCTTATAAGGACATCAGTCATATTGAATTAGAGCCTACCTTAATGACCTTATTTTAAGTTGATTACCTCCGTAAAGACTGTCTCTAAATGAGATCACATTCTGAAGTACTAGGGGTTAGGACTTCAACACATGAATTTGGAGGGGACACAATTCTGCGCATAACATTCTATCAGGACAAAAGGGTCCCAATGTAGTGATCCCACCGCTGGATTGTTGGGTGCTAGAGATATACACATACACACACATTTATGTACACACACACACAGAAATACATTTTATTTCTATAAATATTCTAAAGCTTTGTTCTACAATGCAACTAAGTTAATTGGGAAGAGTTTGATCCTCTTAAAACTTACTTTTGAGGTTTTTTGAGGTGAGCACAGAGCAGTGTTTAGTCTAGGATTAATTTCTCCCCACTTAGGCAATGTTCTTCTGAATATTCTGTTCTATGCCCCATGAGTTATAGGATTTACCACTCTGGCTGGTGGGAACACAAATGCAATCCAGCTTTTTTTGATCTCTGCAAATTGCCCCTTTGGGTGGTTCTTTCTCCAGCCTGAGCTTTTCTTAACACGCGGAAGACTTACCAGTTGCTGCCTGTGGATCCCTGGCGCTCTCTTTCTCTGCAATGCTCTCTACCCTCCAATATTTGCATCTGAGAACTCCAGTCTCCCTGGGCCTCCCTTGACTTCCAGCTTTGTCTCCTCAATTCCCGAAGAGGGTTGGGCTCCCCTTGGCTCTCCCTCTGGGCACAGCAGCCTGGAAAGTGCACCCCACCAGGAAGCTGTTGTAATTGTAGGGCTCACCACATTTGTTTCCCTTCTTCCAGGGACCACAGCCTTCCTTTCCTGATAGCCAATGTTTTGGAAACCGTCGTTTTGAAATTTCAGGTAGCTTTTTGGTTCTTTCAGTTCTTTTCATTCCTTAAATTGGTCCTTGTTACTTCACCTTGGCTAGATACAAAAATTTGTAATTAAAAAATATATATATTCTATTTTGGCAAAGTGGTGGGAGACGGTATCAGAGGCTTCCCCATGGCTTTGCCTAACATGATGGCTTTGGGCCCCTGTATGTCAATCCCAGCCATATATCCACAGAATGAGGTTACAGACCCAATGGACCTACGTGGTGAACTGGAAGTTGCCAAGGACACTATTTATTGCCTGCCTCCTCATTTGTCCCCTCTCTGAAAGGGAAGCCAAGAGGACATTTTAGGCCTCTTGTGTTCAGTAGTCCTACAAGTATCTGAGTATTCTTCTTTCTTCACTGTATAATCATCTGAGTAAATAACACCATCTGACTATATACTTTTGGGGAAGAACTTGGGTAATCATTACAGTCATATACTTGCAATTGTGTGGCAGCAGGGTTCTTCCTCCTGGGGACTGGACCAACTCTACAGTCAAAATGCTCACTTCTTTTAAGTCTTTTATTCTCTTTCTCTACCATATACCATAGTAATTCAAAGGAAAGCATTAAAGGTAAGTGGATCCTACTAGCGGCAAAACAGATTCCATCAAGAAGCCTACCCACGAACCACTGGGGATGCCGCACAAATAGACGCCCCCTCAACTGGCCCACGGACACCTCCACACTCCACATACCTCATCCACAGCACCCTCCCTGCTGCAACTGGGTTCCCATGCATACTTCCAATGGTGGTGATGAGAGAAGACTTTGGAAGATGGCTGGTGAGCACACACAGAAAGCTGGCCTGAATCTGCGGGCCAGGCAGAGACTACAAACAAGAGCTTTAGCTCCAACTTTGGGAAAACAAGAGAAAGGCTGTCAGCATTGTCAGCATGGCGTGTTGCAGAACGGAGAGAAAGCATACAAGCTTAAGAATTCTTGCACAAGTCGGAGCCGGAAGTATGGAGCACATGTATCTATAGAAGCTCTGAGAAAGCCTTAGAATTCCTAGCAGGGCTGACAGAAGGTATTTTTCTTTCAAAGGCAGAAAAGACTACAGGAAGTGACTGTTACTTCAAATTCAAAGACAACAATGTAAAACTTCAAGGAACATGAGAAGTCAAAGAAACATGACACCACCAAAGGATCAAAATACTCCTCTAGTTACTGATCCCCAAGACATGGAGATCTGCAACTTATTAGATAAAGAATTTAAAGCAGTTGTTTTAAGGAAGCTCAATGAGCTGCAAGAAAACACAGAAAGACAATTCAACAAAATCAGGAAAACTATATAAAAAATATACAATAAAGAGGCACCTGGGTGGCTCAGTGGGTTAAGCCTCTGCCTTCTGTTCAGGTCATGGTCTCCTGGTCCTGGGATCTAGCCCAGCATCAGGCTCTCTGCTCAGCAGGGAGCCTGCTTCCCTCCTCTCTCTCTGCCTGCCTCTCTGCCTACTTGTGATCTCTCTCTCTGTCAAATAAATAAATAAAATCTTAAAAAAATATATATATATATATACACAATAAAAATGAGAACTTTACAAAAACAGGAACCATAAAAAAAGAATCAAATAGAAATTCTGGAGCTGAAAAATATAATAAATGAAATTAAAAAAATGCAGCGGATCAAGTAGAAAAAGGAATCAGAGTTAAGAGACAGGAATTTTGAGGGGCGCCTGGGTGGCTCAGTGGGTTAAGCCGCTGCCTTCGGCTCGGGTCATGATCTCGGGGTCCTGGGATCGAGTCCCGCATCGGGCTCTCTGCTCAGCAGGGAGCCTGCTTCCCTCTCTCTCTCTCTCTGCCTGCCTCTCTGTCAACTGTGATCTCTCTCTGTCAAATAAATAAATAAAAATTAAAAAAAAAAAAAAAAGAGGGGCACCTGGGTGGCTCAGTGGGTTAAAGCCTCTGCCTTCGGCTCAGGTCATGATCCCAGGGTCTTGGGATCAAGTCCCACATCGGGCTTTCTGCTCAGCAGGGAGCCTGCTTCCTCCTCTCTCTGCCTGCCTCTCTGCCTACTTGTGATCTCTGTCTGTCAAATAAATAAATAAAATATTAAAAAAAAAAAGAGACAGGAATTTTGAAATTACATCTTCTGAGAACAAAGAAAAGAATAAAGAGAGTGAAGAAATCCCATGTGATCTATAGGATACAGTAGAAAGAAAAAATTTGTGAATTACTGGAATCCCAGAAAGTGAAGGCAGGGAAAGGGGGTCAGAAAGCTATTTTAAAGAAACAATGACTGAGACTTCCCAAATCTGGGGAGAGATTTGCATATCCAAGTTCATGAAGCTCATAGGTCACCAAAAAACTCAACTTGAAGAGATTTTCTTCAAGATACATTATAATGAACTGTTAAAAATAAAAGATGAGAGAATCTTAAAAACCAGCGAGAGGGGCACCTGGCTGGCTCATCAGTTAAGTGTCTGCCTTTAGCTCAGGTCATGATCCCAGGGTCCTGACTTGAGCCCTACCTTGGGCTCCCTGCTCAGTGGGGAGTCCGCTTCTCCCTCTCCCCTTGTTCCTCCCTCATGTTCATTCTCTTTCTCACTCTCAAATAAATAAATAATCTTAAAAAAAAAAAAAAAAGGCAGCAAGAGAAAAGACACTTGTAATTTACAAGAGAACCTCCATAAGGCTATAATCAGATTTCTTGGCAGAAAATTTATAGGCAGGAGAGAGTGGGATAATATACTCAAAGAGCTGGGGGAAAAAAATGTCAAAAGAGAATAGCTGATCTGGCAAAGTGGTCTTTCAGAAATGAAGGAGAGATAAAGACCCTCCTAGACAAAGAAAAGCTAAGAATTCACTGCCACTAGACCTGCCTTACAAAAACTGCTGAAAGGAGTTCCTCAAGCTGCTACTAATTAGTAACATGAAGACATATGAAAATAAACAACATACTGGTAAAGGTAAGTATATAGTCAAATTCAGAATACCTAATACCTCATAATGCCTAGTGATATGGTGGTGTGTTAATCACTTAACTCTAGGATAAAGGCTAAAGGACAAGAGTATTAAAAACACCCATAGCTACAATTATTTGTTAATGAAAACACAATATAAGAAGCTAAATTCTGACATCAAAAACAAAAGGGGAGATAAAAGGGCAGAGTACATGTCTGAAGTTAAGCTGTCACCAGCCTAAAATAGACTGTAATATCTATAAGATATTTTATGTAAGTGGTAACCACAAAGCAAAAACCCACAGTAGATTCACAAAAGATAAATAGAAGGGAATCAAAGCATATCACTATGGAAAATCATCAATTCCAAAGGTAACAAGAGAGGGAGAAAGAAACAAGGGAACTAGAAAACAGCCAGAAAATAATAAGATGGCATTCGTAAGTCTTTACTTATCATAACTATTATAAATGTAAATGGATTAAATTCTCCAATCAAAAGATAAGAGTGTGTTTAGATGAATAAAAAAAAGACACAACTATATGCCACCTACAAAAGGCTCACTTCAGCTTTATAGACACACATAGGCTCAAAGTGAAAAGATAGAAAAAGATATTCCATGCTGATAGAAACTAGATCATAGTAGCTACAATTTTATCAGACAAAAAAGACTTTGAGTCAAAACCTGTAACAAGAGATGAAGAAGGTCATTATATAATGATAAAGAGGTGACTTTATCAGGAGGATATAATAATTATAAATATATATGCACCCCAAATCATATATATGCTTAAATATATTTTTAAATTAAGTTTAAATATATTTTTAAATATATAAGCTTATTTACTTAAGTATATTAAGCTAATAGTAACTGATCTGAAGGGAGAAACACACAGCAAGGGGTACCTGGGTGGCTCAGCTGGTCAAGTGACTGCCTTCAGCTCAGGTCATAATCTCGGGGTCCTGGTATTGAGCCCCACATCAGGCTCCCTGACCAGTGGGGAGGCCTGCTTCTCCCTCTCCCTCTGCTTCTCCCCCTGCTTGTGCTCTCTCTCTCTCTCGAATGAATAAATAAAATCTTAAAAAAGAAAAAAAGACAGAGAAATATACAGCAATACAATAATTGTGGGGGACCTCAATGGATAGATCATCTGGACAGAAAATCGATAAGGAAACAGACTTGAGTCATACTTTAAACCAAATGGAGGTGTACCTGGCTGACTCAGTTGGTAGAACATGCAATTCTCGATCTTGGGGTTGTGAGTTCAAGCCCCATGTTGGGCATAGAGCCTACTTAAAGAAAAAAAAATAAAGTATTAAACCAAATGGATCTAACAGTCCATTGTGCAGAACATTCCATCCAACAGCAGAATGTACATTCTTGTCAAGCACATAAAGAACATTCTCTAGAATACATCCTATGACAGGCCACAAAAGAAATCTTAACAAATTTCAGAAGAATGAAATAATGCAAAGTATATTTTCTGGTCATAATAGTATAAAACTAGAAATCAGGGGTGCCTGCATGGCTCAGTCAGTTGGGTGTCTGCCTTCAGCTCAGGTCATGATCCCCAGGGTTCTGGGATCGAGCCCTCCTTTGGGCTCCTTGCTTGCAGGGGAGGGGAGGAGAGCTGCTTCTTCCTCTCCTCTGCCTACTACTTCCCCTGCTTATGCTCTCTGGCTCTGCAAAATGAACAAATAAAATCTTTTGAAAAATTAAAATAAAATAAACCTAGAAATCAATAACAGGAGGAAAACTGGAAAACTCACAAAAATGTGGAAATTATACACATACTCCTGAATAAACCAATGCACAAAAAAAGAAGTCAAAGGGAAATAAATACCTTAAAACAAATGAAAATGGAAAGAAACAAAATTTACCAAACCTTATGGGATACTGCAAAAGCAGTTCAAAAAGGGAAGTTTATAATGATAAAGATCTACATTTAGAAAAAAAGATCTCAAATAAAACATCTAACTTACACCTCAAAGAACTAGAAAAAGAGGAACAAACTAATTCCAAAGTTAGCAAAAGGGAGGAAATAACAGATTGGAGCAGAAATAAACAGGATAGAGACTAGAAAAACAATAGGAAAAAAATCAGTGAAGCTAAGAGCTGATATTTTGAAAAGATAAAAAAACAAACCTTTAGCTAGACTATAAAAAGAGAAGACTTAAATAAAAGCAGAGTTGAAAGAGGAGACATCATAACTGAGAACACTGAAATACAAAGGATCCTAAGAGACTACCATTAACAACTATATGCCAAGAAATTGGATAACCTAGAAGAAATGGATAAATTCCTAGAAACACACAACTTACAAAGAGTAAACTTACATGAAGAAAAAGAAAATCTGAACATACCAATAACGAGTAAGGAGATTGAATAAGTAACCCAAAATTTCCCAACAATGAAAAGTCCAGGACCATATGGTTTCCAGGGGGAATTCTACTGAACATTTAAAGAAGAATTGATGCTAATCCTTTTCAACTCTTCCAAAACATTTAAGGGGAAGGGACACTCCCTAACTCAATTTATAAGGCCAGAATTATCTTGATACCACAGCCAAGTAAGGACACTACAAGAGATAAAACTACAGGCTAATATCACTGATGAATACAGATATATAAATATATAAATATATAAAAATTCTCAAGAAAATCTCAGCAAACGAGATTCAACAGCATATGATAAGGATCACACGCTATGATCAAATAGGATTCACCCTTTGGATCCAAAGATGGTTCAACATACGCAAATTAATAAATGTAGTACCCCACATTAATAGAATGAAAGATAAAAATAGAGAAAAAGCGTTAGACAAAATACAACATCTTTTCATAATAAAAACTGTCACACATTGGTGTAGAAGGAATGTACCTCAACATAGTAAAAACCATATATGACAAGCCCACAAGTAATATATTCAGTGGCGAAAGGTTGAAAGCTTTTCCTCTAAGACCAGGAACAAGAAAAGTGTGCCCACTCACCACTCCTATTCAACAAAAGTACAGGAAGTCTTAGCCAGAGCAATCAGGTAAGAAAAAGAAATAAAAGGCATTCAAATTGGAAAGGAAGAGGTAAAATTATCTTTGTTGCAGATGATATGATCTTATACATAGAAAATCCTAAAGATTTCTACCAAAAAACTGTTAGAACTAATCAACAAATTCAGTAAAGGTACAGGATCCAAAATCAACATATAGAAATTAGTTGCATTTCCAAGTACAAATAACAAATATCTGAAAAATAAATAAAGTAATTCTAGTCACAATGACATAAAAAACAGTAAGATACTTAAGAATGGGGGACTAAATAGATATTTTTCTAAAAAAAGACATACAAATGGCCAATAGGTACATTGATGCTCAACATCACTACAGGGAAATGCAAAGTAAAAACATGAGGAATCACCTTGCATTGTTAAAACTGTTATTATTGAGAAGACAAAAGATAACTACTGTTGGCAAGGATATGGAGAAAAGGAAACACTTGTGCACGGTTGGTGAACTATAAATTGGTACAGCCACAGTGAAAAACAGCATGGTTATTCCTTAAAGAATTAAAAAATATTATTACCATATGGTCCCGCAATCTCACTTCTGGGTGTGTATCCAAAGGAAATCAAATCAGGATCTCAAGGAGATATATGCATTCCCTTGTTTACTGCAGCATTATTCAAAATCGCCAAGATAAGGAAACAACCTAAGCATCCATTATCTATAGAAAAATGGATAAAGAAGTTGTGATATTTATAAAATGGAATATTTTCCAGCCATAGCAAAGAAGGAGATCTCGCCTTTTGTGACAACCGGCATGGCCCTTGGGGACATGAGGCTAAGTGAAATAAGTCAGAAATAGATAAATACTCTATGGTATCACTAATATGTGGAATCTAAAAAAGCCAAACTCATAGAAGCAGGGAGCTACCAGTGGCTGGAAGTGGGAGAAATGGAGAAATGTTAGTTAAAGGGTACAAACTTCTAGTTATAAGATGAGTATGTTCTGGAATCTAATGTACACCAGGACCTAATTATTACAGTTAATAATACTCTATTATATACTTGAAAGATCTAAGAGTTAGATACCAGATATTCTCACCATAAACAAGAAATGGTAGTTATGGGAGGTAATGGAGATATTAACTAACCCTACCATGATAATCATTTCACAATATATGAATATATCAAATCATTACACTGTATACCTTAAATTTATGTTATATGTCAATTTTATCTCAATTAACACTGGGAAAAAATTAAATAAAAAAAAAAGGATAGTTCTTTTCCTTCGTTATTAGACTCCGTATATTCCGGATTTATTTCTTAAACTTATGCTTAAGATTTAAGCATAAATCTTATGCTTAAGATTTAAACATAAATCTTATGCTTAAGATTTAAACTTATGCTTAAGATTTATTTCTTAAACTTATGCTACTGGCAGCTAGAAGAGTTGGGAGCAGAGCCTGAGAATGTTCCTTGATGGATCTTCTCACGGAGGAGGGTGGGCCATCTCTATGGGCTCTTAAATTACAGAGTAACCAGGGAGCCAACATCTTTGGAGTCAACCACCCAGATATCTCTACCCATGTGTGAGAGTCTCTCTCAAGTTGTCCTATTAGGGCCCTGACGTTCCCATAAGAGACCTGCCCCAGCTGAGCATCCAAATATCTTTGAAGCTCAAGGGTTTTTATTTATTTTTCTTTTCTTTTAAAATTTTATTTTAAGTAATCTCTAAACCCAGCGTGGGTTCAAACTTACAGCTCCAAAATCAGGAGTCCCACACTCCCACACTCCTTCGACTCCACCATCAAATTTCTTTCAAATGCAGACTTCTGGGGCACCTGGGAGGCTCATTGGATTAAGTGTCTGCCTTTGGCTCAGGTCTTGATCCTAGGGTCCTGGAATTCCACATCCGAACTTCCCCCTCAGCAGGGAGTTTGCTTCTCCCTCTACTCCTTTCTCCTGCTCGTGATCTCTCTCTCTCTCTCTCTCTCACACACACACACATAAATTAACAAAATATATACTTTTTAAAGATTTTATTTATTTGTCAGAGAGGGAGAGAGCACAAGCAGGGAAAGCAGCAGGCAGAGGGAGAAGCAGACTCCCCACTGAGCAGGGAGCTCGACCTGGGGCTTGATTCCAGAACCCTGGGATCGACCCAAGCTGAAGGCAGAAGCTTAACTTACTGAGCCACATGGGCATCCCTAAATAAATAAAATCTTAAAAAAATATGCGGTCTTTGGTCTTGAGCTTTTCCTGCTCTTCCATTGCAGGAGATAAAACCTTCTTTGGTGGTTACCAAAGAGGCCCTCTGGTGTTCAGAATCAGTTTTCAATGATTATCTGCCCTCAACTTCGAATGCCCCTCTATAGGAGATGCTATGGACTGAACTGTTCATCTTGCCCCCTACCAATTCATATATTGAAGCCCTAACCCCCATATAATGATATTTGGCAATGGAGCCTTTGAGACATGATTAGGTTTAGATGAGATCATGAGAGTGGGGCCCTCATGAAGGGATTTATGCCCTTATAAGTAGAGCATACTCTCTCTCTCAGTGCTGTGAGTGCTGTTGTTGTAGCCACCAATCTATAGGATTTTGTTACAGTGGCCCAAGTAGACTAAAACTCAGATAATACAGTTTATTCATAACCAGGCAATTTCGTTGTCCTTGTATTCATTGTTCCCCCATATTTTTCAAATGCCTGAACCATTGTTCTATCCAAGGTGGTCCCCTCCAGTGGAACATTATTCCAAATCACCACTTGTGGAAGTTTTAGCAACTGGGCCGCATAACACTTGTAGCAGGGCCTATCAATGCCCCAAATGCCACCTGGAATGGGGTCCTCATTGTCAGGGAGAAAGTGAGTGACTGGATCTCAAAACTCCATCTTATCAATCTTCTTGACCACATTCAGTGCCAAATGCCTTGATTCAGGTGGTCCAGAAAGCAGGCACTGGTGTTAGGAGGGCACAAGGTTTCTTGTGGGGAAGGGTGTGTATGTTTGTAAAAGATAAAAAAAGGCTCGAGCTAGGGGCACCTGAGTGGCTCAGTTGGTAGATCAATTTTGGAGTTTTGAGTTTGAGCTCCATGTTGGGTGTAGAGTTTTCTTAAAAAAAAAAAAAAAAGGGAAAAAAACTATGATGCAGATCTGAAGCCTGTGAAGGGAAAGAGGGGAGGAAGCAGGTGTGGGTAGGCAGAGTGTCAGTCTGAGATGCAGAAATGACAAGGTCTTATTGGTCTAATGGGAAGATCTAGATAGAACAAGGATTACCTGTTAGAGAAGTCCCACATTCAGTACTAACGGCCAGGCCATGTTACTGGTTGGGGGCTGCTTGGGAAAAGTGTGATTTAGGCTCCAAATCTGAGGTGGATCCTGAAGGGCTACAGTTGGAGGATCCCAACCAGCCAACTGCACTAACTGAAGCTGACCAGCAGACTATTTCATGAAGGGAGATGGTGCACTCCCACAGCAGCCACACCCACTTTGTGGTCACTCGAGATTATATATTATAAACATACATATATTTATTTATTTTAAGACTGGAATGTGCATATTTCAACAGATCAGAAATCACAAAACAATATGTAGAATTCAGTTATTCAAATAGAAACTAAAGAAACGACCATTTGGAACCAGCATAATTTCCCCAAGAATGTGTTGCACCAGAATAACCAGCATTTCCTTTCTTTGATCAACTATATAGAAACGTGGCCTGACATTATAGTTTGAGGTTTGGTAGCAAAACAGCAGAGAGTAGTTAAAAGGTTTAAAGAACACACTGTGCTGCAGACACTAAACAGTATGCTGTAGGCTCATGTCCTTACTTGTTTTTTTAAACACTGGAAAGGTATAGAAATTCTTAGATGTGGTACCGAAGAGAAGGAAGAGAGAGTATAGCACATGATGGAATTAAAAAAACCCCAAAAAACAAAAAACACAAGGCTCAATAGAATGGTGGAACTGAACAAAGTAAAATCTTATGGGAATAAGTAACCTACTTAAGTGGACCCCATCTGCCCGCAAAAAACAAATGGAACAAACCCCAAAACAACCCTACGTAGATTAGGAAAAGTCAATGATGTACCTTTTACTAATCAAAATCATGGGGCATGGCTGCCAGGAAAGTGGATTAAATCTTAAGCTTTATTAAAAGTATTGTCTAAACCACTGTTTTCCAAACTTGTTCTAAATAGCAAATCCCTTCTCCTAATGTTTATGCAGAATTTATATGAGATATATTTAAGTGTGCCCTGAAGTACATCCAAGAAATTCCTAGAGCTCTGAGGAAGAGCTTGATAACTCCTGACCTAAACCAGAGAGCAAATTCTGTTCTGTTTCGTAGATCAAACTATTTGTAGTAAGATCAGTTCTGGTGACCACACTTTGAGGCATCTTGACCCTGCAAAAGAATGAAATTATTTTAAAATGTATTCTGTGGGGGCGCCTAGTAGCTTAGTAGATCAAGCATCCAGCTCTTGGTTTTTGCTCAGGTCATGAGCTTGGGGTGCTGAGATTGAGACCTGTGTCAGTCTCCTTACTCAGTGCTTTCCCTCTGCCCCTCCCCCAATTTGTGCTCTCTCTCTCAAGTAAATCTTTAAAAAAAGAAATAAAGAAAATGTATCATGTAAAAAACCAGCAAGGGAGATATCTTCTTGAAAAAACAAAAACAAAAACAAAACAAAACAAAAAAACAAAAAACACCCCATGTTTTCAAAACATCTGGAAATATCTGGAGAAGAGACCAAAACTTATTCCATGTTATCTCCAGAAGGTAGAATCGAGGAAAAAGAGCTAGAAAGTGTATGATTAGTTTCCCAGAGCTGCTGTAGCAAAATACCACAAACTGAATGGCTTAAAACAACAGACATTTATTCTCTCACAGTTCTGGAGCACGAAGTCCAAGATCAGGTATCAGCAGGATCATGCTCTCCAGAGGCTCCAGGGACGAATCCTTCCTTGCCTCCTTCAGCTCCTGGAGGTTCCCGACAATCCCTGTTGTTCCTTGGCTTATAGGTGCATTATAGCATTGTTACGTGGCATTCTCCCCTCAAAGTGCCTGCGTCTCTGTGTCTTCTCCAATTTGCAGGACATCACTCATATTGAAATTAGGGTCCTCCCTCCTCCAGGATGACCTCACCTTACCTAATCACATCTTCGATGATTCCATTCCCAAATATGGTCACATTTGGAGATACTGGGAGTTAGGACTTCAGCATTATCTTTTAAGGGGACACTCTTTAATCGAGGTCAGATAGTATATAAGGATACTTCAGTCTGAAAGAAATAACTTTCTAATAAGATTTATTCAAAAGTGCAGTAATTTTCTGAGTTAATTCCCATCAGTGAGCGTAGTCAGGGGTGATCACTTCAAAGATGTTAAGAAATAACTAATTCATTGGTTAGGTTATTAGCCTAGAAAATATTAAATTCCTTTTTAGCTGTACGTCAACAGGCAATAAACTCATGACCTAAGTAAAATTACATCACTGTTTCATTAGCATTGCAACTTCAGCTTACATCTCTACTCACTGACTATATAAGCTACTGTACTTGGTGCTATGAGGAAGTACAAACACATCTCCTCCCCCAGATCTTCCCCTCACCTTGTGTTTTGGTGAAAGTCATCAGCCTCCTCTCAGTTGTCCAAGCCAGAAATACGGGGTTCGTGTTAAGTATAAGCATACTGACTTAGAGCCTGGATTCTGGAGTCAGTCAGATTCAGACTTCAATTCCTGCTCCATCACTTCTAAGCTGTCATCTTGGGCAAATTGATGATGGTTGAGTTGTCCATTTTCTTATACTTGACTTCAGGCCATTGCCATCCTTTGTCTTTATTGCTTAAAACTTCCTAATTCTAACTGAGGTATAACACTCAGTAAACTACTAATGCTTAAGTGTGAAATTTAATGAGTTTTGACATACATATACACCTGTGAAACCAAGATAATCAAGTATCTATCACCTCCAAATGGTTTTCCCCACCACCCCACATCTCCAGGCAAACACTTCTTTGATTTTTGTCACTATACGTAAATTTGCATTTTCTAGAATTAAAAAAAAAAAAAAACCAGTATACTTTTTGTGTGGGCATTTTCACTCAGCATAATATAAATTTATCAATGTTCTATCCCTTTTTTATTGCTGAGTAGTATTCTGATGTATGGATATCCCACTTTGGCTACCCATTCACCTACTGATGGTCATTTGGAATGTTTCCAGTTTGGATATTTTGCGAACTTGATACAAACCCTTCTGTACAAGTCTTTGTGTGGAGTGAAATGGCTGATCTGTACAGTAGGTATATGTTTAATGTGGGGCTCGAACTTATGATGCTGAGATCAAGACCTGAGCTTAGATCAAGAGTCAGAAACTTAAGTGACTGAGGCACCTAGGGGCCCCTATGTTTAACTTTTTAAAAAGCTACCAGATAGTTTTTCAAAGTGGTTATACAATTTCACATTGCCATCACTAGTATAGAAAACTTCCCATTACTCCACATCCTTGCCAAAACTTGGTAAGTTCAGTGTAGCAAGTGTGCAGTGGTTATCTTGTACTTTTAATCTGTAGTCCCCTAATAACAAATGATACTCAGCAGCTTTTCATCTATTTACTTGCCACCTCTGTATTTCCTTCAGGTTAGTTCAAGTAAAAAAAATTCACAAACAGTTTAAAATTGGGTTGTTTGCTTCATGTTATTATATCCTAAGAGTTTTTTAAAAATCTAAATACAAGTCTGGGGCGCCTGGGTGTCCCAGTGGGTTAAGCCACTGCCTTCGGCTCAGGTCATGGTCTGAGGGTCCTGGGATCAAGCCCCATGCCAACCAGAGAGCCTGCTTCCCCCTCTGTCTCTGCCTGCCTCTCTGCCTACTTGTGATCTCTGTCAAATAAATAAATAAAATCTTTAAAAATATAATCTAAATACAAGCCTTTATCATATATGTATTTTGCAAATACACTGTTTTGCTGTTTCAATTTGTCCTCTGAAAACCTAAATTTTAAATCTTGTTGAGTCCAATTTATCAATCGGTTTTAGTAATTTGGTTCATGGCTAAGAAATCTTTGCCAAATCCAAGATCTCAAAGCTTCTGTCTACCTGAAGAAGTTTCACAGTTTTACTCTTTGAATGTATGATTCATTTTGGGCTAAGTTTTGTATAGAAGATTTTTATTTTTATTTTTTTGCAAATAGCTTTTCAAATGTTCTAGTACCATTTGTTGAATAGACTATTCTCCCCCCCCACAAGGAACTTGTTAAAAACCAATTTCTAGACTCTCCTTTCTGCTCCACTGATATGTCTATCTTTGTGCCAATACTTGATAATAAATTCAAGTCATCCTCATCATTTGTCTGGTACTGATAATGGTCTCTTATTTTTAACTGTCCAGTTTTCTGATCCTTCAAGTTCACTCTCCAGGACTACAGTCCCTGTCAACTATGAGATAAAATCAAAACTCCAGGGACATCAGTCCCTGTCAACTATGAGATAAAATCAAAACTCCATTAATTTGGTCTTTCAAATTCTAGCTCTAGTTTCATCTTCCATTTTATTTTTACCATTCCCTCATCCAAATGCAATGCTCCAAACACTGCTCTCTCTCACCCTGGGTACTTCCTGTGCATCTTATCTCAGATGCCCTCATTTTCATTCTCCCACCTTTGCCTAGCAAATGCCCACCACTTCCCCTGGGAATTCTCACCTGAACTTAAGACAGCGTTGACTGTCCTCACCTTGATGTTCATTCAACACTCTGATTAGCCTATCACACCAACTGGCACACCATTTTAATTAACCATTTGTCTTCCCTACCAGATCATAAGCTCCTTGAGATACAGCAGGCACTCAATATTTGTTTTAAAGATGAACAAGACGGGGCACCTGGGTGGCTCAGTGGGTTAAAGCCTCTGCCTTCAGCTCAGGTCATGATCCCAGGGTCCTGGGATCCAGCCCCGCATCGGGCTCTCTAAGCGGGGAGCCTGCTTCCCCCTCTCTTTGCCTGCCTCTCTGCCTACTTGTGATCTCTGTCAAATAAATAAATAAAATCTTAAAAAAAAAAAAAAAAGATGAACAAGACAGTTCCTTATTCTTTAAAAGTTCCCAACAGGATATGGTATGCAGAGCAGTAAACTGTTATCAGATCCTGTCACTCCCCTCCACCCCCATACCTCCAATGCTTTCTAGGTCTATTGTTCCATAATGTCGTTTCCTAGAAGGGATAACCCTGATCCCAGCGTCCTGGGACAGAGCCATGCATCCGCATCTGGCTCTTTGCTCAGCAGGAGCCTGCTTCTCCCTCTCCCTCTGCCTGCTGCTTTCCCTACTTTTGCTCTGTCAAGTATAGTACGTGGAGGAAGCTATTCTCTTCCTAGGTCTTCAAACTTTCATCTACTCCTTGCCTCCTTCTGAGGACACTGCCAAAGACGTCACCTCAATCCAAGTTCAAAATCTGACATTCCCTGAACCATTCCAAGATGAACATCTCAACAGGATTGTTTCCTCAGGTGACCTTTACTCTGGGGATGGAACTCTGCTGGTTTCTGGGTTTAAACTAGTTCTGATGGGTGGGATGTTGGTACAGTGGCTCAGATTCCTGGTTTTATTTTCTGGGCAACATTCCCTGCCATACTGCTGACACAGTGGCTCAGCTTTATTATCTCCTAGAATTGATAAATGAATGTCCTAAGGATGAAAGGAACGGAGTACTAGAGCCTCCAAGACCAATTTCTAACTTACCCTCACTCACAAAGCCCTACACATCATTTGGCCTTTGGCTGCTGCTCCCCCACTGGCTTACTCTGAACCAGCCACAACATCAACTAGGTCGGCATTCATACATGCATATCCTGTCCCAGGGCTTCTGTACTTGGGATCATTGGACTTGCCAAGAACCCAACCACAAGGTTTATAATTTTCAAGTCATTACAGTTCTTCTTGCAGTCAACTCCTTTCTGTGATTACCAAAAACTGCTATTTGCTCTACTTTGTAGTGCTCATCACTTTTGATGCTGCATTATTTTTCTTTCTTATCCTGCCTATAACATAGGCCCTTTGAAGAGAATGTGCTTTCTTTTATCTGTCATCATTCTTAGCATAAAAGTACTAAGTATTTGCTCAATGCCTGTTTTTAACCTTAGTATTAGGTTTACCTTTATAATCTCTGGTCTCCACAAATCTAACTTAAACCAATTATATTCTTCATTTATAAATAATTCAAGGTAATTGATTTTCCTCAGGTACAACAAAATATATGAAAACGTTTTTTAATAAAAAATCAAACCAGTTAAGAATGGTTAATGATTTACTTCAAAGTAGTTATTTTCAAACTCTCTGGGGTAGTAAGGATAGGGTATTCTGCTTTGACACTTCACACAGATGGTGGTTTAGATGTATGTTTCAAAACTGCTAGCACCTGAGTAAGTTTCTTTGGAAAAGTTAGTATAAAAATACAAGTACAATCAAATTAATTTAACAAACATTTATTAAAAGCTTATAGGATAGGTACTGTGTACTACATGCTGCGGACACAAGCACCATTGAGACATTGTCCCTTTTGTTAAAGAATCCAGGATAGAAAACTGGTAAGGAGTGGGAAGGGAAGAAGGACAAAAATACCCTGTAACTACATTTGAACTAGACTTTTCAGGTAGAAAAAGAGATGATGAACATTCTAGGAACATGGAAGAACATTAGCCAAGTACAGGTAGTCTTGTTTTGCCATTACTTATATGGAACAAGGTGTGTGGATGGCTGAAGAGCAGCCTGGGAACACCAGGATAATGGCAATGGCATTGGAGGGAAGTGAGAAATTTTAGATATATATTTTTTAAAGACAGGCTCAATAGAGATTAATGATGGAAAAGTGTCAGATAGGACTAGTGTTAATTCTTCATCTGGATAACTAGGCTGGATAGAAATGCCATCGTGACAGGAAAGCAAATAGAAATGTGTTTTTGGGGGTGTGGGAGGGGGACATAAAAAACTTTAATATTAAGTTGGATACCTTTTCTGCAGGATATAGCCATCCTTATTAGGATCTTGCCTGATGAGTTTAAGCATAAACTTAAACTTGAAGGCCAAGTACCTATGAGAAGATAATTTCTACCTTGGTTTCTTACTTCTTCATTATTAAAACATTTCCATACTCCACTGAATTAGAGCACACAGGTCTCCCACTTATATATTTTGCCTTAAGCAAACATTAAAAAGAAATCTCATAAGCAATTTAGAATATTTATTGACAGGAATTCCCAGCAGGACAGATACAGAACCACTGTGGCCTTGGCCCATATTACCCAAGCACAGAAAACGCTTAGTTGCAGCACTGGACTTCAATTCAGTTCATGTTTAATTCTGCCATATGTTAGAGTGAAAAGTACTAAGGAATATAGGGATTTCAACAGTATCACTTATCCACAATGGCTTAAACCTTCTATGAGAGGTAGAAATTCTTTTAAGGATTATAATAAAGGGAGAGAGTGTCCCCAAAGTCCAAGTACAAAGGAAGCTGGACCTTACATTTATCTAACCAGCTACTCATCTAATGTTGAGGGCTGCAGAACGAGCATGCTGAGATAAGGCAGTTTTATGATAGCACAGCTGCCCCAGTGAGGAGTAAGGTGCTCCTGGGCATGCACATGCCATGTGAATAGAAAACTTAGAAATCAGCGGAGAATATTAAATTTCTTCTTGCTATGAATAACAGGGATGCAGAAAGATATCCCTTCTTCTGCTTATCTCCTTTTCTCTTCTCATAGCTTCCGGAGTCACTCATCTAAGTAAGTTATTTGATCTGTGTGGATATTCAGGAAAGCATCCCAAAGTTCTCTACAGTATATCCTTAGGAACCATACAACTTAAAGCTCAGCAACATCAGACTCATGGTAACTCTAAGCAAGTGCCTGAGTCTCAATTTCCACCTTTTCTGAAAACACCCCACCTTTTACTCAGGATTTCATTCATTAAAGCATGAAGAACCACTAAAATACACTAGGCTACACTACTAAGTAAACATTATCTGTTAAATATATAAGTGCTTTAGTGACTATCTTCATTTTGTTGCACTTATCTTTGGAAATGGGCATTTTACTGTTTCCACAATCCTTTGTAGATCACAGTCCTTTGTAAAGAGAAACTAGTACATAAGTAAATTTTTACATTATAAACTACAAAGAGATTTATATCTATTCAATTTAATATTCAAGTCTACATAAAATAAATCAATGACAACTGCTTTATTATTAAAAGTTACTGAATTCCATAAAGCACACAATGTAATTTATATTCAACTAACAAAAGTTTGATACATGTATTTAAAAATATATAATATATAGATTTGTCTTAACATTGATATTCTATTCAAAAAGCAGTAGCTTTACATATTTTACAACTTGAATTATAAAATATATATACATCCACCCTATTCAAACCCTCAAGCATGAGCTTCCATTCCTATTAATAAAATGCACAATCTGTATTTCTGAATATTGAGAGAAAAATGGTACCAACTAAAAACAACAAACCCATTTTAACTTGAACATCGACTTAATTCTTGGCTATAGATAACTGATATAATAATCTTTTCAAATAATTATTTTACCCCGAGCCTGATAATCAGTTATTTATAGAAATAATCTGTGGTTAACTATGAAGAGACTTGCATTTATTTTCACGGTTTCTATCAACCACATTCCTTACTCGACTTGTTTCCGCTTTAAAATTAGAGAGGTGGGATTATGCAATCTTTCCATTAACTGCTAAATTTGACAAGTGATGTCACAACTAATAAGCCAAAGCCCAGAACCATGCTTTGCCTTTGAGAAAGCAGCTTAGAATGACTGCAGAAGCAAACTTTTCACAAAACCCTGACAATGTATGCATCAAGAAACTGTTCTCTTTTTCACTGTCAACTGCACTCAACTTGCTCAATTAGTTCTTGACGCATGTTTAAAATATACCAGCTTCTATTCAGGCATTCCTTCCACATATTCAAAATGTCTTCAGATATTACAATGTTTTATAAAAAATTTGTCATAAAAAAAGACATTCATGTAACCATTCTGGAGATTCATCCTTAAATGTAAGTCCCAATAACATTTGAGAATTAAAACCCAATAAACACCTCAGTTACAGGACCATAGTCAGGAGCAGAACTTCAACTTTAAGGATAAAGGTCTAAGTCTGAAGTACATGTTTAGACTCTATAGGCCTCTAATGATAATGATGCATACAAGCCTGTCTTTAATACACAGTTTATGCTGAGAAAACAAAAGTCTCCCACAAATTATTAAAAAAATAAGTTCCAAATCTCAAAATGGCTTAGAAACTTAAATGGAACCAAACAAATAATTTAATTCATTTGGGCAATAATTAGGCTTTGGGAGAGTCACCATCCAAAAAGTAAACCAAACTCCCTCAATATTAGTATTTAGGAACTAAATTACTAGTTAACAGCTCATTTATTAAGCAATTATTCAACAAATTCAGCCACATACTGATGAACTGAAATAAGGTATCAGAAACTCTATGTATTTTATTTGTAGGAAGGAATCTTTTTAAAGAAAAAATTCTCATGTAATTTCACTAATCTTCCTTCTTTGGATTCCCTAACCTCAAGAAAAGGAAAGGGGAAGAAAGGAAGGAAGGCAGGAAGGGAGGTAAGGAAGGAGAGAGGAAAACAGGGAAACTGCTGAAGACTGACATATTGGACATCTCTGAAGAGAAAGGAAGAAAGAAAAATGAAAGAGATAAAAACAAACAAAAGACTGCAAAGAGGATTAGGGCCAAGGGGTGCAGACTAAGAGACACCTTCACAGATCTTAATCATGCAAAGGCACTAGCATAACACAGAATCATGCAGTAGCTGATTTTGTAACAGTGAATCCGCAGAAAAGATATGGGAAAGCCTCAGTTCTTTTTGAAAACCAATTTATATACACTTAATAAACCCTAAGCATTCAGCTAAAATATGTACAAAAAACTAAATAAAAGTGAGATTGAGAAATATAAGCAGCAGTAACCATAAAGGCTTAGAACTAGTGACACTGAATTCTTTATTTAAAAAACTTCTGAACACACAGTACCTCCTCTTCTCATCTATTTTTAGGAAGAAGCTTTAACAAGTTTTAAATATCTCAATTCTCAAAAACAATAGGCTTTTTAAAAAATAAGACTTGATTACCAGAAACAAGTAATATGTGGTTACATACCATTTGCACATCACTACTCATTTCCATTATTTGTCAATTCATCTTTGATGCAATCTGAAAATAATTAAGCAGTCACTAGATACCTGTTTTAGAATCTGAAGAAATTATTATTTGCCACAGGAATCTAATGATATATATTTGCATATATTTAAAATTTCAGAAGGGAAAAATTAATAAAACTATCCTAGTTACTTTATACCAAATATTTATATACCTAGTCAAAACAATAAGGATTAAGATCTTTCTCCAGATGAACTGTATATAAAAGCTAATTTTTAGCATTTTGTTTTGGGGATTAAAAAAAGCTTTATTTCCCTGCTAGCTAAAAGGAGGAATTCATCCACTACAAGTTAAGTCCTTTAGAGGTGAATATTAAATTCCTTAAGAGAACAGCCATAAAATTTATTTTAAAAAATTTATCTTAAAAAAACTGAAAACCATTTCTTTCTTTAAAATCTATGGCATTAATACCTACTTCACATAATATATTTTTTTGAAAGGGCACCAAGTTCATGATCTAAGCATGCAAAATAAGGAAATGAATGTATCACTGTCTTAATAGAATTTGGCAAACCAGAAGAATGGCCTTAAAATAAATAAATAAATAAATAAATAGAGAGTACATATTGTCTAAATATGAAAGTATAATTCTGTAGGCCTATGCAGCAGATAGTGCCCCATGGAGCAAGGAAAGAGGGAAGTAGCATAATCCTATGTACATTTTCTTGGTATTCTGGTTGTTGTTCAACAACACATTACAGAGAAATATTCTTTTTATTATTACAAAGCCATTAAATGCCCTCTCTAGAGCAATGACTCAGGTAAACGTCTTATGTCTTTTAATAATGTAACTTACATTTAAAATTAACTTAATTAAATCTAAGTGCAAAGGAGTTTCCAATAATTCCTAAGTTCAAGGGAGTACTGCAATGAATAAGGTGTTATCTTATTGCAAATTCTGAATGGTTGGTATTCCTATATTTTAGGGTATTTCATCTTAACTTCTCTTTAAACCATAAAATGTACTGAAATTATTTGGTTTCCTTTACTTTCCTCTACTTTGTTTTATTTTATGGTATATCTATGTAGAGAAAGAGGTATGTTAAAATACTGCTTCTTTTATTTTAAAAAACTCAATTGAGGCTATATAAGACCTATTAATCTACAGGACAGCACTGTTAATCTTTGACCTGGTATATTAATTCCTTTGGTGACTAAATGTCACAGGTCATTTCTTTATAAAAGAATTTTAGTAAGTGGACCAGCAATACGGAGAAAGATCCCCCCCACCCCACCCCTGAAAATGATCAAGTCAATCAGTAGTTTGGAGCAGTTGTGTAAAATATGAAAAATATATAATTTGCCACTGCAGATTTCATATTAAAAAGCAGTTAAAAATTAAGAGTAGCTCAAAGCATTCCAAAAAACATTTTCTGTCTTAGTTAAACAGGCCAAATGATAAGACTGATAGGACTATTATGAGAACTTATGTTTATCTAGTCAAGAAAGAACAAAAAATGTGTTTAATTTTAAAAAGTGGTAGTTGCTAACTATAGTATAAACAGTATCCACAATTTGGTGGCTGGCCATAGTTTTAATTTTTTTTTTTTTCAAGTTATTTCTACAGCAGACATATTTTTGAAGTCTACCCACCCCTGAGTTCAGCAATTATACTTTTAGAGTGTAAAATTATATGCCCTTAATTAACAACATGTACAAAGCTACAAAATGTCATCTATACAGAGATTAAAAACAATTTTGAAAATATTCTTTGCCAATTATTGATTGGATGTTTTGCTGGGGTACATACTTCAAACCTTTCAGCCAAGTGGCCTTTATTTTTAAGCCCAAATTGATTCATATATTTATTCACTGCAGGATATGTCAAAAAGAGTGCAACAACAGGCATTAGTAAAAATAACATTGTAGTAGAAACAGATTTTTGCATATGTGAAAAGGTAATTTATAAAATACATAATTGCTTTTTAAAAAGAGAACCTAGTTGCAATATCATTAACTTACATGGTACTGAGAATTGGACGTTTCAACAATTTTTTTTCTATAGAAAAATTTTATCTAGCTGTAAGCAAAGTCTTTTCAACAACAAGAAAACAAAATAAAACAAATCCCTCCAGGAAAAACTGTACGGTTATGTGAGACAAATAAGCAAACATACCATTCTAGAGTGTACTTTTGCCTAAATTTTAAAATAAAAATGTCCACACTCTTTTGTTAAAACATTAAGCCTCTGTCAAAAATGTATTTCTTATTTTAGGGTACAGGATTAAAGGACAAAATGATACTTACAAGTAAAGAAAAAATTACAAGAAAAAACTTGACAAAAGCTTTTCAATTGAAGTACTATAACATTCAAACTTGACTTAAAACGTAACAAAAGAAACAAAATTGCAAATGAAAACTCTTTACGGATTTTTCAAACATAAATAAATGAAATAGTGTTTAGGCAGTAGGGCTCATGCTGATGGCTAGCAGGAAGTAACAGAGTGTAATCTACTTGGAAAAATCGTTACTGTACAAACAAGCCCCCAATTAAGGACTGCAGCAGTTTCATCCTCACTGCCATTGTTCTTACTTCCAAGATCAAGCCTTGATTCAACCGTTCATACCCTAGATTTACTCATACCTTTACTCCAGAGATTGAGGAACTATATACAACAAATGAATTTATTTTCACCATAGGGATAAACAATATTGTACCTCTCTGCCAATGTTACTTGAAAACCTTCCATGTCAAAACAATTTGACAGCAGATATAAACAATTCAATAAATACGCAATGATCTTTCATTACAGTCCTTTAAAGATGCATGTTAATTCATGCTGTTAAACCTTAGGATCACAGTGCATAGAATCCAAATATAAACAGTTGGGGTGACTTTCAAAGTAATGTTGGATCCCTCACTTTATTTATAATCCCATTATAACCAGTAAGTTCATTTCATAGGCCCTATCATGCATTAATTATTGGGTGGCAGGAGTTAATGAAAATTTTTCCTGTTTAACGTCCATTGCCGGCAATGAACGTCCCAAAACCGCCAAGGAAGTCATTGTTATTGCACAATACATGAGGACCTGGAACTTTTCCAAAAGCTTAAAAAAATAAAAATAAAAAATGGAATTATATTGACATTTCCTGACACCTGCATTAATACTGTATGACTAATAAAAGCATGTCAGTTGCCTGGACTGAACCAGCGATCAACATGCGCCCAGAATGCACACAAGTAAAAATGCAGTAAAAGGAAGTAGTCTTCATTGCCTATAGGTCACTTCCAGTCAAAGGTTAAAGTTCAAAGACTGAATGATCAAAGTGCTCATTTTCTCAGTAGGACTATCTTCTGCTAGGAGGATGATAACAGTGGCATCAACAAGTATCATCTTTAAGAAAAGGAGAGAAAAAGACAATTAAAAAAGTCAAGCATGCATAAGTAAAATCCATACATGTTAGTCTAACGGAAATAATTTCAAGAAGAACATGGTTTACATGTCTGACTTGCCTCCCCCAATCTTTACAAATAAAAAGTCCCATTTGTGTTCAATTATATAGTAACAAACAAATCAAGTTCCATTCTTTCACAGAAATAGCAGTTCACACAAGTCTTAAATGATGCACCAGTATGTTAGTTCTATTTAAAATAATAAATTGATTATGTTAGCACATATTAAGGATTTATCAGTCGTAAAGAGCTCTTTTATGGGCAACAATTTTAAGTTGTAATGAGATACGAAGTAAACTCCTGACCAACAATGTCATAGTATTTAACACAGGATAATGCATGTTTTGTCTTTATAAAGGAAATAACTTCACAAATGAGGTATAATTACCAAATTAATTAATACATTGTTAATGTTTATTTTTAAGTGTATTTTCTAAAGATAAATTAGTAACATTTTTAGCAAATACAGATACATATACAAACGAGGCCGTTAAAAAAAACACCTCACAGATTTAGTAATGCCTTCTGGTAACCTCAACACATTATGTAAGATTGTGGAGTTCCTAACTTATTTTACAAAATTATTTCACAAGACATATCTGAAGGATTTATTTTGAGGACTGGTTACTCTTCAGAAAGCAGCTTTAGAAAGAAGACAGACTAATGGCAACTACCCAAGAGTTGCGAAAGCTCTCAAGGAGAGTGTTGCTGAAAAACTGGCCAAAATATTTTACAAACTATTCCACCTTAGGATCGATACACTGTTAATAAAAAAATGCCCATCTCCAATGACTCAATGAGAACTAAAAACCAGTAAATCTGATTTCTATGGTGGCAAACTCACAGAATAACTCATAGAATATATAGTAACAAATCAAGTTCCATTCTTTCACAGAAATAGCAGTTCACACAAGTCTTATATGATGCATATTTTAATATTAATTTAATATCTATATTTTAATGCCAATCTAAAAGGCGAAATATACTAGATTTTTAAAATACATCATCAGAAATCTTTAAAGAAAATATCTTTAAGAAGAAAATAAGCGGATAGCCTATAGCTTCTAAGTGTCACATCAAAGTATCTGTTTCTTAAATTACTATGGAACTTGGAATAACAAGGAGATATGGATGCCATGGATGCAGAACAAACTTAAGAATGTAAAGAGGGTCCTTAAAACATCACTCTTCCAACGGAGTAATTTATAACTCCAGGGTCCTTGGAAAAAAATAATAAAACTAATCACACAGACCTCTAAGCTAAGAGATGGCACTAAATTCTACCTAATAAGTCAAACCTTAAGTATTCTACCACATGACAATGTATACAGTAAGAAAAGTGAGACAAAATTCAACCTGAACATCATGTACCTAATTAATCACCAATAATAAGATTTTATCTCCAAAAGGTATATCATCTTTGATAGACTACAACATAAATGTATTTCCATCAGGTTGTCCACTCTGAAGTACTCCAGTATAAGTGCTGTAAAATGTGCTACAATCCACCAAAATGATTAAGAAATCCATACAAAGCTATTCTCCCTAGCCCAATCCCTACCTTGGATTAGATGTTTAAAAAAAAAAAAAAAAAAAAAAATAGGGCTAATATTCCCTGCCTTGAATACTCTATCTTTAGAGAAATAAACTTATTAAGTAAGTTTTGAAAATAGAGTTCTATTATCTCTGATAGTTGGACCCACAGGGACACAATGACTTAAACATTACAAATCTGTCACAGCTCTAAGTAATCAAAGAATCTACAAGCAAATACTTAAGTATGGAGACAAGTATGAGCTAAAGCCATGGCTAACTTTTCCCCAAATAAATAGGCCATCACTAAGAAGTAAAAAATCCATTTGTTACCAAAAGGAATACTGTTTCCTAGCTAGATGAAAAAACATTATTGAATCTAAGATGGTTTACAAAAAAAAAAAGTTGTTAGAGCAAACCCATCGTGGATCAAGATAAATATAAGTCTGTAAAATATGATCAAAGAACTCAATATTTCTAGCCTCTTGACTAAGTATTTGTAGCAAGATGAAGGCCTGAAAAAAAAAATCTCAGGTTAACCACTTAAATTTTTTTCTGGAACTGTAGAAGCCCTTATTAAAGGTATACCCTCAAATATAATATACAAGTAATCAGTTCCAAAGAGATGACATCTACCATGGCTAACTTCACTGACTTTTAGGAAATATGAGTGAGAGAGAACTACATTAGAAGAAGGTCAATAGTTTACCCCAGAGCATAAAAACTATCACATTTTAATGGACTTCACAACCATCACATTATATTGGAGACTACTTCCCTGGATATTCCCAAAGACTAAAGACTAGAAGAAAAGGAACACAGTAATAAGTCAGTAGATATGAAGTAGGATTTCACTTCCAAGACAAAACTAAATCTTTGGAGCACCTGGGTGGTTCGGTTGGTTAAGCGACTACCTTAGGTTCAGGTCACGATCCTGGAGTCCTGGGATCAAGCACCGCATAGGGCTCCCTGCTCAGCGGGGAGTCTGCTTCTACCTTTGCCCTTCCCTCCTCTCGTGCTCTCTCTCTCATTCTCTCTTTCAAATAAATATTTTTTTCAATGAATTTTTAAAAAGATTTTATTTATTTGTCAGAGAGAGACAAAGAGTGAGTGAGCACAAGCAGGGAGAGCAGCAGGCTGAGGAAGAAGCAGGGTCCCCACTGAGCTGGGAGCCTACCCAATGTGGGACTCGATCCTAGGACTCAGGGATCATGACCTGAGCCAAAAGCAGGCACTTAACCTGAGTTAACTCAGTCAGTTAACTGAGCCACCCAGGCATCCCATAAATAAAATCTTAAAAACAAAACAAAACTAAACTAAATCTTTTTTTTTTTTTAAAGATTTTATTTATTTATTTGTCAGAGAGAGTGAGCACAGGCAGAGAGAGTGGCAGGCAGAGGCAGAGGGAGAAGCAGGCTCCCCGCTGAGCAAGGAGCCCGATGTGGGACTCGACCCCAGGACGCTGGGATCATGACCTGAGCCAAAGGCAGCCGCTCAACCAACTGAGCCACCCAGGCGTCCCTAAACTAAATCTTTACATATAGGTTTGTATCTCAACAGTTTAGGAATTAAAGGTTTTTTTGTTTGTTTGTTTGTTTTTATGAATCAACTAAGAAAGATTCCATAGAAGACAACAGAATTGTTATCCAGCAAGAAATAAAAGGAAAAAAACTGTTAGACTGAGTAAAATCTGGACTTAGGAATTCAGAAAGTGATTCTCTAATCCTAAAAGGTACTGCAAATTAAGAAAAAGTTCCCAAATAACATAGGTAATTCTATGGACAGCTATAAGGCAGGAAGAAATTTTGTTAATACTAGTCTGAGATGACTGTGTTCGTATCACCTTATAATCCTTAGAATTCTACAGTAAATGTTCCAGCTGAATGGAACCAGAATAGTCTACAGTTTTGTAAAACAAGAAGATATTCTCTACTCCTCCCCAAATTTATAAACTTAACAGTTTATTGGACGTAACAGCTAAATATCATGCCAATCTATTTCCTGTAAGCCTAGTCTTCTGAAGCCAATACTCAATTACAGTCTTAAGCTGTACTGCTCAATTCTGTATCACGTTAAGGAAAATGCTTCAGGAACCAGATCAGTACTGCCATCTGTGGAAAGCAATCACTTATGAAACTTATTTGTGTATGTTTAATCTGGATGCTAGGAAACAGATGGATCGTATTATTAATGAATTCTATTATCTATCTTATTGAAATATTTTTATGGTCCCATAAAAAGATACTTTTTATCTTTTTCAAGCACAATTATGTCTATTGTATGATTTTAAACTTTAACGCTCATTCATTCATTTGTGTACTAAACTGTATACATTTGTTTTCTATGGACCATTCTAGCCCTGAATTATAGGTCAATTCCTCAGCCCCTTTGTATGCTTAAATGAGTTGTCTATTCAAATACCTATTTTGGTTAGTTCCCTTTGTTAATTTTTAAATTTTTAACCCTATTGTGTTTAATTGATTTTTCAAAGCATATGGGCCTCTGGCTAAATTTACAACACAGAATATTTGCTTCCAAGGCAGATATTAACCCTTTAGTGAATAGAAACTGTAAAAGTAATAAAATTCTGGAGAACAGGTTGATAGCAAACTTCAAGTAAGTAACAATAAGGAGTATGCATTCACATATCAATAACTTTTTACACTTTAATAGGAGCTAGAGAAGTAGTTCAAAAGAAATGCAAACAGGGGCGCCTGGGTGGCTCAGTGGGTTAGGCCTCTGCCTTGGGCTCGGGTCATGGCCTTGGGGTCCTGGGATCAAGCCCTGTGTCAGGCTCTCTGCTCAGCAGGGAGACTGCTTCCTACCTCCCTCTGCCTGCCTCTCTGCCTGCTTGTATCTCTCTCCCCATCAAACAGATTAATAAAATCTTAAAAAAAAAAAAAAAGAAAAAGAAATGCAAACAGAAATGCCTATGGTATGATACCACAAGTAACAGTAGGGTAGCAGTTGACTGGCCTACATTTTCAAGATATACCAACAATGTGGAAGATAATTTAAGTTGAAAGAGACTTTTTTCCCAAGAACTTAACACTGGTTATCTGGCAGCTCAATTTTGGTGTATCAGTGGAATCCTACTCTTCTATAACCAGACATCTACTGAATTGCCAAATTACTGTTTTTCATTAATAGTGCATCCATCCTGCATCCAGGAAGCCCTCTCTGAAGCACACAGATATTACGAATCTAAACCCAAACCTCTCTTGCCTCTTTGATTACAAATACTGACAAACACTCTGACCCACGTTGACCCAAGTAAGTTGGTTAGCACCACACAGGACTATGGAGCTTGTACCTGAGGGCTACAATTCTGCTTGGCTTCTAAAAACTGAAATGTTAAGTGTTTCAGTGAGTTCATCTAATTCCAAGCAAGACTTTGCTCAGTCTCTGATCTTTTTATTTAGGTCTGCAGGTCACATCAGGACTCTGATTTGACCTTATAATCCTTTCAGAATTAGATGATGCTAAGAAATAACAAGAGTCCATATTTCTTGATAATTTGTTGTTGTGAGGAGAATATGATTAATCCATGAAGATCCTTTTGGAACTAAAGCAGCTAAACAGAAAAACATAAGCTGACATCTGGAAAGATCAAAAACAGAGCAGACACTTTTTGCTTTATGAGTTAGCATGCCTTATAAGATTTTCCAATTTCAAATATAAGGCCAACGTGAGCTATTTTTCACATTTTCTAACTCACTGTGAAATGTATAAAGGCAAAGATAATATATGCTACACAGCTGAAACGCTTTAATTTTTTAAAGGTGGAGGAAAAGTTCAAGGAAGATTGTCTACACCCAGTCCCCTTTATGAAAGAGCAGTTGCTCTATCATGTCAAAGTATAACTAGTATTACCTGCGCTTGATTTCATATGAGGGTCACTCCTAGAGCAAAACTGTTGACTTAAAGGGGGATTCTGGGAGAGGAATGATTTAGATATGCAGGGTTCAAGCAGGAGTAGAAAACACATTGAGATATGAATAATCACTAAGTCAATACACTGGGATGTTTTAAACAGAATTATCTGTAAATGAAAATAATTTATCTGTACCTGGGACTGAGACCTGAACTAGAATAATCATAATTTAATTGAAATAGAATTCAGTGCTTTTAAGATGGCTAATTTGTATTTGGGGGGAGAGGGGAGGGAGACACTTTTAATCTGTTTATTGAATAAAATTAATTCTTACACAAACCCTGGACTATATACATTATGAGGCTAATTTGGGGGTGCCTAGGTGGCTCAGTTGGTTAAGCATTTGCCTTTGGCTCAGGTCATGATCCCAGGATCCTGGAGTTGAGCCCCATGTTTGGCTCCTTGCTCAGTGGGGAGTCTGCTTCTCCCTCCCTTTCTGTCTCTGCCCATCACTCTCTCTTTCCCTATCTCAAATAAATAAACAAAATCTTTTAAAAAAGGGGGGGGTTAATTTAGTTTGAAAAGCCTCTCTTAATATTTCTGGGCTAAGGTGGAAAATTTAATAGCTTAAACTATTAAAAGGCTTTTCTACTTTAGTCATGAAAGTATAAATTTCTTAGTTAATAGATAAAAACTACTATAAAAAACTTGTATGAAGTGTATTTTATTTTAAAGAATTTATTTTATATTTCTAGTTTCACTATGTGACCTTTCTCCATTTCTTATCAAAAGCACATAATGAAAAATTCTGGGAATAATCTTAGAGAAAGGACTTCTCATAAATCCTTTCAACTATATAAAGGAGCATTAGAGGGCCTGAAAGACTGTAATCTTTCTGAAATTTCCCTACCAGGGAGGAAGAAAAGGGGACAACACAGGAATGTACTATCTAACATTGGAGCAGGACAGAATGGTAAAGAAGGTTACACTTTCAAAATAAATGTTTTTTTTCTTTTTCTTTTTTCTTTCTTTTTTTTTTTTTTTGAGAGAGAGAGAGAAAGAGAATGCATACAAGCAGGGGGGAGGGCAGAGGGAGAGGCAGGCTCCCTACTGAGCAGGAGCCGGGGGCGGGACTAGATCCCTGGACCCTGGGATGATGACCCGAGCTGAAGGCAGACACCTAACTACCAAGCCACCCAGATGTCCCAAATAAATGTATTTTTAAAATTCATTACTCCAAGACAATTTCAAGTTTATTTTTTTTAATTTAAAGATTTTTTAAAAATTTATTTGACAGACAGATCACAAGTAGGCAGAGAGGCAGGCAGAGAGAGACAGGAGGAGGAGGCAGGCTCCCTGCTGAGCAGAGAGCCCTATGCGGGACTCGATCCCAGGACCCTGAGATCATGACCTGAGCCGAAGGCAGAGGCTTTAATCACTGAGCCACCCAGGCGCCCTCCTCTCAAGTTTTATTAGAAAACTCCAGTGGTTTAAAAACACTATGGAAGGGCACCTGGGTGGCTCAGTGGGTTAAAGCCTCTGCCTTTGGCTCAGGTCATGATCTCAGGGTCCTAGAATCCAGCCCTGCTTCGGGCCCTCTGCTCAGTGGGGATCCTGCTTCCCTTCCCCTCTCTCTGCCTGCTTCTCTGCCTAGTTGTGATCTCTGTCAAATAAATAAATTAAATCTTTAAAAAAATAATAAAAATAAAAAAATAAAAACACTATGGAAAAGACAATGGGGGTTTTTCTATTATTAGTGAAGCTGGGTTGGAAATAGAGTAACTATATGATCTTTAGAACTTTGACACTTTAAAAAATGTTTGATTTAGTTGTGTTTGTCAATATTCTTGATCAACTGATCTTAACTTTTTATGAATCTGGGAACTTTCTATGCTAAGACCAAAGGGTCTGTGACATTCAATTTTTTTCCCCTTTCTTTCTCTTTTTTTCCAGAAGGGCTCCTCAGAAGGGCACAGAGAGGGGCGCCTGGGGGGCTCAGTGGGTTAAAGCCTCTGCCTTTGGCTCAGGTCATGATCCCAGGGTCCTGGGATCAAGCCCCACATCGGGCTCTCTGTGAAGCAGGGAGCCTGCTTCCCTTCCTCTCTCTCTGCCTGCCTGTCTACTTGTGATCTCTGTCTGTCAAAAAAAAAAAAAAAAAAGAAGGGCACAGAGAGAAGAGGCAGTTTGGTTTTGGGTCCTAAAAGGCAAGTAGATGAGAAAGAATGAGAAGCCAGCAATGTAAATTGAAGTAAAGGGCTGTAGGGTCTTGTTAAGTGTTTTAGTAGACCTTCAGTGCTCAGAAAGAATTAAGTCTGATTACTAATTTATTTTATATGGAAAGCTGTCCCTTTATACCTCAGGATCCCTGAAACAGTAGTTCTCAAGTGACAAGCTCCATCAGAATTATCTGGGGATTTCTTTTTTTTTTTTTTTTTAAAGATTTTATTTATTTATTTGACAGACGGAGATCACATGTAGGCAGAGAGGCAGGCAGAGAGAGAGAGAGAGAGAGAGAGGAGGAAGCAGGTTCTCCACTGAGCAGAGAGCCCGATGCGGGGCTCGATCCCAGGACCCTGAGATCATGACCTGAGCCGAAGGCAGAGGCTTTAACCCACTGAGCCACCCAGGTGCCCCTATCTGGGGATTTCTTAAAAACTAAAACAAAATCAGCATTCTAGGCACAGTAATAAAGTTTATTAGATTCTTTCAAAGAGAAAGTAATCAGGCAAGACTTTGGTGAAAAAGTTCCCAAGAGGGTGTGCGTAACGCAAGGACTGGTTGAGGCAGGAGGGTGTTTTTGTGTGTGCCTGTGCAGGATTCATTCCAGGAAAACAGCACATGGGGAATAAGAAATAAAGTATATCATAATGCTCCAGTGAACATTCCACTGTATAAAACACTTCTTGTTTTAAAGATGATTTTCTTAGGATGGATTTTCAGAAGTTTGGTAACTGAGACAAAAGCCTTGAATCTTAAAATTTAAGCTTGTTAAATATTGCTGAACTTGCTATACCAACAGCAAATATGAGAGTACTATTTTATTCTACCCTTTACTCTTTTCTGGCACGGCACTCATTTTACTCAACTCTGCAATTCAATAATAGTTTTAAAATACTAAATCTGTAATTACTTTACTGTGAACTTTTTGGTCTACGCTTTTAATTGTATGCATTATGTTAAGCAATTTTCATAAATGGTCTTTATTTTTAATAAGCTATAATTGTTTTTCACATTTTTAAACCTTATGCTGACTGTGCTTTGAGGTTTTCCTAAAAGGTTTTCTAGGGGTGCCTGGGTGGCTCAGTTGTTAAGTGTCACCCTTCAGCCTGGGTCCTAGGATGGAGCCACATGTCGGGCTTCCTGCTCAGCGGGAAGCCTGCTTCTCCCTTTCCCACTCCCCCTGCTTGTGTTCCCTCTCTTGCTGTCTCTGTCAAATAAATAAATAAAATCTTTAAAATAAATAAATAAATAAATGGTTTTCTTAAAGGTTTAAATTTTCATATAACTATTTAATTTCTGATTCCTTTTAACTTCAGAAATTCTTCCTTTATCTGAACTGATACTCAGCTTAAAAAAAAAAAAAATTTACGAACTGTGTAAATCTGGCGATGCACAGACCTGTACCCTGGGGATAAAAATACATTATATGTTTTTTTTTTTTTTTTTAAGATTTATTTATTTATTTATTTATTTGACAGGCAGAGATCACAAGTAGGCAGAGAGAGAGGGGAAGGGAAGCAGGCTCCCTGCTGAGCAGAGAGCCAGACGTGGGGCTCGATCCCAGGACCCTGGGATCATGATCTGAGCCGAAGGCAGAGGCTTTAACCCACTGAGCCACCCAGGTGCCCCAAAAATATATTATATGTTTATAAAAAATAAAAATTAAAAAAAATTCAATCCACAAGGAAGAGTTTACATGTGAAGTAAATTTAAATTTAAATATTTTTTAAATATTTAAAAATATTTTTATATTTATAAAAATATATATTATATTAAAATATATTTATATTATATATATGTTATATATTTATATATTTATTAAAAATAAATATTTTTAAAAATTTTTAAATATTTAAAAATTTAAATATTTCTTTCCCAAAATGATTACTACGTTCCTAATAGGACTACTTACTAAATAGTCTTTTCCTCATTGGTTTTGTGACATCCAACTGATTATATATTCAAATCTTATATATAAGAAATAGAAACACAAATACAAATAGAAAGTAATTCTATTTTGATGTCTACTCTTGCATTAATATGTTTTGGTATCTGGTAGACCAATTCTCCTTCATTATCCTTTAGTTCAAAATCCAAACGGCTCTTCTTGCCTATTAGTCTTCCCCAAACTTTGAAGCACCCACCCATCATTCCACTGGATTTTTACTAAGTTATATTAAACCTGTAATTTGTAAAGACTATACATTTTTCTAGAATACTGGTTTGTCATCAAATATCTTTATTTTTTCATAGCTCTTCCAAGTTTCGTCATTTTTCTTCTAGATCATCTATAGTTGTCATTAACATTAGCTGGAACATTTATCTGTTGGCTCTCAAAAACGGCATTCTTTCACTGTGTTTTCTAACTTGTAAGTGCTGATGTAGTGCTATGTTGATTCTAATCATCACTTATCAACACCTAACAGAACTCTTATAATTTAAGACGTTGTTAAATGACTCAAACTAACTCAGTTAACAAGTTTCACAAAGGATAGAAAGGTAAGGGGCAAAGGCCATATTCCTATAAATTAGCTCTGTCAATTCTAATTTCTTATTAGACTAACATTTTATAAAGAAAAATAAGGGAAATGCTCTTATGGAAACAAAAACCACAGGGGGTAGTTTTTGTTCACGCACTTCAAAAAGGACACTGAGGAATATAAAATTTTGTTTTGAATTTCAAATACACCTCTTTAGGAAGGCAGTGAGGTCAGTTTAGAAAAGATGCTTGCAGTTTTCTTTTTCTTTTTTTTTTTAAAGATTTTATTTATTTATTTGACAGAGAGAAATCACAAGTAAGCAGAGAGGCAGGCAGAGAGAGAGGAGGAAGCAGGCTCCCTGCTGAGCAGAAAGCCCGATGCGGGGCTTGAACCCAGGACCTGGGATCATGACCTGAGCCGAAGGCAGCGGCTTAACCCACTGAGCCACCCAGGTGCCCCTGCAGTTTTCAATTATAAAGCTATTAGCACTCTCTCAACAGAAACAATAAAATAACATTAGTGAGAATACTGTACTCATATAGCTACAGTCAGAAGAAACACAAATTTTTGAGCACTATTAAAACAGGAAGAGCTTTCTTTAATTAAATGGGCACCTCTCACAATGTGATCCTCCTCCCGCCACTAAGTACAGTACCAGAGTTAAGTAATTTCAAAAGACATCAAAACTTCTATTTCAAGTAATAGGTTTCCCAATAACTAATTCCAATTTCATCTGGGGATTATTAAGGACCCTTTTTTTAGTAATAAAATGGTAGCATTTCCGAATGTTAAAGCAATTTTAGATTTTACTTGTATGGCAGCCATGATTTTATGTGCTCCATTAAAAATCTAGTCCAGGGGCGCCTGGGTGGCTCAGTGGGTTAAAGCCTCTGCCTTCGGCTCAGGTCATGATCTCAGGGTCCTGGGATCGAGCCCCGCATCGGGCTCTCTGCTCAGCAGGGAGCCTGCTTCCCTTCCTCTCTCTCTGCCTACTTGTGATCTCTGTCAAATAAATAAAATCTTAAAAAAAAAAAAATCTAGTCCAACATATCCTTTAAATGGCTTCACATTTTAAAGACTCTTCTCCATATTACAAAAATACATTAGTTATATATTCCTTTCTTTACTGCAAGCAAACAGATACATAATCTTTCAAACCAAAATGCTATGAAGTTATTATTCTAAAATAAAACTGTGCTTACCATGATACCACCATTTTGTTTTCTTTGGATTCTTGTTACATGTTCGAACATAAAAAGAATTATCTGGTGGTCGTCTCTGAAACCAAAAGGAGTTTAAATAGATAAGAGAAGTTGTAAAACGGAAGAAAAAACTTTAGCAGAATTATTACATTAAGTCTAAAAATAATATAAATGCTGATGTGGCACACCTGAAATAATATATTCCAGGAAAAGTAGACCCTTGACACTGAAATTAAAAAATAAATAAATAAAATAAAATCAAACATGTATGTGTGATTTGGATTAGGTTCCAGTGGGATTACTAGAGAATGACTATTAACCCAAAGTGGCAGCATTAGGTTTTAAGGAATTTTGGTTCCATTTATTTTATCTAATTAAAAACCAGAAAAGTCTATCTAAACTCAGTTTGTCTGAGAAATTAATAGCAACTTATAAACCTCCAGTAAGGTAAGCATCACCAAGACAGACCAAAGGATTCATTTTGCAAACAATATATAAGAGGAAAAAGGGGAAAAAGCTATCTTGGCATTTCTGCCATATATATGCCCAACTAGCACAATATTACATACATATGGCAGCTCTGCAAGGGAGCTACAGCAGAAATAATGATGCCAACAACAATGAAGACAAATTTTGGACGGGAATTTTCCTGAAAATTGTTGGACTGACCAGACACGAGAAATACTGTGAGTCGGGGTGCCTGGGTGGCTCAGTGGGTTAAAGCCTCTGCCTTCAGCTCAGGTCATGATCCCAGGGTCCTGGGATCGAGCCCTGCATCGGGCTCTCTGCTCAGCAGGGAACCTGCTTCCTCCTCTCTCTCCCTGCCTGCCTCTCTGACTACTTGTGATCTCTGTCTATCCAAAAAAAGAAAAAAAAAAAAGAAAAAAAAAAAGAAAGAAAGAAATACTGGGAGTCTCTACAAAAATATGGAAACACATCAAATTTGTATTAAAGCTACTGAGCACAGGTTAGTAGATAAGTTAGTAGATAGGTCCAACCAAAAACCAATGGTGAGCAGGACTGCCTAGACAGCAGGTAGGGAAACAGGCAGTCCACCTGGCACTTTTACAACTCACGTACAGAACTCTGATCTTAATTGAGCCTAATAATGCCCTTACAAGTTAATATTAATAGTAACTTAAGAAAAGGGAAGAGTAGAACTTATGTTAAACTACCCAAAGATTACCCTGCTGATAAAGTTTGAGAAAATATCTGAAAAAGTATCATGAAATTAGATGCCTGACGACTTCAAAGAATAGATAACCTGTTGCTGTTTGTCCTGCAAGTCATAATCTGTGTTAATGTGGAATAAATTGCTACCACTGCAACAAATAACTTCATAAATTCATTTTCTCTGTATACTGGTTAGAACCCAATCTTCAAAAACAAACAAAACAAAACCAACAACCAATCGTCAAAAAAAAAAAAGAAAAAAAATTAAGGAAGAAAAAAACACTCATTCTATTTGCTTAAGAATATAACCAAACTGATAAGTGATCACAGAGATTTGGTTCTTAGAAAAATAAAGTAACTATATAAAACGATGGATTACGAAAATTGTTTTAGGAATGGAATACAAGCTAGAAAGTTTGGACTATCTGTATTATAAGGGCACGAAGAATAAATGGTAGATTACTAAAAGACTTCTCAATATCAGAAATTATCTTTAATCTACTGAAATCTACCTGTCATGATGGATTTAAATGCCTTCAATTGAGGGAAACATGCCTGACTATGAAAATGAAAATTGGAATCAAAGAATTATGAATAAATCAAAGTTCCCAAATACTTATACTAAAAATTAAAATTTGTATTCAAGTCAAATATTAAAGTGAAACTCACAGAACCACATTGACCACAGAATAAAATTCGCCTGTTTTAAAAAAGTTTTTGAATATAAAAGTTAAGATTTAAAAAAAAAAAAAAAAGAGTTTTTGGTGAGTAGTTAGAAGACTTTTAAAAGCTTATTTGGAGCTAGATCCCCTCAGTTCCAAAACAAGTTTCCTCTTCATCTTTATAACCTAGTACTTAGCACAGTAGAAACAGTACTTACTAGGTTTATAATAAACATTTACTGAATTTTACTGCATTTCACAGAACTAATGCTGCCAGAATTGCTTCCAAATTACTATCTTGGTTAAATATAATTTAGTTCATATTATATAATATAGCTTACCAATAATTTAAATGGAATAATAAGGCTTATACTAACTATGCAGGAAAAACTAGTAGTAGACAACTGAAATGTGAGGGGGATGAGAGAATACTAGAAAAGGATAAAGGAGATGGAGAATATAGTCATTTTCTAGTTTTTAATAGTAAGTCATTACATTTATTTATTTATTGTAAATCATTACACTAAACGTAAACAAAGCACTAATCATTACAAGGCACCTGTAAGAGTTACGTGCACACATCACTAGTGTTCACCTCAACTTTTTTATTAAAATCCTATACTTACTGCTTCACCTTTCTAAAGACATTAAACATTAATGAGGACACAGAAGTCCTTCTAACTGCAAACTGCTCTACTCTATACCTAAAATTTAAAAGTTACATGTGTGTAGAGGGAGAAGTGTGTAGAGGGTAGAAGTGCAGAGGGTAGAAGAGGGCAGAAGCAGAGAAAACATGGAAGCAATAAATAAGACTTGTTTTCAAAGCCTTCGAGGTTAACAAAAGCTCAAGTGAAGCCTTAAAATGCAACCTAGAAAATCTCATAGGCAAAATTAGTTAAAAAACACTACAGTAAGATAATTTGTACCCTATTTCATCTATTCAACGATGTATGTTTTTCTGCACATTTTAATATTCCTGAATGGGGATACATGCCTTTTAACATGTATTAACTGTCACAGTTTAAATGACAAAAGTTTCTTACATTCTTATATGGTATATAAATTGCATATTAATGCTCTTAATGCTGTAATTAAAAAATTCAATTTAAACCATTATTTCCCCACGCTTCTTTGAACAAAAAGAACCTGTTTTTTTAAACCTAATACCAAGAAACTTATGAAACTAACATTTCAAGAAATTCAGTTTGCAAACAATGGCTTAGAGTGTTTCAGCCTAGATAACCTACCATTTAAAAATAAACTACTTAAAGTTCTCTAAAAACTAATTTAAAGTTCTCTAAATGCTAATTTAGTAAAAATGAGAGTTCAACTTCAAGAAAACAGGGGGGAAAAACAGCTGTAATAACCCCACAGATCCCTAATCTGTAAGGTAAAGCTGTTCTCCTTTAGACCCGATACAAAAGGAAAACCTCATGAAGAAAAGAGGCTTTAAAATAGAGAAATACATGAACACTGGGCTACACACTGACTCTCAGGCAGAAACCACAAGAGGGCCAGAAATGCACACAGGATTTAGATACTTTTTAAAAGGGTATCCTAAATTTAACTCAAGTGATTTTTCTTTCTGGTGTTTTTACCTTTCCATCAGACAGAATCTGTGGATAAATAAAGGGGAATGAGAAAAAATGTCCTGAAAATTCTGCTGGTCTCTAACCTTTCTCTTTCAACCTAATCATGATGATCAGTATGATAGGAAAGCTCTGGTTCCTGGGAAATTCCCTAAAAGAGGCTGATAGGGTGGGGGCCAGCAGAGGGGAGAAGGGAAACATGCTTTTGGGACTTTCCACTGTGAAATCTAGAAATGAGAATTTCTTGTATACTTCTACCTTGTGCATGCTTACAGAAATAAAATTCAAATTATTTGAGAACATTTGCAGAAATTTTCTGTTTAAGAAATATAAAACAATGTCTGACTTCTACATGGAATGAAAGATTATCGAAGTAATTTTCTAATCTGTTACTAAGCATATTACCCATAACTTCTTAATAAAAGGCATTAAGTCTTCCTTCACATAAATTATGTATTAAAATAATTTCTCTACCTAAACTAAAAAAAGAGATATTACCTGGAATAATTCTGAGAAGTCCTACCTTTTCTTTGCAGCTGGAAAGCATACTAATAATGCTAAGACAAACTGATTGGACTGAGAGCGCTGGGGACCAGTCTTCTGTTAGAATGGATAAACAGATATGACCATTGCTATAAACATGAGGATGAACGGGAATATTTTCACCAGTAAACATGACCTAAGAAAGAATAAAATTCCATTAACACTCAAATATTCTGTATTACCAAGAAATAAAATATTCTCCATAGAACTTACTATTTTAAAAACCAATTAAAAACAAATAAAGTAAGTGCCAGAAACAAGATAAACAACTGCTTGTTGTTTATTCTCATCAATCCACAAAGTACTGGTTTCACTGTGTGAATGAGGATGTAGGGAATGGAACATACAGAGAAAAAATCCAGGTCATCTGTTTTTTTATTTCAGCTATTTTTCACAAATTCCCTTTAAAAATTTATAAATTACCATGCATTTTTAGCCCAATAAAGACAATTATAAGAATGTCTTTTCATATTCTACTCATTGCTCTCTGCATATAGAAATACAAAAGTATTCAATTTTGAGACAATATGAATTATATGTGACAGGAACACCCCTTTCACCTGTAACAATGCTACCACCTAAGGTGGTATGTGCAAAAGGAAATAATTTACATATACTATCTCCTCTAAACTTGCTCATCCATTATGATACATACACATTACTACTTACTGATCAGCAAATAACTGTGCCTACACACAAAAAAAGTGAATGGGTCAAGTTTTTCTCTGCCTTTTTTTCTACTCAATTCTTCTAACAGTTTTTCCTTTCTCCACCTTGTCTCCACACTAACTGTAAGGTAATAAATCTATTATTCCTTCCTTTGCCCTAATAACTCATTAAGTATCCCAATAGTAGTGTTTCTTAAACATATCTACCCTAAGCATCTGAACAGGGAGAAGACTGAATTCATACATCTCAAAGAACGTGTAAGCACAGCCCAAACTAGGACAAAGACACTGAAGTCTAATATTTCAGGCTGTTTATATTTTACCTCATAAAAATTACTTATTTTGATACAAAAATTAATCCACCAATCTTTATGTGTATTTTGTTCTGTGGTAAGATCTAACATTTTTACTCTGTTGTTAATAGTAATTACTAATTCCTGACCTTAAGAAAAAAAATCACCTGAAGATGTGGGTAAAAATATAAATGCAAGAGCTCCACTTTCACAGATATTGAATCAGTAGGTATGGTGGGATTTTTATAAAGCTCGTCAAATATTAACCAGTAGTTCCCAAATGAGACTTACATGTATCTTTCTCAGCCCTAAAACTCCCTCACACTTGAATACACAACAAAATCTTACTAAGAAGAAACCCCACCTTCAGTTATATCAGAAACTGATGAAGTATTTATTGCTCTAGGCATAACCTATTTTCCCTTTTATATAAGAACAAAAAAGACAGCCAGTGAAATAAGTGTGGCTAGAGTAAGGTATGTCAGCACTTAATATAGGACATGTTATGGAGAAGTACCATAAACTGGGTTTTTTGCTTTTATTTTCAAGTATCTAGCTACAAAACTGTCTTCATTACAATTTCACAAATACTTACATTTTAACAAAGCACTCTTTCATATATGTAGAAGTCCCCTAATATTTCAAACATACTACTAACGTATGGAACTTGTTTCCTTGGCTGAAGCTAATAGAAGAAAACAAAAGGAATTTTTTTCTCAAAGGAATGACTTTACACACTTGCATATTTTGTTTCTTTAAATTTTGGTCATGCACCCTCCATTCCCACTAAAAAGAGCTAAAATAGAGCTGAAAACTAAAAATAAGTCTCAAAGTAAGAGATATCAAGTTACTTGCCCTGCCTGATTACAGAAGACTACCCAATCCCCAACTTTAGCACAGCTGTGTTTGAAGCCTACCATTTATCTCAATTTTATTTATCAGTGCTAGTATCCTTTTCATCACTTTTTGCTAAAAAAAAAAAGGGGGGGGGCTCGCTGTAAAAGGAAATGACCGCTTAAATGGTCTTGCAGCTCCGTACTTTGAGTCTACCCACAATTATTCTAAATTTTATTTTTTATAAACATGTAGTTTATTATATATATTTGATATTCTCACAATGTGTTACAGATGTCTAGAGTAGGAGTTTACAAATCTCGCAGAACATGCATCTGCTTTGGGGTATTCATTCAGCCACAAAATTCCATTTGACCAACAGGATATTTTCATTAAGAATACAAACAATGCCCAAGGACTTATCCCCTGGTCATAAATACTTTTTAAAGGGTATTTCTTTTCCAGTCAGATTTCCTTTTTAAAAAGTCACATAGAATAGTGCTCTGAAAGTGCCAAAAAATGAAGAATTGCCAAGTTACCTTCTTTGGCAAAAATTAATCAGTGCATCAGCAACCACCAAGGAAAATACACAGTAAAATACAAAGGTTATCACAACATGCTCTGACTAGCCAATTCACAAAGCAGAAGGAAAGCAATGAGCGCTCTTGGAGAGAACAGATTATAAACTAAATCACTTGACCTGAGAACCAAGAAGTACCCATGAATCAAAAGGAAATCAGGAGCAAGGAAAAGGGATGGAAAGCAGTAGAAGACACCTACAGCAGGAGCAGCAGACACTGATAAGCACCGAAGAGAGCCAGAAATCAAGACAGAAACAGCTTTGAAGGTTGAGGGGACTGAAATAAAAAGAAATCAGATCTCAGTAAACCTTAAAAAAAGAAAAGCAAAGGAAAGGGGGAGGGGGAAGCTGGGGCTTTTTAACATGCTGCATGCAGGGTAAATACAGCCAGCCTGAAACTTTCAGCAACCAAATAGGGGAATCAATTTGCTGCACATATTATAGGTAACCCCTAGGGCCTAACCTGCCAGATACAGAATTTTAGAAGTTTGTCTAAACACAGAAAGGCTGAGTTTACATGTCAGAGATGAATTCCTGAAATAAAAGAAAAAACTTTTTTCAAAGTTTATTCATGTAAAAAGGCTGGTAAGCAGTTTCCACAGACAATTTTGATGTAAACTCTGCAATTCTGGTTCTTTGCATGTGATGCGAAAAGTAACCAAGGCTGAACTTCTTCAAGATCGTGCTCTTAACCGTCCTCATTTATTTAACACATGGTACAATCCAAAGGAGGAAATGGGACATTTCAGTTACTTTAATACAGCCAAGCAGGTTCTGAAAGCCTAAGAGATGATTAGCTGTTTTCAAAATTAAAAAACTTTTTGGGGGGAGTCCCAAGTAGCCAATAAAACTCAGATTTAACAAGACAACTGAATACCATGAATTTGAAACCAAAGGGAATAAATAAGAACTTTGCTAATTTCTTTATTTTTAGAATTATTTATTTTTAAAATCATTTATTCAAATTCAAACTTAGTCATATCAACAGTTAACAACCAGAGAACTATACATACTCATAAACCAAACAATAAAATGGAACTACAGATTTTAAAGAATAAGCTGTTTTACGAAAAAAAAAAAAGCCACGATTTTAGAAAAGGATCTTAGATCCTGAAGTTCAGACTCTGCATTTGAAGAGACTGAAGTTCAGAGTCTGCATTTGAAGCAGTATTCAGATGAATCTAAATTTCCAAACATCTCCTTATCAGTACGGCATATTTCCAAGCTAATGCATGTGAATCACACCTGAAGTTCAGAGTCTGCATTAGAAATAGTATTCAGACGAATCTAAATTTCCAAACATCTCTCTATTAGTATGGCATATTTTCAAGAGCAAGTGAGACCTAAGAAAAACTATGCCCCGTATCATAATTTTGGAGTTAAGTAAGCATATCCCACATCCAACATTAAGTTTTAAGCAAGCCAACCTCTGGGTAACTTTTGGTACCAATACAGTGTGTCTCACAAAATTACTAATTTGAGAATGAAAGCCACCAATGATGACACAAAACAGAGGATGAAGCTTAGGTAACTGTTTCTAATATGAAATTCATATTTATGAGTACATAGGATTTCCAATCAAGCTCAATACTGAATGACCCAATACTGAGATCTGACCACAAGGAAGGCATACTACTATGTTCAGACTAGTGTTCTGCAACTAATTAGAAAGTGAGACACCTAATGTGGCATCAAACTGGGTCAAAACACATATTATAAGAATAAGCAGTATGAATAAGCTATAAAATATAAAAGCCAATATACAAAATGGATACCAGGAATAATATAAGGGAATGCTTTCTCTTATTAAAATTATAAGTAGATGGCAATACTTAATGGGCAAACTATAAAAACTGAATATGTAAGCAGAATTTGTTATGATCAGATATCTAATTATTAATAATATATGATATAGGCAATCTAGCATAAATGGTAAATATTTGACAAAAGTAACTAGGGACTGGAGTTTTAGCATAGTTTTTAATCCAGTTTTCCCCTTTTAGTCACTTAACATGTATTAGTAGCATCAATATTAATATTTTTTTTTGTCTTCCATAATTACCGTTATTACCCTTATGCAATTGTACAAGTATTACAAAGTCAAAATTCCTGGATACAATGAAACTAAATTTGGGTGCCCTGGACGGTAACCATTCTCTCTCCTTTATATGCTGCGTTCTTCTAGCCTACCAGTCTTCTCCTTTATCTTCCCTTTGCTTTACCCCCAAGGCTTCAACGGACAGGGTTCACTGTTCCCTTTCTCCTCATCAGGTGTTCTAGATGCTAGACAATTTAAGGCAATTAAAATGGTTATTTAAGACTTTGGAAAGCTTAACCACCATCACATGAAAGAGCAAGGAAAATGACACCATAAATAAAAGGATGAGAACACTATGAAAATAGGTTCTGGATCTCTGCAATGAAGGAGTACTGAGCAACAGAACCAAAGGGTCTGGGTTAAGGGGGCATGAATAGGAAGGGAAATAAGGGTGAGGAGAAAGCAGCTACTCTTCTGCACCAGTGTTTCTAAAGTTTTGTAAACAAGGTAAGTATATTTTCAGCAGCACTTTTAGCATTGATACGGTTTCAAGATGAAGTACAGTATCCTCTTTCCCCTAAAACAAAACAAAACAAAACAAAACAAAACAAAACTTCCTCACCTATTTCTAAAATGCCTAAAATATCTTCAACAAAAATTAGAGTTGAAAAGCTTAAAAATAAAGTATAACCAGGACATTTACAAGATAATGTGTTTCAATTTTATTGCACTCAAATGGGATGTTCGGACAGAGGAAGGGGGTTTAAAGGCCAAAGGTATCTGGAAGGGAAGAGCTGCTAATGTGAGGGAAAAGTAGAAAGGAAAAGAAGCAAAACGGTAAAGACACTAAACTTGAAGACTTCACAGTTTGGAAGGAGCGGTGACTGTACCTCCCAATTCCTTTTAGATAAATCTTCAAATCCTTTACACTGCAAGACTCTCTTGGATAAGCCCCAAAACATCCTTTCTTTTTCATCTCCTGCTGTAGCCCTCCATTTATTTATACATAAAACTACATTTGCTCATAAATCTCAGGAGAAGCCATGTCTTTTCATGATTTGTTCCACTTTTGACATAAACTCTTCTTCTGCTTTAAGTCCCAGTACAAACAGGTTTCTCTTTGCCCCCTCATTCTATTCTAAACCAGTCATTGCTTTCTCTTTTGCTCCCAAAGCATATAATTTATACTTCAACTTATAGTGCATACAGTTTCACAGGCCAAAAGCTGTGGAGTCTTCCCTGACTCCTTTCTCTCGCTCACATTTCATATCAATTCATTAGCAAATCCTGCTGGCTTAACCTTTAATACAGGTCCAGGGCCCCTGGATGGGTCAGTTGGCTAAAGACCAGCTCTTGATTTTGGCTCAAGTCATGATCTCAGGGTCCTGGGATCCCTGCTCAGTGGGGAGTCTGCTTGAGGACTCTCTCTCTGCCTCTTACACCCGCTTGAGTTCTCTTCCTCAAATGAGTAAATCTTAAAAAAATAATAATAAAGTAAAATAAAGTAAGTCCAAAATATGGCCATCTTCCACAACCTCCACTACTACTTTCTGGTGCAAGTCACCATCAACCGCTCACCTGGATTACTGCAAGTTATCTGGTTTCCCTGTACCCTTATACACCCAACAGTCAATGTGCCACACAGCAGTCAAATTCTACCTTTTAATTTTAGGTAGGATCGTGTCATTCCTCTGCTCAAAATATTCAAAGGTTTTTCATCCCATTCTGAGTAAAAACAAAACTCTTATACTGGGCTATACAATCCATGACGGATCCTCCAGCCCAAATTATCTCTCAGACCTATGCCCCCGATTCCCCCTCGTTTGTATACACTCCAAGGACCTGTCACATGTGCTCCAGGTTCACAGGCTTTGCATTTTCAGATTTCTGCTCCAAAGTCACCTTCTCAGTGAAACTTTCCTGATGGTTCTATCCAATGCTGCAATATCCTCAATCCCCTTTTTTCCCACCATCTTCCATACTTTATGTTTTGCTTATTGTTTATTGTCTCTTTCTACAAGAATGCAAACTCCACCTAAGGAGGTTTTGTATTTGATTTTCTTCACTACTACTGCCAACACATAGTACAGGTCTGTTCTATGACATGTGCTAGATAAATACTTACAGAGTGAATGAATCCACATCTGCCTATCCAAATACTAAACCAATTATTAAAGGCAGGCCCAACACCTTTTAATTTCTGTACTCTTTTTTGTTTCTAAAGTACAGAGCACAGTATTTGATACAGAATTCACTTATACTATGCATTAAATCAGCGAATCATTTACCTGTATCCTTGAATAGGAAAACAGAATATAATATAGAAAGACAGTATTTCTATATGGCTGATGGTAAGTGTACATTAGTAGAAAACAGTGATAGAAAAGTGCCTCATCTCTTTTCCCAATATTAAAAGGTCTTGCTGTCATTATTGTTTCTTTTAAAGCAAATGACTCAGCCAAACACCTTGTTTTAGATAGGTAGCTTTTTCACTGTAAAGTGAGATACATGAAAAATTAATTACAACTAGTAGGGAAAAGAAAACCCAGCAAACTATGAAGTTTATTATGGTCTTACAGATCTAACTTACTGATACAGAAGTAATGAGTTCACAATGAGACTGGTTTATTTTAGGGTTATTTCCCCCAAATTCTACTCTTGTAAGTAGTGGTAAATTTAATACTGCTTTATTGCATAGGAAGATCAAAGAATAATTTTCTAACAAGTGCCAATGCTCTGGGTCTCATCAAATAAAATTTTTGGTGAATGAGGAATTTTACTGCCCTTGAGTGGTCTAATCACTTCCTCAGAGCAATGGATCTCTGGAAAGTTTCAGTTATTGGAAAAAAATCTCAAAATCTGTATGTACAACAAGGAACTAATTGCTAGACCATTACCATTATTTTATAATCATAGAGATTCTTGATTAATAAAAATTAAAAAATAGTTATCAAGTATTAGTAGACTTAGAGCAGCTCTGTTATTTTCTCAATCATGGATACTAGTATATACAACTTCTGTGACATGAGAGTGATGTTAAAAAGTGATATAAAGGGGCGCCTGGGTGGCTCAGTGGGTTAAAGCCTCTGCCTTCGGCTCAGGTCATGATCCCAGGGTCCTGGGATCAAGCCCCGCATCGGGCTCTCTGCTCAGCGGGGAGCCTGCTTCTTCCTCTCTCTCTGCCTGCCTCTCTGCCTACCTGTGATCTCTCTCTGTGTGTCAAATAAATAAATAAAATCTTTAAAAAAAAAAAGTGATATAAAATCTATACTAAAAGATTGGCAACAACTGCCCCAGAGCTTTCAAAGTTATCCTACTACATATTATCTTTCACTTTTAGAGATAACAATACTGTCTGGATAAATAAGCATTTTTCCCATTCTGGTACTCACCTGTAATTGGACAGTATGGAAAGGAGTAACTTGGGTTTGAGTCTTGACTATCCTATTAGCTAGCTTTTAAACCATGAAAAAGACACTTTACTTCTAAACCTTTAATTTCTTCACTTACAAGGATGAATCCCTAACCACTTCGTCAGAGCCGTTACAAGATAAAATAAAAATGGAAGTTACATTAGAAAGTATAATACAAATATAACTACATAGTAGAAGGCATGGAGGTAATGTGTGGATGAAATGGTTAAGTTTGAACTTACATGAAAAGCTAAAGCGTTTTCAGACTTGACACTGCAGAAAATAAGGAAGCATTAGAGGTTTTAAGGAGGAGATAGGGATAGTTGTGGTGGTGATGGTGGCATTGTGTGTCTGTGCAAATCAATGATGCAACTGCACCTTCAAGGAAATCTAACAGCACTGTGAACAGATGGCTAGGAGCGGAAAGAACTAAAGGCTATTATGTATTAGTCCACATGATAGATAGAAACTTGGACTACAGCATTAACAGTAGGATAAGAGTGGACTGACTTAAGCACTGCAAAAGGATGTGAACAGCTGCATTTAACAGTGAGGGGAAGGGAAGAATTTCAATGCAAGCAGACAGGTGGACAATAACTCAAGAAAAAAAATTTTTTTTCTTATTTTGTTACTGGAAAAGATTGACTTTGATGTGTTAAATTTGAGACATCTGGAGGTATTCAAGTAGTGATATCCAACAGTGGTGTGAAATTAAACCTCAGAAAGAAAAGATCTACACAGAACTGTAGATCTGGGAGTTAGCTGCTTAAGATGGTTAAAGACATTAAAGAAAAAGAGAGAGAAGAACAAGGGGATGCTGAATAAAGAACACAGAGAACACCAAAATCAGAAGATTCAGAAGAGAGGCCAGAAGTCAAAATAGGGAAGGAGAAAAAAAGAATTTGAGATAAGATGACAGAATCCATTACGAACGCTCTTACAGAAATATTCAAGATGAAATTCAAATGATGCTCCATAGTTTGGTATTTGATTTAGATTTAAATACTAAGGAAAGAATTTAGAGGACACTTGATTTGGTTCATGTTTATTGAAATACTATTTTCCTCTGATGAAAAATCTGTGGGCTCCCGGAGTAAGCCTTCTCCAATATCCCCCCAGTCAACAGTTTGAAGTTGGTGAGTCACATTCTTCCTTTGTAACCCTTCAAAAAACTTAGCTGAAGTATAGAAGAACAGGTTGAAGGTGACAAGGAGATACCACTGCCTTCAAGGATTAACTATCTTAAATGATGCTGGTAAGTCAAAAGGCTACAAAATGTGAAGATCATTTCCTAGAGAAAAGGAAGATGTTTGCTTTGGTTTCTTATCATAATCTACACATGCTTAATAGAGAGGCCTAGAGGTCATAACAATACATAACCGTAAGCTTTATTTTATGAGAATGATAAAAATGGGTTTCCTAATCTTATTTTCTGCTCGCACAAAAACTGCAGAACTCAAGGAATCCATTTCCATTTAATTCTGTGCCTCTATTAAAACAATTTCTTGTATTTATAGCATATTACAATAAGTGACCTCCATCGCTACTCCTACACTCCTTGGTATATATTCTATTTAAAGTGGCAATGAAATAGGATTTTCCTCCAAAATAATGATTTTAGCACTTCACAAGTTTTAGGTATTTGAGAAGTTTCACTATTCAGAACCTCATTAACTAGCAGTACTACACTGAGTTGGCATTAAGTCTTACCATTTTGCCACTAGTAACTCATTTACCCATCTCACCAAGTCAGAAGTCTGGAAGTCATCCTAGAATCTCCTTTTCTCTAACTTCCAAAGATTAATCATTCACCACGGTTAAACAGCTCTCAAAAAAGTTCTTCTATCATCATTATCCCTTGTCTGAGTATTAACCCATTATGTAAACTAACTGTGCCTCAAATTATAATGATCAGACTTAGGGCTTATGTTTAGATATTTAATATCTTGTAATATATTCTATCTTTATGGTACTAAAAGACTGCAAGGACAGCATGTCAATGCAAAATCAAAGAAGTGTTCCTTTCAACAAATCACTTGCCCCCCTCACAATATCATTCGATCATCTTATCTAGGAATAAGTGCCTCCAGTTATTCCAAATGCTAAGTTCTCCCACACCCCATGGGCCTGGGTTAGAGTTCCAACCCCTTTTCTGCTAACATCTATTCATAAAAAACAATGTTAAGTTCTCAGAGTATAAAAGCGGCAAAGCTCTAATCTCAATAAAGTAAAATGTTCATAAAATTTTGATTATATTACAGATAACATAAAGGAACAAATCTATTCACATAATTACAATGGATTTCTTTATAAGTTTGTGTTTAGTCAAAAGTCACTAATTTAGTGTTTTGCTATAATCTAAAAATACAATAAAATGTTAAAAAATAAGGCAGTTACCTGAGGAGAGTCAAAGGGATATCGACTACTAAACTTAAATAGAAGTTGAAATTTTTCCCCTTCATATAAGGTACCTGGTGCACCTTCCATGTCTACAATCCACCTAGAACAGGGGGGGGAAAAAAAGCAAATTAAAAACTTCTGATAACAACTGGGATGAGAAAGGGAACACTGAAGACTTCTTTATACCAAGCATTGGGATAAGAGTCATTCATGTGCAACAGCATACTTCATCCTCCCAACAACACCCTTCTCTGATGCTCACAGGTGAAGTAACTAGATCAAAATCAGACAACTGGCAAAGGACAGAGCCAAATTTTAATCCAGGTCTGAAAACACAAAATGAAAACCCAACTCAAGTGTGCTGACACCAAAGCCTGTACTCTTGTTACTCAATTTACACCACCTTATTTTTCCAAAATACTATTTTTGCAATGATTAGAAAGATTTTATAGGTAACATCAAACGAATGAACTGCCTTTCTGGTATCATTTTAGAAGCAATGGTTGAAGTAGGTATCAACAACAACTAGAGAATCATGGATGTTAGACCTATCTTCTCATCAGTATTCTAGAGACGAACCGGAAAAAAGATAAGCTAACATCAGTCCCCTTACTCTGATGGCTATTCAAGGCTCTATAATGCCTTTCCTTTGTCTCTCACGTTTCAGTTGTTTCCTAAAACTCAAAAGAGATTTTTAAAAAATTTTTCATTAACATATAATGTATTATTTGTTTCAGGGGTACAGGTCTGTGACGCATCAGTCTTACACAATTCACAGAACTCACCATAGCACATACCCTCCCCAAGGTCCATCACCCAGCCCCCTCCCCTCCAGCAACCCTCAGTTTGTTTCCTGAGATTAAGAGTCTCCTATGGTTTGTCCCCTCTCTGTCGTTCTATCCCACTTTTCCCTCCTTCCCCATGAGCTTCTGTCTTGTCTCTCATATTCCTCCTATCAGTGAGATCCTATGATATTTGCCTTTCTCTGACTGACTTATTTTGCTTAGCATAATACCCTCTAGTTCCATCCATGTTGCTGTAAATGGCAAGATTTTGTGTTTTTTGATGGCTGCATAATATTCCACATGATATCTATCTATCTATCTATCTATCTCACATCTTCTTTATCCATTCATCTGTTAATGGACATCTAGGCTCTTTCCATAGTTTGGCTATTGCAGACATTGCTGCTATAAACATTCGGGAGCACACGCCCCTTCTGATCACTACATTTGTATCTTTAGGGTAAATACCCAGTAGTGCAATTGCTGGATCATAGGGTAGCTTCTCTATTTTCAACCTTTTGAGGAACCTCCATAAAGTTTTCCAGAGTGGCTGCATCTGCTTGCATTCCCACCAACGGTGTTGGAGGGTTCCCCTTTCTCTGCATCCTCGCCAACACCTGTCATTTCCTGACTGGTTAATTTTAGCCATTCTGACTGGTGTGAGGTGGTATCTCACTTAGAAGAGATTTCTATAGCCTCTTTATAAGCCTACTTTGTTTCCACATAAAATAATGAATATACATCTGTTTATAATTATAATCAATCTCTTGCTCACTTATTAGTAAGCTCTATGCCCAACATGGGGCTTGAACTCACAATACTGAGATCGAGAGTAACACGCTCTACTGACGGAGCCAGCCAAGTACCCGTATCTCTTCTCTTAAAAAAAAAGGGGGGGGGAGTATATTTCTCACTCTGCCCCTCCCCTGCTTATGCTCTCTCAAATAAACGATCTTAAAAATAAATTAATTAAATTAATTAATTGTAAAAAGGGGAAACTGGGACATCAGGGTGGCTCAGTTACGCATCCAACTCTCTATTTCAGCTCAGGTCTAATCTCAGGATCCTGACATTGAGCCCTGCATCTTAAGCCTGTTTTAGATTCTCTCTCTCTCTCCGCCACCCTCCGCCCAACCCTGCTGGTCATGTATGTGTTCTCTAAAAAAATAAAACAAAATTTAAAAAATAAATAAAAATTTAAAAAGGGGAGTAGAATAAGGATAAGGCAAAGATGATGGGGCCACATTGAAGCAAAAGTGGACTAATCATAAGAATCCTAATTAAAGCATTGGCCAATTCCTTTCATCTTAAACTTTTTAGGTATAAAAATTTATTACTTTAAGTACAGTATTAAGGAAGTAATATTGAGAATACAGTGTTGAGGTTCTGGTCATCACCCAACATACTATGGATTAGTATAATAAATGTGCCTGTTCTTTGAAAGCAATCAGCTAACACATCCATGCCTCTAAAAGGATAGCTATTCATTTTCAAAGTGCATGCTAAATACCACACATGATAATAAAAGATATGACCAAGAAGCAATATTTTACAGTGAATTACACAGGTCTGTCCCTTCATGGTGGACATAAGTAAGCTGTTTTACTTTTGTAAAAAGTAAAACTATTGTTTTACTTGTTTTAACTATTTCAATTCTAAAACACACATTTAAAACAAAAGCTCATTACAAAAGGATACTCATCTCAGTGTTGCAAAGATAAATGGCATTACATATGCAAAACATGTAGTACTTTCCTGACATCAGAACCAGTACACAGTAAATTAAATATAATGCATAAGCTGCATTAAAAACAAAATAAAAACGAAAACGTGTTCTCCTAACAAACTGGGTCTTTGCTAGCCATCAAGATCCCCCTCTATCCCTGACATCTACTATGCACAATGATTATTCCAAGGAAAAATCAGAGGACTTCCTAGCGTTCTTTAAAAGTTGATTTGATTTGTTTGATTGAGTGATGAGCTAGTGAGAGCAGGAGAAAGAACAGAGGGGAAGGGAAAGGAAGGGTCTCGGGCAGCTCTGGGCTCAACCCCAATGCAGGGCTTGATCTCAGGACCTTGAGATGATGACTTGAGTCAAAAACCAAGGGTCCAGCGTTTTAACCAACTGAGCCACCTGGGCACCCCTCCTGGTGCCATTTCATTCTCTTTATAAGGCAAATTTTAGGACAGAGACACCTGGGTGGCTCAGTCGGTTAAGTGTCTGCCTTTGGCTCAGGTCATGATCCTAGGGTCCTGGGATCAAGTCCTGAGTCAAGCTCCTTGCTCAGCAGGGAGCCTGCTTCTCCCTCTGCCTGCCCTTCCCCTTGCTTCTGTGCTGTTTCTCTCTCTGACAATAAATAAAATCGTAAAATAAAAATTTTAGGACGTATTGTACCATAAATTTACCTGTGATCTATCCAAACACAGCTTTTAAATAACAGCTAAGCAAATATCTTAGTAATCCTTCCAATATCTGGGTGAGACAAGTCAAAGGTGGCATATATTTTCAACATTATGCAGGATAATTTTAAATAACTTTTTGTTAATTGAAAAAGCAATATATGTTCACTATAGAAAATTTAGAAAGATATAAACAAACAAAAATCACCCAAATATAACCACTGTTGAAGTACTTTCAGTACATTTCATTCTAGTCATTTTGTAGTTTCTTTATCAATGGAATTGATGTCCAATAGTTAAATATGTGTACACTTGAATCAGTTGGTTAAGGGTGTGACTCTTGATTTCAGCTCAGGTCACTATCTCAGGGTCATGGTCCCATGTTGGGCTCCATGCTGGGCATAGAGTCTGCTTAAGATTCTCTCTCCCTCTGCCCACCTCCACCTTGCTCTCCCTAAAAAATCATAATAAATACAAATTTTTTAAGAATAACAAAACAAACAAAAACAAATCCTGAGTGTTTGAGTCCAATTAAGGGCACATGCCCCTGAGGATGAATAAAATGGGAGAAGTCTCAGTTCTTAACTTCCAGTGAGTAGTTATTGTTCTAGGGTTCTAATGTTTAAACAGTTATTTTTCATGCATTCATAGCTCCTAATCAAAGAAACGGCCAACTATTCCCCTCCAAAGGAAAAACTAGCTCCGTTGGATAAATTACGACAGGATACACACCAATATGGCCTCTCTCAGGGATTTTCAAAGGGATTATGTCTATACAAAATTTCTGCATTTCATGCTGACTACAGGCTGTAACTCAAGGGATACCATTCCATGGTCTAACTCTGAGAAACCATTTCCCTTTTACTGACATTTAAATTGCTTCTAAATTGTCTCTAGAAATAGTAATGTTGAAATGAGTATAGTTAGTTCCAAGTTAATATTTTTTTTCTTTTCAAAGACAAACTTTATGTCCACCAACATGGGGCTTAAACTCACAACCCTGAGATCAAGAATTTCATGTTCTGGGCACCTGGGTAGCTCAGTGGGCTAAAGCCTCTGCCTTCGACTCAGGTCATGATCCCAAGGTCCTGGGATCAACCCTGCATCAGGCTCTCTGCTCAAGCAGGGAGCCTGCTTTCCCCCCTCTCCCTCTGCCTGCCTCTCTGCCTACTTGTGATCTGTCTGTCAAATAAATATAAAAAATATTCTAAAAAAAAAAAAAAAAAAAAAAAAAGAATTGCATATTCTACTGAATGAGGCAACAGGCACCCCTGGGTTAATCTTTCTATGTCTCTGTTCCTTCCTTACTTCAGCATAGGGGTTTATTTATTAGTTCAAAGGATATGATATGCTTTTTTAAAAGGTCTTAATACATGCTACCAAACTGTCTTCCAGAAAGCTGAACATGCTTTTTTTAAAAATCATCATTCTTATTCCACTTAAACATACCTTTTAAGATCTAATTTTTTAAGACTTTTATATCCTGGAAGACAGTCAAAGATAAAAAAAACTTCTGTGACTCACTTACAATATATTATTTTAAAAGAAAAACTGTCTGACAAACATCTCTAAAAACGACAGGTTTATTCTGCAACAAAGATACTGCAGTTTTGGTAGTTAAACAATTTGTGGTAAAACTGCTTGTCATTCTATACAAATGTTTCCATTTGTACAAATGTAAAACATTCCTTTAACCATTTATAAATCATTATATTATGTGGTTCTGAAAATGGGAAAGGCTGAAATAGGAAGCACTTGATTATTACTGATGAAAATGGAATATAATCTGTTCATTATACACAACCCCCCCCAAAAAATCTTCATTTAATTATAGAGAACAAATGTCATACACTCTAAATATGTTCTCCATTTTCAAATTTCACTTGATAGAAATTAAAAATCAATCAAGAGTCACAACAAGAAACAGAACCTTAAATAAATATTACTAAGTAACAGAGGCCACCTGAAAGGCTACATACTGTAGGATTCCAACTATATGAGGGTCTGGGGAAGGGAAAACTACAGAGACAGACCAGATCAATGGTTGGGAGGGGTGATGAGTAGCTGGAGCACAGGCGATTTTCAGGGCAGTGAAATACTCCACATGATACCATAATGATGATACATGTCATTGAACATTCACCCAATTACAATGTATGAATGAATTACAATGTAAACTATAGACTTTGGGGGATTACGATGTGTCAATCACACCTCCTCAATTATAACAAATGTCCCACTCTGGGTGGGGGGATGTTGACAATGGGGGAGGGCTGTGCATGTGTGAGAGCAGAGGGTATGTGGGCAATCTCTGTACCTTCTACTCAATTTTGCAGGGAACCTAAAAATGCTTGAGAACCCAGCAATGTTTTAAAAAGATTGTTAGAGCTAGATATCCGTACTCATTTTCAAACAATAATATATCCATCCAAACATCAATAGATCCATTCTTCACATCCCTATTTTTAAAAAGCTTGAATTCTGTCATAAGTATGGACTCAAATCTCAAAGTCAAAGCTAACTAAAATTGTTTCTCTAAAAGGATAAATATGTCCATGAATTCTGGTCACCTTTGCTCTCTGGACTACTTAGTGATATTCTTTTTTTTTTTTTTTAAAGATTTTATTTATTTATTTATTTATTTGACAGAGAGAGAGAGAGAGAGAGAGATCACAAGTAGGCAGAGAGGCAGGCAGAGAGAGGAAGGGAAGCAGGCTCCCTGCTGAGCAGATAGCCCGATGTGGGGCTCGATCCCAGGACTCCGGGATCATGACCTGAGCCGAAGGCAGAGGCCTTAACCCACTGAGCCACCCAGGTGCCCCTACTTAGTGATATTCTAATATCACTAAGTATTTGAATTATTCTTTTTGTCCTATAATTTGGTTTATTGTATGCTTTTTATCTTGTTGCCTCCTCTCTCTTTCACGTTTCTGAAGATTTTAAGGAAACGTTCCATTATTTTAAATCCCTCTCCCTACCCCCCATTTCAGAACATTTAGCCTTGTCTAACAAAACTATAAAGTCAAAGGAGTGGTAAAAATAGACTGTACTGGGTTGTGAGATCTTAGGATGATACTTTAGAAAACATTTCAGGGCAACCCTGTTGGGACCCCTCTCACTCGAGAGCTTTTTCTGTATCTTCACTTAAGAAACTTCTATCGCTTGAGGGGCCTGGGTTGCTCAGTGGTTAAGCGTCTGCCTTCGGCTCAGGTCGTGATCCCAGGTTCCTGGGATTGAGCCCCACATCGGGCTCCCTGCTCAGTGGGCGGGAAGCCTGCTTCTCCCTCTCCCACTCCCCCTGCTTGTGTTCCTTCTCACTCTGTCTCAGCAAATTAAAAAAAAAAAAAGAAAAAAAGAAAAAAGAAGACATTTCAAACTAATTGAAATGCCCATCTTTATGAGAGGACACATATGTATCTCTTTACACTTCTTGGTTTCATATCTGAGAAAAGACTTCTTTGCGCCCAAGGAAGGAGCAGAATTAAGACTACTACTGTGTCTTCCTTCTATGGTTCACTTTTTTATCCTCATGAAGTTTCTTATCTATTAAAAGAGGCTGCTGAAGAGTCTGGCATTTAGTTACAGTTCTGTACAGAGCAATTAATGCGTTCAGGGATTGGAGACACCTCTTGACTACTATTCTCTTCAAACCTCTACATGTGGTTTTGAAAAATTTGATAAACAACCTCATGCCAAACTGCTCTATTTTAGATGAAGATCATTTCATAAACAAAGTCAAACCAAAGTTTTTATATACTGCCTCTTTAGCAGGACACATTTTAAAACGTTACTAATCAACATATGGTTGGGAAAAAAAAGGTTAACAAATCATACATTATATGCAATGTGTATGATACTATTATGTAACACAAAATGGGATATACAAACGCATAGGATAAGATCTATTTATTTACCTCTTGATGGAAGAAAGTGGTATGAAATATGAAAATTCCACATTTAAAAATTTTTTAAGATTTATTTATTTGGGAGAGAGAGTAAGGAGAGGGGCAGAGTGAGAGACAGCAAGAGAGAATCTCAAGCAGACTCCCCACTAAGCGCAGAGCCCAAAGAGGGGCTTGATTTCCCGACCCTTAATCAAAATCAAGAGTTGGACACTTAACCAAATGAGCCATCCAGGTGCCCCCAAATACTACATTTTAAAAAATAAGTGTATATTCATACTTTACACTAATAATAAAAGAAACAATGACTTCAAAAATTAAATACTTACTGTGTAATTGAATTCTGAACACTCTTTTCATTTAAAGTCATTCCAGGAGGTGGGTCATTTTGCAAAGCCAACAGTTCTTTCTGCAGTCGTTTCTAGAAAAGAAGATCAACAGTAATTTATATTAAAAAAAAAAAAGACAATATAAACATCCTTCTAGTTTCCGTCTGAAATCCTTGAGTAAATTTCCTCCAAATGCTCACATCTTTTCCTTTGCAAGAACTTTTCATCTTGTATATATCTTATATGCCTCTTCAATTTTTTTTTAAGATTTTATTTATTTATTTGACAGAGAGAGATCACAAGTAGACAGAGAAGCAGGCAGAGAGAGAGAGGGAAGCAGGCTCCCTGCTGAGCAGAGAGCCGGATGCGGGACTCAATCCCAGGACCCTGAGATCATGACCTGAGCCGAAGGCAGCGGCTTAACCCACTGAGCCACCCAGGCGCCCAGCCTCTTCAATTTTTAATTGTTTATTCTGTAATTCACAATCAAAGTATTTCTAAATAGATTTGTAAACAATGATGCTGTAAAGTGGTTACAGAGAACAGACCACTACCTACAAACGTCACTGTTACTCCACTGAGGTTATAAGATCTCAGCCCAGATTATAACTGCTTAAAAGTTTCCTTTACTACTTTCCAATTACAAAAAGCACACTTCTCCACCATCCTTAAAAAATATGTCACTTTAGACATACAAGCTTGCAAAAAAAAAAAAAACTATACATGTAACCACATATGCAAAAAGCCTTTTGAAAATGTTTTGAATAATTTTAATTTACAATTTACAGCCCATATTTGTTTTCATTTTTAAATAGGATACCTACACACAAACTTTCAATTCCAGAATACAATGTCAGGACCTGAGATATAGTTATTTTTCTACACATTAGATGCCCCCAAATGGCTATATTTTACATTCTTGTTTACACAGTTTTTATTGCTCAACTCTTCCCATGTAATCACTAGTGGACATTCCTTCCCAGTATACAACAAAGCAACACAAAAATCACAGAAGCCCATAGCTTATGGGTTTAAAAACCAAATAACCAATGTTATTAGAATTGTATGTAACACTATAAAGACTCTTAATGAGCATCTTTTCTTGCATTAAAGTAAACAAGCATGGATATCTGTTCAGAACTCAACAATTCTCTGCTTAAAAGCTAGCTTGTAGTTTTTCTGGACAATGAAATATTACTAACAATATAGTAACGTTTCTAGATCTTTTCAATGCTGGATACTTTCAAGTAAGCTTAACATCATCCAACACCATTACAGGTTAGAAAACTTCTCCCTTCTTTCTTGAGAATCACTGCACAAGAACCTATTAATAGGCACATACTTGGCCCACAGACAGCTAGCTATCTATGGACCATCATGTCTTTGCTTTGTTCTCTGCAGCCCTTCTGCAATTACATTCTTAACATTTGACTGGCTGCCTCCTTAAAAGGAGGATGGACAATGTTGTTGATCACAGCAAACCCAGGGCCTAAAATATGCTCAAAAACATTTGCTAATAAATCAATAAAAATTACCCCAAAACCCCCAAACAAAACAAAACAAAATCTCCTAAATGGCCCTTTAAATGGCCAAGAATGAAAACTGCCCTTGGATCTTGCAATAGCTAATAACAATGAAAATAAAGTATCGGCTACTTGCAATTTCTGACTTCAGTTGCCTCCCAAAATGTAAAATAATTACAAACTGAAAAGTACTTAAGAAAAATTTTAACTACCTAAAATGTAAAATAAAGCTGCCTGCCTAAATAACTTGTTTTGAATAAAGGAATATGTTTGTGATAAATTTTTGTTAGAACAAGGTTTTTAATTTATTCCACTTACAATAACAAATGTGGGTTATATGAAAAATGTTTTTATTAAGCTTTTTATTTTAATTCCAGTATAGTTAACATACAGTGTTATATTAGCAGGTATACAATATAGTGATTCAGTGATCAAGTACATTTTTAAAAACACTGTTTTCTTCAATGCAGGGCTTCTCAGAGACTTCTAATATACTAACTTGCACAATGATTCTCCAAGGGGAAGAAGATAACAGAGGCTTCCAAAAGTAACAGAACCCCTTAGTGTAAAGCATCTTGGAAAAATCTTGTTTCAATAACCACATTTTGGATAACACTGCTGTAGAAACTCTCCAGATCTTGAGAACCTCACTGAAACAGGGAAAGCAATCCCTTATTATCAAATCAAGGAAAGTCCATTTGCATAGCTACTAACTGAAACAGAAGGATAAAAAGGTAAGCTATGAAGAGTTTTACTGGCATAATTATCCCTAGGTCTCCTAAACATAGTGATACAAAAAAAGAAATGTTTTCCACACCCTGATACTACTACTCCTTACATGTTCACAAGAGACTTGTGATGACCAAACTCCAAGATAATCTCCAATTAACTGTTTCCTTATATTAACATTTTTCTGTAGTTCCTTCCCACACTATACCAAAACTGTCAGTGACCAACAGAATATAGCAGAAACAATGTTACTCCCAAGATTAGGTTCTAAAAGACTATGGTTTACATTTTGGTCACTCTCTGTAGAATCATTTGCCATACTGTAAACAGCCCAATTCAGAAGCTCACATGCTAAAATTACTGGCCTCCTGGGGCACCTGGATGGCTCAGTGGATTAAGCCTCGGTCTTCCACTCAGGTCAGGATCTCAGGGTCCTGGGATCGAGCCCTACATCGGGCTCTGCTCAGCGGGGAGCCTGTTCCCCACCCCCCCTCTCTGCCTGCCTCTGCCTACTTGTGATCTCTGTCAAATAAATAAATAAAATCTTAAAAAAAAAAAAAAAAAAGAAGCAGTAATTCCTTGGAGAAGGCAGGACATGTATTTATTTATTTATTTTAAAAAAGACTTTGTTTGAGAGAGAGTGTGTGTGTGCGTGCGCGCATGCAGGCAGAGGGAAAGAAAGCAGCAGACTCCTCACTGAACACAGAGCCCAATCCCAGGACCCTGAGATCAAAACCCGAGTCAAAGTCAGGTACTTAACTGACTCAGCCACCCAGGTGCCCCAACATGTCTTTAAGTAACCAATCGGTCCTCTCAAGGGTCCACTGGATCTTCTAAGCAACTGGTTCTATCAGCTATACTCAAAAATAAAACAAAAAAAAAAAAGGGGGGGGGGACCTGATTCTGAGTTTCCTGACTGTGGAACCAGAAGCTAAAAGAGAAGGATCTAAAAAATTTGATGTAAAAATAAAAAAAAAAATTCCTACTCACTTGAGGATATGAAGAACTACTGTAAACTAGAGATCACACCACGTAGCCTCAATCAACAGAAAGCTATTATCTCATGAGGAGGTATTCAGCTCTGAACTTTGAAGACAAAGCGTAGAAAAAGCAGAAGAGAAACACTCACAAAAGCAATGATACCACTCGTGAAAACTAGCATGGCAAAGCGGTCAGCTTTCCCAGACAGTGCTGAAAATGGCAGCGACAGAATGAGGTAACTGGAAATAATGGGAAATAACTGCAAAAGGTTAACTACTGTAACCAAAGAAGCAGGAAACTACCCAGAAACCAGTGGGTGAGGAAGAAGCCAAGAAATTAGAGTTCCAGTAGTTCTTAACCAAATATCACCCTTTTCTGTACCTAAACCGGTGAGGTATGGGAAAACTAATTACATACATTGCAAATGTACCATGTTCTCTGAATCTAAGAAACATCATCCTGAGATGCGCCGTTATCTTACGGGACACCAAAGAAGGAAAACTGCCGCCAATCAAACACCACCGGTAACACATAGATTCCAGATGTTTAAGTATTTTTAAAATATGTACATTTGAAAATCTATGAACATTATAGTAATAAAAGTTTAATTTCTGAGTAAGCTGAATATGGCTAAAATGATTCTTTTCTCAATATTTAACACCTAACCAAAAATACATGATCTCAATCTTTAAATATACACTTTATTTCCAGAATTTACGTAACAGCAGTACACAGACATCTTGTCCTCCCTGGCTAAAAGGCCTGAAGTTACTAGCAAGAAAATTTCTTTTTCTCATCTTGTTCATCAAAAACAGCCAGGCCCAGAACCTAAATGTTTGGAAGCACCTCAAACATAGAGTAAGTCTGAAAACTCCATGTAAGCCTCATCTTATGTTGGCTCGAGTCTGGAAGACTCATAGGAATTTGAGCTCTGAGAGATCCTGGTGGATTTATATACTCAGTAAGAAAGATCTTGATACATCTAGATACCTTGAGAAGCAATGCTTATAAACACTTTCAGAACTGGTTTGGCTTGAGGCACCTCACTGGCACAGTCAGTAGAACCTGCAACTTTTGATATCAGGGTGGTAAATTTAAGCCCCATGTTGGGTGGGGAGCCTACATAAAACAACAACAACAACAACAACAACAACAACACCAAACTGGTTTGGCTTTTCAGTGGCTCTGGCTTGACAGACCAGCCATGAATGCAAATGGCTCAACCCCACCCTTCATTACCTAACAAAAGAGTCTGTTTATTTTTGGTGGATACGCCACATTATTTTTGTTTAACCCTACTCATCTTCAGTGACAGAATCAATACTACAAACATTTATTGCTTCACGTGTTCTTAAACTATAATCTACTGCCTCACTGAAACCAGCTGGAGAAATATGTTATTAAATTATCAAGGATAATTTCTCCAACTCCTCATTAAATGAAAAGCACGGCCTGGTACCAGGTCCACACACCACACTTTGTGTAGCACAAGCTAAACCATAAAGTATTATCCTAATGATGTGATCTCTGCCTCTTCAGCTACTGTAATTTTCATCAATGTTCACTGTTAAATATTATTCCAGTTTTTGCTCTTTTTACACAGCTGAGGATGATGGGTATGATAGTATTAAAAAAAAAAGTACTACTATGGTTGTTCTATAGTGCACACTACTGTTTAAGCTGAAAAATACATCAAATGAAATGCACCAAATAGCCAGTTGTGAATGCAACATAAAAGTTCATACAGGAAACTGAAAGTGCTAACTCAGTGAATACACAAGTGGTAAGAAGTTAAACAGCCTTACTGATGATATGGACAAAGTCTAACTGGTCTGGATTGATCAAACCAGCCACAAGAGCCCCTTCAGCCAAAGCCCAATCCAGAGTTAGGCACTAACTCTTCAAATCTGTGAAATCTAAGAAAGGTGAGGAAGCTGCAGAAGAAAGGTCTGAAGCTGGCAAAGACTGGTTCATAAGGTTGAAGGAAAGAAAAGAAGCTGTTTCCATAACATGAAAGTGCAAGGTGAAGCGGCAATTTCTCCAAAAGATCCAGCTAAGATAATTAACGAGGGTGGTTCACCAAACAACAGATTTTTAATGGAGATGAAACTGTCTTCTATTAGAAGGAGATGCCATCTAAAACTTCCATAGCTAGAGAATAGAAGTCAATGACTGGATTCAAAAGCTTCGAAGGACAGGCTGGCTCTTGTTAGGGACTAACACAGCTGTGGACTTTAAGCTGAAGTCAATGCTCATTGATGATTCCAAAAATCCTAGAGCCCTACAGAATTATGCTGAATCTACTTTCCCTCTGTTCTGTAAACAGAACAACAAAGCCTGGATGACAGCACGTCTGTTTATAACAGTTTACTGAATATTTTAAGTCTACTCTTGAGACCTACTGCTCAGGGAAAAGATTCCTTTCAAAATATTGCTCCTCATTGACAATGTACCTAGTCACCCAAGAGCTCTGATGGAGACATGCAAAGAGATTAATGTTGTTCTCATGCCAGCTAACATCTATTCTGCAGTCACAGATCATGGACTAATTCTGACTTTCAAGTTTCATTATTTAAACACATTTCATAAGATATAGTTCCAATAGAGTTGATTCCTCTGATGCATCTGGGCAAAGCAAACTGAAAATCTTCTGGAAAGGATTTACTCTTCTAGGTGCCATTAAGAACATGTGTAATTCACAGGATGAAGTCAAAATATCAATACTAGCAGGAGTGTAGTTGATTCCAATCCTCATGGATGACTCTGAGGGGTTCAAGAATTCAGTGGAGGAAGTAACTGCAGATGTGGTAGAAAGAGCAAAAGTAGAATTAGAAGTGGAGCCTGAAGATGTGACAGAACTGCTGTGATCTCATGATAAAATTTGAATGGATGACGAGTTGCTTCTAACAGATGAAGAAAGTGGTTTCTTGAGATGGAATCTACTGGTAAAGATGCTGTGACAATTGCTGAAATAAGAAAGGATTCAGAGTACTACATAAACTTAGTTAATAAAGCATTGGTAGGGTTTGAAAGGATTGATTCCTATTTTGAAAAAGTTCTACTGTGGGTCAGATACTGTTAAACACAGAAATAGTTCCTGAAAGGAAGAGTTGATCGATATGGCGAATTTCACTCTTGTCTTATTTTAAGAAATTGCCACAGCCACCCCCACCTTCAGCACCTACAACCCTGATCAGTCAGTGAGCATCAACAGCAAGACAAGAACCTCCACCAGCAAAAGGATTACAATTCACTGAGAGCTCAATGGTGGTCAGCATTCTTGAGTAGTAAAGTATTTTTCTTTTCTATTCAAAGATTTTCATTTAGTTATTTGACACAGAGAGACAGAAAGAGAGGGAACACAAGCAGGGGGAGTTGGAGAGGGAGAATCAGGCTTCCCACCAAGCAGAGAGCCCGATGCAGGTCTTGATTTAGGTCTCAATCCCAGGACCCTGGGACTATGACCTGAGCCAAAGGCAGGTGCTTAACAACTGAGCCACCCAGGTGCCTGAAAAGTATTTTTCAATTGAAATTGAAAAGTAGTTTTCAATTACCCTATGCACAGTTTTTTTAGACATAATGTTACTGCATACTTAAAAGACTATAATATAGTGTAAATATAACTTTTATATGCACTGGGAAACCAGAAAATACATGACTTACTTTATTATGATATTTGCTTGGATGCAGTGGTCTAAACCAAACCCACAGTACCTCTGAAGTATGCCTGTATTCTAAAGAGTAAAAATTCTGGGCACCTGGGTGGCTCCATAGGTGAAGCATCCAACTCTTGATTTCGGCTCAGGTTGCGATCTCAGAGTTGTGAGATCTAGCCCCAGCTCAGGCTCTGCGCTCAGCAGGGCGTCTGCTTGAGATTCTCTGCCCCTCAGGGCACCCCAACCCCACCTCCTGCGCGTGCTCTTTCTCTCCCTCTAAAAAATAATAAATAAATCCTTTCTTTTTTTTTTTTTTAAATAAAAGGTAAAAGATCCTTATTTAGGTTAGGGGGAAACAGACAAAGAAAAACATTAAAAACTTAGAGATAAATGTCAATGGTTGCTAATGCAACTGTACGTGAAATGGCTAACAATGCCTTTCTCTCATTTCATCTAACAATCAACAGGAAGTGGAAGGTTATCAATACAGAACATAATGGAATAAAAACAAGATTACTATACACATTACCATCATTACAGTATCAAACTACTACTATTTTCCCCCAACATTAAACAATTATAATGGCTCTCTCTGTTCTTTCACGGTGAGAGGCAGGCAATGAAATGATCTCACCTTATTTTAAAATGAAGCAGAATTTGATTCATGCAAATTAAGGAAACATTTTCTTTCCTACTGAATTCTACATACACTTCTACAGACCTTAGTGCCTAACAGTTACTTGTTGAAACTTTGTTCCCTTTTTGGAAATGGAAAGCCTCCATCAGACTGGAATGCAAAAGTGACAAGACTTAAAGATTCCTCTTCTTAAAAACATCCCACAGCCTAAAGAGAGATAAATATGTAATAATTTCCACATGCTTTTGGGGTACAGTAGTGCCTAAAAGGGGAGGAGTGATCAAAGAAAGAAACCAGGATCATGGTAAACTGAAAACCAAAAGAAGGATGTGTTTTAAAGACTAAACAATTTCTTTTTCAGCAGAATGGCAGAGCCAATACTCTGAAAAATTCTATAAAAAATAAAAAGTGAGGGGCACCTGGGTGGCTCAGTGGGTTGAAGCCTCTGCTTTCGGCTCAGGTCATGATCTCAGGTCCTGGGATCAAGCCCCGCTTCCGGCTTTCTGCTCAGCAGGGAGCCTGCTTCTCCCCCTCTCTGCCTGCCTCACTGCCTACTTGTGATCTCTGTCTGTCAAATAAATAAATAAATAAAATCTTAAAAAAAAAAAAAAGGCAAAAGGTGAGTGTAGGAGTCCTGAAATAAAAGGATCATAGCTGGATTTCACCTTGGGGACTTCCACCGAATCCAAGGAGCGGCAAGACCAAAAAGTGAGGAAAGAAGACTACGAACTCTTCAATATAAGGGTAAGATACAGGGCACAGAAATTTCCCTGTTTTGAACAGAGCAATGGGCAGAGAAAGAACGAACTTCTACCATGAAATGTCTTAACCTTAAGCGGACACCCACGTGGGTTCGTAGTATGAATTCCTGCAATCTTACACAAGAATTTAATCAAAAGTGGCCCAAGAAGTAATTAATGTCAGGCAACTGGCAAAAGCAAATATAAGTCCTTGAGGAAAAAAACTTTTCTATCCCTTTGAGGCAACAATTTTGCTTGTCAGAATCTAGAGATTATGTCTATTTATCTTTGTGTTCCTAAGCATTCAAAACTGCCTGGCACATAATGTTTTTTGTCTTAGTAAATGTTTCAAAACAAATTAATAAGAGTGTTGACTAATTCACTATTTGCAAGTACAAAATCCAGAAAAAAAATATTTATGTCTATCAATAGCTAAATTACACAAATTATGTCATATGGAAATAAGACTATGAAACCACTAAGAATTATGTGTACTAACAAAAGATCCCTAAAATATACTGAAGAATAAAAAGCAAGCCTTAATCAGGGAAATACAAATCAAAACTACAATGAGATATCACCTCATGCCAGTCAGAACGGCTAAAATTAACAACTCAGGAAACAACTAATGTTGGTAAGGATGTGGAGAAAAGGGAACCCTTTTACATTGCTGGTAAGAACGCAAACTGGTGCAGCCAACTCTGAAACATAGCATGGAGGTTCCTCAAAAAATTAAAAATAGAGCCATAACAGCCAAAATATGGAATGAACCCAGATGTCCATCAACAAATGAATGGATATGATGTGGTATAGGGGTGCCTGGGTGGCTCAGTTGGGTAAGTGGTGGCCTTTGGCTCAGGTCATGATCTCAGGGTCCTAAGATAAAGCCCTGAGTTGGGTTCCCTGCTCAGTGGGGAGTCTGCTTTTCCCTCTGCCCCTCCCCCTTGCTTGTGCATGCCCTCTCCACTCCCCTGCCAGCTCATTCTCTCTCTCTCAAATAAATGAAATCTTAAAAAAAAAAAAAAAAAAAGATGTGGTATATGTATACTCAGCTATCAAAAAGAATGAAATCTTGCCATCTGCAATGATATGGATGGAACTAGGGGGCATTATGATAAGCGAAAGAAGTCAGAGAAAGACAATTATCATATGATTTCACTCATGTGGAATTTAAGAAACAAAACAGATGAACATAGGAAAACAGTTGCTGGAGGGGAGATGGGTGGATGGATGGGATAAATGGGTGATGGGCACTTGATACACTGAGCACTGGGTGTTACATGCAACTGAGAATCACTAAATAACCTCAGAAACTTATAATACACTATTATGTTAATTAAGTGAAATTTAAATGTTGAAAATATTTTAAAAAGCAAGCCTCAAAATATGCATAATTCCTTTATGTTAAAACAAAAGCGAGAGATTTGGGATGCCTTGGTGGCTCAGTTGGTTAAGCCTCTGCCTTCCGCTCAGGTCATGATGCCTGGGGGTGGTCCCACATCTGGCTCTTTGTCAGGAGTCTACTTCTCCCTCTGCCTCTTGCTCCCCCTGCTTGTGCTTTCTCTTTCTCTCTCTGACAAATAAAATCTTAAAAAATTTTTATTTATACAAATGTTATATAAATGCATAGAAAGGAGGTCAGAAGGAAGCACAACCAACTATTTTACAGCAGTCCCATCCAAGCAGTGGAAATGGAGGAGAAAGAAGACATTCCTATTTGCATTATATACTTTTATACTAGGACTTTTGCAGCAAGAATGTAGAAGCGATTTCTCATATAATTAAAAAAATAAATTTAAGGGCTCAATGGATGAAAACATATCCACATAAGAACCAGCACACAAATACTGACAGCAGCATTATTCACAATAGCCAAAAAGAGGAAGCAACCCAATGTCCATTAACTGACAAGTAGGTAAGCAAATGTGTCCAGACAACAGAATGTTACTTGACCATAAAAAAGAGTGAAGTACTGACAAATGCTGTAACATGGATGAACCTCAAAAACATTACGCTAAGTCAAACAAATCTGTCACAAAAGACTACATACATAATACCATTTATATGAAATATCCAGAACAGGCAATTTACAGATACAGAAAGTAGACTGGTGTCTGCCTGAAGGAGACAGAGTGGGGAGAGAAATGATAAAGAGTGAGTGCTTATGGGTACAAGTTTTCTTTGGGGGATGACAAAAATATTCTAATATTAAATTATGGGAACAGGTACACAAGTAGGTAAATATACTAAAAACCATTGACTCTACACTTTAAATGGTCAATTTTATGGCATATAAGTTATATCTAAATACAATTTTAAAAAAATTCAGTGGACAGATTAAATAAGAGATTAAAATAGATGAAGAGAGAATTAGTACCTAGACAATAATCTGAAGAGTTTATCCAGAAATGTAACAGAGAAACAGAGATAAAAGTATGAGACAAGAAGACAAAAAGAGAGTAAGAGGCAACATTTATAAAGAGATAATGATGGAGAATTTCCTAAAAAGTTGCTGAAGATATCAATCCTTAGGTCCAAGAAACCCAATGAATTCCAATAGCGTAAATAAAAAGAATTCCAAACTTTAAAAACGCAAAGAACATCAACTAAAAAGAGCTAATCCTAAATCCAGAAAGAAAAGACAGATTACCCACAAAGATACAGAAACTAGGCTGATGGCTATCATTTTATAAAAGTAACAATAAGGACGGGTAACATTAGAACTTAGAAAACAGTGGAATTTTATCTTTAAAGTGAAAACAACAGGCAATTTTAGCTCTTATATTAAGCAAAACTAAGTTTCAGGATCACAGGTGAAATAAAGATATTTTCAGACAAAACAAGTTTACCACCAACAGTAACCAACTATAAAATAAATCTTGACTTCCTTCTGGAAAATGATCCCAAATGACAAGTTTAAGATCCAAGAAGGAATGGTAAGGAAAATTAAATATGTGAGTAAATCTGAACACTGAATATAAAACAATATAGGCCCAGGATTCCTTATGGAAAAACTCTTGGGACCCGATGTGTTTCAAAATCAAGAAATTTTTGATTTTATAAAAATAACAATGTCCTAAGAATGTCATAAAGCAGCACCCCATCAAGCAAATTAGGATTTAGCACTTAGGCAGGTAAGTATTTACAGTACATGTACATTTACAGTACATGTGATTTCTTTCAAGACTATGCAGTCTCATGATCATTCAGGTCAGGTCTCACCACTAGAAAGATCTGTGGTCAACTTACACACAAATTATGATTTCTAAACTTTTTTTTTAGATTTTAGATTTCAATAAAAGATATGAGCTCAAAATATCAATTGGTAAGATTAAAACAGGACAAAACCAAGATACAGGGCAATCAACACATAAATTGGAAGACATGTGATGGGGAGTTAAAATCATCTGAAGGTCACTTTTTTTTTTTTTTGAGAAGAGTGCAAACGGGTGCTTGGCGGGCTCAGTCAGAACATGCAACTCTTGATCTTAGGGTCATGAATAAAAGAGTACATATATTCATAAACTTTATTTTTTTTAAAGACAATGATTGCCGTTTTATTATTTTAATTTCAGTATAATCAACATTGGTAAGCTTTAGGTTTTGATAACTATGCACATTAAATTAGATATCACTAATGACTAGAAGTCAATGAAATAAACAACCAAACAGAAAAATTGGCAAAAGACTAGAACACACATTTTACAGAAAGGAACCTAATGACCAATTTACATGAAAAAGGACTCAATCTCACTGGTAATCAGAAAATGAAAATTAAAACAAATATTACAGGGCGTCTGGGTGGCTCAGTGGGTTAAGCCGCTGCCTTCGGCTCAGGTCATGATCTCAGGGTTCTGGGATCGAGTCCCGCATGGGGCTCTCTGCTCAGCAGGGAGCTTCCTTCCCTCTCTCTCTCTCTCTCTCTCTTTCTCTGCCTGCCTCTATCTACTGTGATCTCTCTCGGTCAAATAAATAAGTAAAATATTTAAAAAAAAATTATAATAGCAACATATATTTACAAAAATGGCTAACATTAAAAACAAATGACAAGACCAAGTTGGCACGTTAAGTGCAGGAATTGGAACTCTCATAGAGTTGATGGACAAACCATTTGGCATTTTGTAAATCTGAATATAAACTACGACTCACCCACCATTTCCATCCCAAGGTACTTATCCAACATATATATGAAAACAAAACATGCACAAGAATGTTTATAGTAGCATTATTCATGATAGGCCCAACTAGGAACAGTTTATCAACAATAAAATGGGTAATTAATTTGTCTATTCATACACGTCAATAAAAATGAATCAGTTCCAAACAAAACATGAATCATCTTATAAAATGTTGACCAAATGAGTCAGACAAAGGAAAGAATACGTATCATATAATTTCATTTACATAAAGCTCACCAACAAAGTAATCGATGGCGTTAGAAAGTCAAGATAGTGTTAACTTTTGGAGAGCAGGAGAAGGTAGTAGTGATTAGGAGTGGGGATAAGGAAGGCTCCTGGGGTACAATTATTATCCTATTTCTTTATGTGTTGATAGCATACACTTTGTGAATCTGTACACTCTGCATTTAGATATCTGCTCTTTTCTGTGTGTCAGACCTCAGTAAAAACATTCATCAAACTTTTTGAAAATTGACTGTGGTGACAGTTGGCCAACTATGAATATACTAAAAGCCATTAGATTGTATACTTTAAATAAATGATCATGGCATGGAAATTATTTCTCAATAAAACTGTTAATTAAATAATTTACTAAACAATAAAAAATAAAAGATAAATATGGAAAATGTTAATTGTTGAATCTACATAAAAGCTAGAGGGTATTACTATCTTTTCTACTTTTCTTCATGTTTGACATTTTCGTTAACAAAAAGTCTGGAATAAAAGCAAGAATAACAGGGCTCCTGGGTGGCTCAGTGGGTTAAGCCTCTGCCTTCAGATCAGGTCAGTATCTCAGGGTCCTGGGATGGAGCTGGGTATCAGCAGTCACTCTGCTCAGCAGGAAGCCTACTCCCCACCTGCCCTGCCCTGCCTACTTGTGATCTCTGTCAAATAAATAAATAAATAAATAAATAAATAAATCTTAAACACACAAACAAGAATAACAACAATAAAATAAATGCAAAAACCTCTTCGACCTCAGCCACAGCAACTTCTTCCTAGGAACATCCCCAAAAGCAAGGGAAGCAAGGGCAAAAATGAACTACTGGGACTTCATCAAGATCAAAAGCTTTTGCACAGCAAAGGACAGTTAACAAAATCAAAAAGACAACTGACAGAATGGGAGAAGATATTTGCAAACAACTATCAGATAAAGGGCTAGTATACAAAATCTATGAAGAGCTTAGCAAACTCAACACCCAAAGAACAAATAATCCAATCAAGAAACGGGCAGAGAACACAAACAGACATTTCTGCAAATAAGACATCCAGATGGCCAACAGACACATGAAAAAGTGCTCCACATCACTCAGCATCAAGGAAATACAAATCAAAACCACAATGAGACACCACCTCACACTAGTCAGAATGGCTAAAATTAACAAGTGAGGAAATTACAGATGCTGGCGAGGATGCAGAGAAAGAGGAACTCTCCTACACTGTTGGTGGGAATGCAAGATGGTGCAACCACTCTGGAAAACAGCATGGAGGTTCCTCAAAAAGTTGAAAATAGCGCTACCTTACGACCCAGCGATCGCACTACTGGGTATTTACCCTAAAGATACAAACGTAGTGATCCAAAGGGGCATGTGCACCCGAATGTTTATAGCAGCAATGTCCACAATAGCCAAACTATGGAAAGAACCTAGATGTCCATCAACAGATGAATGGATAAAGAAGATGTATATATATACAATGGAATACTATGCAGCCATCAAAAGAAATGAAATCTTGCCATTTGCAACAAAGTGGAAGGAACTAGAGGGTATTATGCTTAGCGAAATAAGTCAATCGGAGAAAGACAACTATCATATGATCTCCCTGATATGAGGAAGTGGAGATGCAACATGGGGGGTTTGAGGGGGAGGAAAAGAATAAATGAAAGAAGATGGGATCGGGAGTGAGACAAACCATAAGAGACTCTTAATGTCACAAAACAAACTGAGGGGGGCCGGGGGGGTGGTAGGGAGAGGGTGGTGGGGTTATGAACAATGGAGAGGGTACGTGCTATGGTGAGTGTTGTTAAGTGTGTAAACCTGGAGATTCACAGACCTGTACCCCTGGGGCTAACAATACACTATATGTTTATAAAAAAATTTAAAAATTAAAAAAAAAATAAATGCAAAAAATAGCTAGGGCAACTCCTAAAAGAACAGGAGGTATATCTTTAAAACAAGAAGTGGGAAAAACAAAATGAGAACATGAAAAATAAATCAATCCATACTAAGGGAAAGACAAAGATACAGATAAAAAGCAGGCCAAATGAATAGTACACAAAATGAAATAAATTCCACCATATCAGTTACTCATTAAAAAAATTAGATTAAGTTCTTTAAATGGTAAAGAAAGTTTAAGAGGTGGTGAAAATATATAGTTACGAGGTTTTTAAAAGATATAACTAAAACATAAAAGCACAGAAACGTTCAAAGTCAAAGGACAAAAAAAGATACCAGTCCACAGGAAAGCTGACATTCTTTACTAGTATCAAGTAAAACCAACTTTAAGGCCAAAAATCTAACAGAGATAAAGAAGAAATCTATACAGTGACAAAAGGTTCAACTCACCAAAAGCACAGAACTTGTATATTACCCAACTCAGGCTCAAAAATAGATAAGCAAAGGAAATTAATCTAACTTAACAATAGGAAATTTTATTAACATATCTCAGAGTAATGGACAAATCAATCAGACAAAAAAGCCTGTAAACTACTTTTGCCAGACTCCCTTGTAGGTTCTGCCAACAGGAGGCAGTGGGAAAAAAAAAGTAAGAAAAATGCCATTCCCCATCCCCTGGTTCTGGTAATGCCTTCAGTAGAAGGTGTCTCCTGTTGAAGTCAAGAGCAGCAGGTTTCTACCAACAGCAGTAACTCTCAGAATAGCTCTAGCAGCTCAGCAAGTTCAAGCTCTTCGGTTCCAGTCATTAAGCAGTATAACGCCCCTATCTTTTGAAAACAAACCTCCTTTGTTCCTCTTAAACCCTCTCCCCTTGCTTTGTAGTTCTAGTCCTAACCACACCCTTATAACCAATACCTGCATTAAATCTCTCTCCACTTCAAAATATCTAGTTACTATTTTCTTATCTGCTCACCCATCAACACAGCATTTCTAAAACACTGCTACTAATAACTAGAGAAAAAAAGTTTCTCAAGCATTTATAAAACATTTATAAGAAATGACCACCATTAAGCCATAAAATCTAATTGAATGAGTTTCCAAGAACTGTATGATACAAATCACATCCTCTGACCACAATGCAGTTCCCTTAGAAACAGCAAAAAGCACTAGAAGAAAATACATATATTTGGAAATTTTCAAACATACTTTTGAACAATTCAATGATCAAGAAAGAAATCATATTATAGACAAAATATATTCAGAAATTATCACCAAAATATTACCTATAAAACTTATGAGATATAGGGACGCCTGGGTGGCTCAGGGTCCTGGGATGGAGCCCTGCATCCGGCTCTCCACTCAGCAGGGAGCCTGCTTCCCTTCCTCTCTCTGCCTGCCTCTCTGTCTACTTGTAATCTCTGTCTGTCAAATAAATAAATAAAATCTTAAAAAAAAGAAAACATGAGATATAGCTAAAAATGTGCTTAACATAAACTATATTATAGTTTTAAATGTTTACTTTAGCACAATGGCTCTTGAACTTTTTGGTCTTAGAAGCTTTTGCTAACATGTGCAAATATACGCATTAACGCTGTATTAGAAATTTCAACTGTGAAATTTTAAAGTTTGTTAATTCACTTAAAAATAAAAATAAACTTATTGCTTAATAACATACAAGTATTGGGGCGCCTGGGTGGCTCAGTGGGTTAAGCCTCTGCCTTCAGCTCAGGTCATGATCTCAGGGTCCTGGGATCGAGCCTCACATCGGGCTCTCTATTCCACAGGTAGCCTGCCCCCCCCCCCTTCTCTGCCTGCCTCTCTGCCTACTTGTGATCTCTCTCTGTCAAATAAATAACATCTTTAAAAAAAAATAAATAACATACAAGTATTTTATGAAGATAACTCTGATACAGAAACTGTAAGAATAGCATTATTTTGCAAATTTCCTTTAATGTCTGGCTTAAGAAAAGACTCCTAGATTTGCAAGATGGCAGGACCAGCCCTGCTAGGTATCAAGATTTCATCATAAACTGTGAAGTATGGACACATACAGACCAAATGGGATAGAAGAGAGCTCAGATGGCGACCCATTCTATTTGGAAATTTGACTGATGACCAAATAGGAAAGGCTCTTAATAAATGGGACTGAGACAAACTAGGTAGGCAGTAAAAGAAAAAATTAAGACTTACATGTGAAAGGCTAAACCATAAGACTTTGGAAGACAACATTTTGGGACAAAACTTTTGATAAATTTCACAAGCTCAGAGTAGAAAAGAATTCTTAAACAAAATGCGGAAAGTACGAACAAAAGGAAAACACTGACAAATACTTTGGGGGTTCATCGAGATACTGTGAAAGTGAAAAAACAGATCTGAAACTGGGAAAAGAATTTAGCCTGTAATCAATAAAGGGCAAATGAATCAAAAACAATCAACAGGCATTTCATACAAAAGGAAACACAAATGGTCCATAAACAAAATTTGACCTATTATCAAGAAATTCAAAATAGAACCACAATGAGATGCCATCTACCAAAATTAACTCAGAGAAGAATATGTGGTGTCCCCGGGACTCCTGTGCTACCAGGAAAAACATAAACTGATTTAACCACTTCTGACATATAGTAAAACTGAACAAAGACATGGTACGAACTATCAGGTCCACTCCTAGATAAGCAGAGCCTGCTTCTCCCTCTCCCTGCCCCTCTGCCTACTTCTGCTGTCAAATAAATAAAATCTTTAAAAAAAATAAAAAATCCCTTGAAAAAATAAAGATTTTATTTATTTGACAGAGAGAGAGGGAACACAAGCAGGGTGAGTGGGAGAGGGAGATATAGGCTTCCCGCTAAGCAGGGAGCCCAACGCAGGACTCCATCCCAGAACCCTACGATCATGACCTGAGCCAAAGGCAGGCACCCAACCGACAAAGACACCCAGGAATCCCAATGGTAACTTTTTTCATAAGCTAGGTATTTTATTATTTAAATATTCACCTATGATTTTCAATTTTTTTGTATGTCTATTTCATAATCTTTTTTTTCTAGGCCACTCTCAAAAAAGTTTGGTTATGAAAGGAGGAAGAACAATATAGACAGTTGGCAAAAGTGGTGGATGGAGGTGTTTATTTTTTAAGAACTTAAATATGCGTAAATACAGAAAGAATCAAGGAAAGAGGAAAAGATAATAAATGATATGTAAAATGCCTATGAGAAGAATATGGGATCTAGAGTTTAGGATCAAGGACTGACTCAGAATGGCTAGGGAAGGGAACTGTTAAGGTGTTGTCTTTTTAATGACATGAGTTGTGTACATAAGAAAGAAAGATACAAAACAAAATATTTAAAAATTAAAATGGGGAACCCAGGGGGCTCAGTCAGTTAAGCATCTGCCTTCAGCTCGCCCTACAGCAGGCCCTCTGCTCCGCAGGCAGCCTGCTTCTCCCTCCCCCTCTGCCTGCTGCTCACCTGCTTGTGCTCTCTCTCTCTCCATCAAATAAATAAATAAAATCTTAAAAAGTTAAAATTAAATTAAATTAAAATTAAAACAACCCCAGGGCACCTGAGTGGCTCAGCTGGTTGAGCCCCCGACTCTTGGTTTCAGTTCAGGTCATGATCTCATGAGTTGTGAGATAGAGCCCCTTAACAGGCTCCAACAGGCCCTATGCTCAGCTCTGTGCTCAGCATGGAGTCTGATTGGGATTCTTTCCCTCTTCCTCTCCCTCCCCTCTGCTCTTCCCCACAGAGCATGAGGGCTCTCTCTCTCTCTCTAAATAAATGAACAAATGTTTTTAAATTTGTTAAAATAATCCCTTAGTCTCAACATCCAGTGATTTTCCTAGAGCAGTGATTCTTCTTTTTTGCTAATCTAATTTTCTAACATTTCAACAATAAATGTGTATATTCTTTTTCTAATAAAAAAGAGTAACTTTAATAATGGTGTGGCAGATGTACTAGAGAAGTTAAGACAGAATGAAGGCCAGGAAATCAGACTGAAAACTAGAAAAAAAAAGAGTTGGGACATAACTAGTAAACAACAAGGGCAATCAAAGGACTAAATTAGGATGCAGAGTGGACTGGATTTAGTGGTAACTAGATGGGAGGAGGAAGAAAGAGAAGAAATGAGAATGACTATAGGATGTTAGTTTGGATGGACGGTGGTGCTATTATCTGAAAGAAATACAGTACGAGAAAAAGGCAGGAACAGCCGATATCTATGTGTGGTTGGAGGCAGCTGAGATTAAATTCAGTTTAAACCTATTGAATTCAAGATTCTTGCAAACATTCAGAGCAACAGATGAAAACAAGTTAACCAGAGCTGAAGCACAGTTGTTCCTTTTAAATGAGGCTCTTTAGGCTGGCTATGATCTCTACCATGAACCCAATGCATGCCTCACACATACTTTATACTTTAATCCAACCTGGCTTCATTCAGGAGGCAAAGAGTTTACAGCCCCAGAACCAAACTTGAATTTTTCAAGCTAGTTCAGAAGTTATCTATCTTTTGTTTTAAAAATTACCACTCCAAATAAAATATTTAAGTTACCCAGAAATACTGGCTCCAAATGAAGTAAAATACAGTCCAGAATCTACTTTCTCTCCTCAATCACATTTCATGCCATAAATGAAAAGCTGTAATCAGCATTAAGCCTGATTGAGAAGAGATCTCATTTAAGCTAACCTTTTTTTTAACTTTGGGAGAATACTTAAATTTGGGGTTTTTCTCCCCCTGTAGAGGTACAGTTCAAAATTTTTTTACCTTCCAGATCTGCCAGGCTGGGCTACATTCACTGACTTTGGTTAAGTGTTAATAAAGAAGTTACTCAGGAAAATAAAATGTCATAAAGCGTAAAACATGCTATGTAGTGGGAAAAGCACATTATAGCCAGGGTTTGGCACACATCAAGCCTTAAATAAATACGCTGAATAAAATGACCAATAATACTGTCCTCAAGGAGTGGAAAGTTTGGTTTGACCTGCAACTCAAACTGCAGATCTATCACAAGAAGTAAGAATTTGGTTTAGGATAATAGGATCTATCACTGATTTGTTCAAAATGTTAAGCAAAGCACAACCTTAAGAGTACAAGTTAGAATATGCTGTAAAGGATATACTTAATTGAAAAAAATCAATACCTGCTTTCCAGGAGTGTATAATATATGCAACTTTGAATAATCATCTTTATCTTAATTTCTGCATAATTAAATACCTACCTCAGACTGTTCATAGGATAGAATGAGATCTTACAACGGATAAAACATTACTTTGAAAAGTTTAAAGTTCAAAATAAACACATTAAGTAGCACGAAAATTCCAAGATGGCAATAAAGAAAGAAAAAAAATAAGATGGTAAATAAAAAGAAAAGATGACTATCCTAAAATTTTTTTGGTTGTTTTCCCTAACCAACTTTATTAGAGAGCAAATTAAAATATACATCAGTTTCTTTTGCTTTGGGGAAGTATTTTTCAATAACAAACCAGTTTTCTCTCAGCTGTAATCTATAAAACTAGCCCCAAATGTTCCCCAAAATTTATTAATGGAAAGCTTCCTCTTAGCAAAAAATACTAAACGTGCAAAGAATGCAAACTATCAACTTGTTTCCCCATTTTTAGCCAACAACTAAAGGGGAAAAAAAAGAATCACATTGTCTTCTATGTCCATCTCTGGTCCCTCACTTAACTCCCAGACAAAAGAGATTCTCTTCCCTTCTCAAAACCTTCCCATCCCTTTCTCTCTCCAGACCTTATCCTCTAGGATCTTATTCTCATAATTAGTATTTTGACTTCTAATAAAGTCACTCTTTCCCATTCCATAACTCCTTCCCTTCAGTCACCAACTGGATCTCTCCTAGCTTTAAAATAAGCAAAAAGTTCTCCTTTATCTTGTCTCTATTTCCTCCTTTCCTTTCTCTGTCCCAACTCCTTGAACTCAGCCAACATTCACTGCCTCTAACTCCCCTCTAATATATTCACTTAAACTTCAATCCCTCAAAGCCTCAAGGTTCAATGCCACTTGCTTATTAAATCTACTGGTGCTCAGGGAGACTTGCTGGTTCAGTCGGTAGAGCATTTAACTCTTGATCTCAGGGTCATGAATTCAAGCCCCACACATTGGACACAGGGTTCTTATTTTGGTGACTTATCACTCACACTTATAATCTTCCATTTGAAAAGCTGTAGCCCCTTTGATCCTGTTATGCAAAACAGCTTCATTCCTATTTCTGCTATACTCCTTATGTCTTACTGGTCCCTCTTTTTGTAGGTACCCCTAAAGCAAAGTAGTTTTCTACCATTTTTGGTGAGCTTTTTCCCTGTGACTTTAAATTCACTGTCATCAAGTATTTCGAGAGACAGAAAACACTGAATGCCATCAGACTAAGTAACACTATTCTTGAAAACTTATTCTAAAGAAAAATTTAAAATTGAAGGTGGAGGGGGAGCAGTGCATATGAAAGCTTATTTTATAATGGAGAAAAAAAAGTGGAAACAACAGGAACATGAGAAACAACAGGAAACACTGAGAGCATAACACACTATCAGAACAAACAGACACAACTCTCTATGTCAAGCCAGCTTTCAGGGCCTTTACCTTTAAAGTTTTATGGTTAATAAGATTTTATAAGATTTTAAGCCACAAATTTGATGGACCTTAGTTGGATAAATCCTTTCTTCTTACAGATTTAATCCCAAAGGAACACACAGCCAATGATCTGTAATTTACTGATCATAACTGTTAGAAATTATTCTAACAAATACACATATTTTTAAAGGTGTACTGCATTCTTTTTTTTTTTTTTAAAGATTTATTTATTTATTTATTTGACAGAGAGATCACAAGCAGGCAGAGAGGCAGGCAGAGAGAGAGGAGGAAGCAGGCTACCCTAGAGAGCAGAGAGCCCGATGCAGGGCTCGATCCCAGGACTCCGAGATCATGACCTGAGCCGAAGGCAGCGGCCTAACCCACTGAGCCTCCCAGGCGCCCTGGTGTACTGCATTCTTATTGCGATTTTTACTGTTCTGAGTTCAACATCTTCCAGGGAACATAAAATCTAGTTTTATAATGGAACTCATCTTGGGCAGATAAAATTGATAATATAGACAATTTGAGACCATTTCTTTTCTGTCAAGTAGAGTTATCTGAAAAGTATAAATTCTAAATACTTAAGTTAGGGGTGTACATTTCATAAATTGCAGGTACACGTCAAGTATCGTAAACCTAGCTAAGTTGTTACCTCACTTTGGGCCCATTTTTTTCATTAAAAAAAAAAAAAAAAGATTACATGATCTCTAAATGTCCTTTTAGTTTAAAGCTCCCAGAAACCAGGTTATTCTACTTGTTTTCACAAATAAAGTTATATACAGCTTCCTCTAGACATTGTTCTGTCTGATTCAATCATTATTTACCTAATATTAGTTTTCTGTAGTTTATAGTGATGTATATATCCTCATTAAAATTTTAAACACTTCTCTATATTATCTTGTAACTCCTGTATGATATTATATTCATCTACTAATGTGAACATAGTGTGACTTCTACACATCCATGTTTCTACATAACCACAATGGTTTAAACACGTTCCCAAAATAAATACAGCAGTCCCCCCTTATCTGAGGGGGACACATCACAAGACCTCTTGTGATATGTGATACCAACAGACAGTACCAATATATACTATGTTTTTTCCTATACATACAAATAGATGATAAAGTTTAATTTATAAACTAAGCACAGTCAGAGATTAACAACTAGTAATAAAATACAGCAACTATAACAATACACTGCAATAAGTTATATGAATGCACTCTCTCTCTCAAATTACATTATACTGAACTCACCCTCCTTGCAATGATGTGAGATGACAGAATGCCTACACGAGATGAAGTGAGGTGAATGATGTAGCATTGTGACCCAGCATTAGGATATTATTGACCTTTGACCTTCTACTGAAGATATGTCAGAAGGAGGATCAATATGTGAAAAGGAGGGGCGCCTGGGTGGCTCAGTGGGTTAAAGCCTCTGCCTTCGGCTCAGGTCATGGTCCCAGGGTCCCGGGATCAAGCCCCGCATCGGGCTCTTTGCTCAGCGGGGAGCCTGCTTCCTCCTCTCTCTCTGCCTGCCTCTCTGCCTACTTGTGATCTTTCTCTCTCTCTCTCTCTCTCTCTGTTAAATAAATAAATTAAAAAATATATATATGTGAAAAGGAGGACTGTCTGCTTCTGGACCACAGAAGCAAAAATGCAGGTAAAGAAGCAGCTACTGTATAAAGAAAGAGCTGTTTTTAGTACAAACTTTTTTAGTTGACCAAATGAACAAATCACCACTATGAAACAAAAAAGATCCATAATTCATGTTATCATTACCTTTTATTCTTATCTAAAGCAAGTAAATTTCCATTTTTAATTAAAAATAGTATTGAGGGGAAAAAGCTACTCAGTAGAAACAATTTTTCTCTCTTCCCTTATCACCCTTTACCCATTTATATGTCCACAAAATATGATAACTTTCTAAGCACTTTTTCCAAAGATTTCCATCAGCAGGAATAAAATCATAAAGTGAACTCTCAACCTTAAGATTCTGGGTTAGTTACTTTGTCAAACCCAAATATCCATTTAATGAAAAGATAGTTTGTGCATTTTACTACACTGACAGTACACAATTGTTTGCTTTCTTCCTCAGCATGCTCAGTTATGCTGTCCTGTGATTTTAGGGATTTATTCCAATTATTTCTCTTGACAATAATAGATAGAACTTTTATAAGATTAGATTAACTTCAGCAAATAAGGATTAAAAAAGGAAAAGAAAATAAAAATGACATTTAATGCTTATAGGAAGATTTTTAACATAAAGAATATGGCAATGTACTTAAGACTTGGTGCTTAAAGTAGATGGCAGAGTACCTCGTGTGTATGTACATACAAAGAAACGACCAAAATAAAAATACTTATTTTTTTCAGAAGTTTCAATTTATGTTTTATAAAAGACATTAATGTTATAAAAGGCTACTATTTTAATAAAGATCAAGTTCAAATTTCTAAGTCTTCTTTAAAACAAAAAAAAATTTGTTTTAGAAGCACCTGGGTGGCTCAGTCAGTTAAGCAACCCACTCTTGATGTTGGCCCGGGTCATGATCTCAGGGTAGTAAGATTGAACCCTGCGCTGGGCTCTGTGCTGGGTTTGGAGCCTGCTTGAGAGTCTTTCTCCTTCTCCCTCTGCCCCTCTCCCCCTCCACCCTTCCCCGCCACCCCTCTTCCCTCCCACCCCGTCACCAGTCTCTTTTTAAAAAAAGAATCTTGAGAAAAAAAAAAAAAAGATTTTAAGTAATCTCTACACCCAATGTGGGGCTTGAACTGGCAAACCCAAGATCAAGAGCTGCACACTCCACTGACTGAGACAGCCAAGTGCCCCAAATTGCTGTCTTAATAATAATTTTTGCTTATAAGTTTATACATAGTTGGGCCTCAGTTGTCAAAAATAGCCACAGTGTAACTCTGAGATTCTTAAGAATATCTTTAGCATGTTTCTTTTACTCCATGCAAACTCAGAAGTCAACAACTTCTTTTAGTATGTAAACTTTCTGGAAATACAAGGCCATTGAAATTTCAACTAAGAGCTTGTGGGCATCTGAGGGCTCAGCTTGGAAGAGCACGCAACTCTTAATCTCAGGGTCGTGAATTCAAGGCCAAGATGGGTGTAAAGATTACTAAAACAAAACAAAACAACTTAGTTTTTTTCCAGAGAGTAACACGAAACAGTCCATTTGAATAATAAAGACAATATAAATACTATATTTCATCCTAATGAAAATAAGAAATATGAAAAGTATATATGACTGATTTATATAATCAATTTTAGCAACCGATGTTTAAGAAATTATCAATTTACCTTTAAATTTTTTTTCAGGGGCGCCTGGGTGGCTCAGTGGGTTAAAGCCTCTGCCTTCGGCTCAGGTCATGATCCCAGGGTCCTGAGATCGAGCCCCACATCGGGCTCTCTGCTCCGTGGGGAGCCTGCTTCCTCCCTCTCTCTGCCTGCCTCTCTGCCTACTTGTGATCTCTGTCTGTCAAATAAATAAACAAAATCTTTAAAAAATAAATAAATAAATAAATAATTTTTTTTCCCAATTATAAAACTAGAGCTGGGGGTGCCTGGGTGGCTCAGTGGGTTAAAGCCTCTGCCTTTGGCTCAGGTCATGATCCCAGGGTCCTGGGATTGAGCCCCGAATCGGGCTCTGCTCAGCGGGGAGCCTGCTTCCCCCTCTCTCTCTGCCTGCCTCTCTACCTACTTGTGATCTCTGTCAAATAAATAAATAAAATCTTAAAAAAAAAACACCAAAAAACTAGAGCTGCATTTATCTTATTTTTTGTTACTTTATGAATGTAAAATAAGATGATAAAAAACATTAACAACATATTTTAAATTAAAAAATCTTTCAGTCAGAAGCAGATACAAACAAGTAATTATAGAATAGGTGCTGAAAAGAGAGAGAGGCAGTATCAATTCCCATCACTTTTGCTGTTTAGAATCATGGATAATTCCTTCCAAGCCACCACCATGAACTGTCTCAGCTTTCTCTGGTACTTCTATCACTGTCAACACAAACTTCTGAAAACTACAGGATTGCCAGGATTAAGCCAGACTTCTTTATCCTTTCAGAGTTGATTTTTGTGATGGTTTTTTGTTTTGTTTTGGTAGTAGTATTCTAAACTGACCAATTTCTTCCATACACCTTAAGCTGGAAGTCTGAAGTAAAGCTCTGTCACTATGCAACAGATTTAACTATATTTAAAAAATAAAAAGGCTTATCAGAAACAAGTGTGCATTTTAGAGATCAACAGATGTTGTCCTCTGCAACACGTGAAGGAACTAATCACAAACAGCCTGTACCAAAACACCCCCACCCTAAACAACCTCACACCTCCACCTCTATAAGCACACACAAACAGGCTATACCCAAATCACACCCAGACACACCCCAAGAATAAAACATCTGGAAAAATAAGACAATTTAAGATATGAGAAGTATCTTGAGATGCAACATATTTGGGTTCAGGAAGAAAGCAATTACAAAGTTTTAGTATCAATGAAGCAAGATCTAAGATTATCTGCTGTCCAGATAAGGGTGTGGACCGGACATCTAATGAGAAAAAAAAATAGATTTTCACTGAGTTCATAAAGGTCTCTCCAAAGTGAAAGAATTACCAATGAAATATTAATCTAGTTGAAAGATGCACAGGGGTGCCTGGGTGGCTCAGTGAGTTAAGCCTCTGCCTTCAGATCAGGTCATCATCTCAGGATCCTGGGATCAAGTCCTATATAGGGCTCTCTGCTCAGCAGGAAGCCTGCTTCCCCCCTCCCCCGCCTACTTGTGATCGATCTCTCTCTCTCTCTCTCTTTCTCTGTGTCAAATAAATAAAATCTAAAAAAAAAAAAAGATGCATATAAGTAAAAGGAAATTTAATACTGATTTTAAGTTCTATATACTTTTTCCCATTCAACTCAATTCTTTAACTTCTAATGGGGCCAGAGCAGAAGCTGAAGCAAAGACAGACATCAAAGAAATAAGACATACAGCAAGAAATCAATGTTTTCAAATCATTTCTGACCTATTTTGAAGAAAAAAAAAAGCATTTAAGTTTCTGTTCTATTTAAGTAAATAGAATACTGAGAAAACATCTGAGTGCTTACCATTTGAGTGTACTGCTCTGAGTTAAAACCTAATAAAGACAAAGCGCTTTTACAATATACACAAAGCAGAAATGAAAAGTAGTATGAAAGAGGTAAAAAGTGCTAGGAGTTTAAAAAAAAAATGTGTACACCTGTGAGGACTGAGGCAAAGTTTGGTGGATTCATGATGTCTAGTATAAAGCAAAAGGGCTAACTAAATAACTTGCTAGTTTTTTGTTTTTTTAAATCCCAGAAACAGTAACACAAGATGGGGAGCTATCAAAACTACCCAGAATTAAAAATGGAAGTTCAATGTAAAGGTGACTGAAAAGTGGGGCACCTGGGAGGCTCAGCAGGTTGAGCGTCCAAGTCTTGATTTCAGGGTTGGGAGATCAAGCCAGAGCTGGGCTCTGCCCTAGGCAGGGAGTCTATTTGGACTCTCTCTCCCCCCACTCCTCCCCCAAAACAACAACAACAACAAAAAAAAAAAATGGGAGGGGGGACTAAAAAGAATTGCTAAGTATTCCTAACAAAAAAAGTGAGGGTACGACAGAATTTACACGTTTGCGTCACTTTAACCAAAGTGGAGGGGAGACAGACCCAGTTCCCAGAATCATAAACAACTTTGACTCTGAGGGATTTTAATGGACTGATAAAAAGTTCAGCACAGGACTTAGGATGGGAGATGCAAGGGCTAGCAAGAGTAAAAGCACCACTAATATTCCAAAGGTTACCTGTATTTTAATACAGGGCTCCTAAGATTATTTAAAACACCACCACCAAAACAACTTGAGATTGTAACTAGTCAAATTCAGCTCCAAAGATTCATGGCATAAAATTTGTTTGTCTAGGTACACAACTGGCACTGAACAATCATTCAACTCCTAACTGAGCCTACAGGACCACACAACAGCCACATAATGTATTTTGTTCATTAATCCTCCTCCACAAAAGAACTCATGGCAGACACTGTGTATAAAATAGCCACCAAACAAGAGAATTCACTAAAAATGATAAAGCCATCAACATTTGTTTTATTATGTACAGGAAATGGATGTCCCTTAATAGAACTGTAATGATACAGACAGTTTGGAATACATATAAACATTTTCAGGCTCAAATTTGGTTCTTAATTCTCTCCAGAGGTATCAACTTTGATATGTCTACTATCTCCTGAATTCTAAATCTGGTCCATGAGATCTATTACATCATATCCAAGTTACATCATATGCACACCTAAATTCCCCCAGTATAGTGAAGATTAATTCTACACTTAGGCTGTATATTAGAATTATCCAGGATCAGGTTGCCTGGGCAGCTCAGAGAGTTAACTGTCCAACTTTTGATTTCAGCTCAGGTCATGATCTCAGGGCCCAGAGATTAAGCCCTCATCGGGTTCTGTGCTCAGCATGGAGTCTGCTTGTCCCCCTCTCCCTCAGCACCTCGTACCCCCAACAGGCTCACTTGTGCGTGTGTTCTCTCTCAAATAAATAATAAATAAAATCTTAAAAACAAAACAAAAAGAAACCCAGGAGCTGAGAAAAATTCCAATACCCAAGATGCATGCCAGACCAATTAAATGAATCTTTGGGGCTAGTTTTTTCCTTTAAAAGCTCCCCAGGTGAAAATTGGACAACTATATGTAAAAGAATGAAACTCAACCATTCTCTTACACCATACACAAAGATAAACTCGAAATGGATAAAAGACCTCAACGTGAGACAGGAATCCATCAGAATCCTAGAGAAGAACATAGGCAGTAACCTCTTCGATATCAGCCACAGCAACTTCTTTCAAGATATGTCTCCAAAAGCAAAGGAAACAAAAGTGAAAATGAACTTTTGGGACTTCATCAAGATCAAAAGCTTCTGCACAGCAAAGGAAACAGTCAACAAAACAGAGAAGCAACCCACAGAATGGGAGAAGATATTTGCAAATGACAGTACAAAAGGTTGATATCCAGGATCTATAAAGAACTTCTCAAACTCAACACACACAAAACAGATAATCATGTCAAAAAATGGGCAGAAGACATGAACAGACACTTCATTGGAGAAGTGTCTGTTCATGTCTTCTGCCCATTTTTT